>NW_026652285.1:20282033-20416642 GCF_009828535.3 Hylobates moloch | reverse complement strand
CCTGTAATCTCAGCTACTGAGGAGGCTGAGGGAGGAGAATCACTTGAACCCCAGAGGTGGAGGTTGCAGTGAGCCAAGATCGTGCCACTGAACTCTAGCCTGGGTGACAGAGCAAGACTGTCTCAAAAAAAAAAAAAAAAAGAGAGAGACGGAGTATCACTGTTGTCCAAGCTGGAGAGCAGTGGTACAATCTTGGCTCACTGCAACCTCCGCCTCCTGGGCTCAAGTGATTCTCCTGCCTCACCCTCCTGAGTAGCTGGGATTAGAGGCGTCTGCCACAACACCCAGCTAGTTTTTGTACTTTTAGTAGAGACAGGTTTCGCCATGTTGGCCAGGCTGGTCTGGAACTCCTGGTCTCCAGTGATCCGCCAGCCTTGGCCTCCCAAAGTGCTGGGATTACAGGCGTGAGTGACTGCGACTGGCCTCTTTTATTTTTTTTACTTTCTTAATTGCTTTCACTTTATTTTGTTTTATTTTATTGGTTGATTGATTGATTGATTGAGATGGAGTCTTGCTCTTGTCGCCCAGTCTGGAGTGCAGTGGTGCAATCTTGGCTTACTGCAACCTATGCCTCCCGGGTTCAAGCAATTCTCCTGCCTCAGCCTCTCAAGTAGCTGGGATTACAGGCGCCCGCCATCATGCCCGGCTATTTTTGTATTTTTAGTAGAGACGGGGTTTCACCATGTTGGCCAGGCTGGTGGCAAACTCCTGACTTTAGGTGATCCACTCGCCTCGGCCTCCCAAAGTGCTGGGATTACAGGCATGAGCCACTGTGCCTGGCTCCCTCCCTCCCTCCCTCCCTCCCTCCCTTCCTTCCTTCCTTCCTTCCTTCTTCTTTCTTTCTTTTTATTTCCTCATTTCTGCAATGAGAATGTCTTTCATGATACTGTAATTTTTAAGAGTGCATATCCATTATTTTATAGAATGTTTCTCAATTGGGTCTTTCTAATGTTTCCTTCTGATTAGATTCAAGTTAGGCATTTGGGCCAGAATACCAGAAAAATGAAAGTGTATTTTTTTCAGACTATCATACCTGGAGGAATAAGATGTCTATCTGCCCCTGAGTAATGATAATCTTGATCACCCAGTCAAGGCTTTGCTTGATTTCCCCACTGTATAGTTATTATTTTTCACCTTATAATGAATAAGCAATTTACAAGGAGACATTTACCTGTCCCTCATCAGACCTCCTCACGAGATTTAGCAGCCATTGATGACTGTTCCTTGAATCAATTTTTACTATAATGCTTGAAAATGGTCTTTTTCTGAGCCAGGTGTGGTGGCTCACGCCTGTAATCCCATCACTTTGGGAGGCCGAGGCAGGTGGATCACCTGAGATGGGGAGTTCGAGACCATCCTGACCAACATGCAGAAACCCCATCTCTACTAAAAACACAAAATTAGCCAGGCATGGTGGCGCATGCCAGTAATCTCAGCTACTCGGGGGTTGAGGCAGGAGAATCACTTGAACCCGTGAAATGAAGGTTGCAGTGAGCTGAGATGATGTCATTGCGCTCCAGCCTGGGCAACAAGAGTGAAACTCCGTCTCAAAAAAAAAAAAAAAAAAGAAAGAAAGAAAATGGTCATTTTCCAACTCACCATTCCCTCCATGGTATTTGGATATTTATTTATTTATTTATTGAGACAGGGTCTCTCCCTCTCTCACCCAGGCTGGAGTGCAGTGCCATGATCACAGCTCACTGCAGCCTCAAACTCCTGGACTCAAGTGATCCTCCCACCTCAGCCTCCCAAGTAGCTGGGCCCACGGGTACTCGCTGTCACTCCTGGTTAACTTTTTAATTTTTTTGTAGAGACTGAGTCTCCCTATGTTGCCCAGGCTGCTCTCCAATTCCTGACTTCAAATGATTCTCCTGCCTCTGCCTCCCAAAATTTTTAATTAATTAATTAATTAATATTATATTTTATGTAACATCATTATATTGCAACATAATATGCAACATAATGATGTTATACAAAATGCAATATTATATTAACTGTATTGCACATAAAATATGTATTTTATATAGTAATATATTAATTATTATTTAAAAGCAAATTTTTTTTTTTTTTTTTTTTTTTTTTGAGATGGACTCTCGCTCTGTTGCCCAGGCTGGAGTGCAGTGGCGCAATCTCGGCTCACTGCAAGCTCCGCCTCCCGGGTTCACGCCATTCTCCTGCCTCAGCCTCTCCGAGTAGCTGGGACTACAGGCGCCCGCCACCACGCCTGGCTAATTTTTTTGTATTTTTAGTAGAGACGGGGTTTCACCGTGGTCTCGATCTCCTGACCTCGTGATCCGCCCGCCTCGGCCTCGCAAAGTGCTGGGATTACAAGCGTGAGCCACCGCGCCCAGCCTTAAAAGCAAATTTTTTTTAAGGCTCAGTTCTGCCCTGCCACCCAGGGTGGAGAACAGTGGTGTGATCTCAGCTCACTGCATCCTCCTCCTCCCAGGTTCAAGCAATTCTCGTGCTTCAGCCTCCCAAGTAGCTTGGACTACAGGCGCCTGACACCACGCCTGGCTAATTTTTGTATCTTTTGTAGAGATGGGGTTTCACCATGTTGGCCAGGCTGGTCTCGAACTCCTGACCTCAGTTGATCCACCTGCCTTGGCCTCCCAAAGTGTTGGGATTAGAGGCATGAGCCACTGCACCCGGCCTAATAACAATTCTTTGAATAATTAGCTGAACATGGTGTCGGGTACCTGTGGTCTCAGCTAGTTGGGAGGCTGAGGTGGGAGGACTGCTTGAACCCAGGAGGTTGAGACTGTAGTGAGCTGCTTAGTGCCACTCCACTTCAGCCTGAGAGATGAAGCCAGGCCCTGTCCCAAAATAAACAAAAAAGTTTTTTAAAAAGATGGTGAACATATCTACTACCTCCAAAAGTGTCCTTAAGCCCTGTTACATTTGCTGTGCTCTATTATTCTCCCCACTCCTTACCACTGATCTTCTGTCTGTCACTGTAGATTTGTTTGCATTTTCTTTTTTTTTTGAGAAGTCTCCCTTTGTTGCCTAGGCTGGAGTGCAGTGGCACCATCTCAGCTCATTGCAACCTCCACCTCCTGGGTTCAAGTGAGTCTCCTGCCTCAGCCTCCTGAGTAGCTGGGATTATAGGTGCCTGCCACCACACCAGGCTAATTTTTTTTTTTTTTTTTAGAGACAGAGTCTCGCTCTTTCGCTCAGGCTGCAGTGCAGTGGCGCTATCTCGGCTCACTGCAAGCTTCACCTCCCAGGTTCATGCCATTCTCCTGCCTCAGCCTCCCGAGTAGCTGGGATTACAGGTGCCTGCCACCGCGCCCGGCTAATTTTTTGTATTTTTAGTAGAGACTGGGTTTTGCCGTGTTAGCCAAGATGGTCTCGATCTCCTGACCTCGTGATCCACCCGCCTCGGCCTCCCAAAGTGCTGGGATTACAGGCGTGAGCCACTGCGCCTGGCCACACCAGGTTAATTTTTGTATATTTCGTAGAGAGGGGTTTTTGCCATGTTGGCCAGACAGGTCTCGAACTCCTAATCTCAGGTGATCTGCCCACCTCGGCCTCCCAAAGTGTTGGGATTACAGGCGTGAGCCACTGCGCCCGGCCACACCAGGTTAATTTTTGTATATTTCGTAGAGAGGGGTTTTTGCCATGTTGGCCAGACAGGTCTGGAACTCCTGATCTCAGGTGATCTGCCCACCTCGGCCTCCCAAAGTGTTGGGATTACAGGCGTGAGCCACTGTGCCCAGCAGACTGTAGATTAGTTTGCCTTTTCTAGAATTTTATATAAATGAAATAATACAATATATTTTTTTGTCAGCTTCTTTCATTCAGGTACTTATTTTGAGATTCATTTATGTTGTAGTGTGATTAATAGTCCATTGTCTTTATTGCTGAGTAATAGTCTTCTATCATATGGATACATTAGTTTGTTTATCTCTTCACCTGTTGATGGACATTAGAGTTGATTCTAGTTTTTGGCCCTTACACATAAAGCTGCTATGGTCTGGGTCTGGTGGCTCACACCTGTAGTCCCAGCACTTTGGGAGGCTGAGGTGGATGGATAACTTGAGCTCAAGAGCTCCAGAACAGCCTGGGTGACATGGGGAAATCCCATCTGTACAAAAAATGCAAAAGTTAGTCAGGTGTGGTGTTATGCACCTTGTAGTCCCAGCTACTTGGTGGGCTGAGGCAAAAGGATCCCTTGAGTCTGGCTTGCACCGGGGAGGTTGAAGCTGTAGTAAGCTGTGATCGCACCACTTCATTCCAGCCTGATCAACTGTGAGACCCTGTCTCAAAAACAAACAAGCAAACAAAACTACAATAACAACAACAAGAACAAAATAAACCTGCTCTGAATATTTATGAACAAATCTTCGTATAGGCATATGTTTTTCTTTTTTTTTTTTGAGACGGAGTCTTGCTATGTCCCCCAGGCTGGAGTGCAGTGGCGCGATCTCGGCTCACTGCAAGCTCCGCCTCCCGGGTTCACGCCATTCTCCTGCCTCAGCCTCCTGAGTAGCTGGGACTACAGGCGCCTGCCAACACGCCCGGCTAATTTTTTTGTATTTTTAGTAGAGACGGGGTTTCACCGTGTTAGCCAGGATGGTCTCGATCTCCTGACCTCGTGATCCGCCCGCCTCGGCCTCCCAAAGTGCTGGGATTACAGGCTTGAGCCACCGCGCCCGGCTTAGGCATATGTTTTTCTTTTTCTTTTTTTGTTTTTTGAGATGAAGTGTTTCATTGTCACTCAGGCTGGAGTGCAGTGACTTGTGCAGTCCAGTGCAGTCCAGTGTAGTCCATTCCAGTGCAGGCTGGTACGATCTTGGCTCACTGTAACCTCCTCTTCCTGGGTTCAAGCGATTCTCCTGCCTCAGCCTCCCAAGTAGCTGGGATCACAAGCACCCACCACCACACCCAGCTAATTTTTGTATTTTTAGTAGAGACGAGGTTTCTCCATGTTGGCCAGACAGGTCTCGAACTCCTGACCTCAGGTGATCTGCCCACCTTGGCTTCCTCCTTTTATTTTTGTTGAATAAATACCTAGGATTGAGGTATGTTTAACTTTTTAAGATCGCAAAATGTTTTTTGAAGTCATTGTAACATTTTATATTCTCACCTCTTGTATGACAGTTCTAGTTCCTACAAAGTTTTGCCAACACTGAGTAGGATCAGTCTTTTTAATTTTAAGCCATTCTAGTAGTTATGTAGTGATATCTCCTTGTTATTTTAATTTGTGTTTTCCTAATGGCTAATGATGTTGAATATCTTTTCATGGGCTTATTTGCCATCTGTATATCTTTTTTGGTGAAGCATCTATTTAAATCTTTTGCTCATTTTGGTTGGAGTGGGGTTGTTTGTTTCCCTGTTATTGAGTTTTTTGTTTGTTTGTTCTTTGAGACAGGATCTGGCTCTGTCACCCAGGCTGGAGTGCCGTGGTGCAATCTTGGCTCACTGCAACCTCCACCTCCTGCGCTCAAACTATCCTCCCACCTCAGCCTCCTGAGTAGCTGGGACGACAGGTGCACTCCACCAGCTAATTTTTTGTATTTTTGGTAGAGATGAGGTTTTATCATGTGGCACAGGCTGGTCTTGAACTCCTGGTTTCAAGCAACCATACTGCCTTGGCCTCTCAAAGTGTTGGGATGGGATTATAGGCATGAGCCACCATGCCCGGCCAACAATATCTTTTCAAGAGCAGAAATTTTAAATTTTGATGAAGTTCAATTTATCAATTTGACTTATTTTTCCTTCCTTCCTTCCATCTTTCCTTCCTTCCTTCCTTCCTTCCTTCTTCTTTCTTTCTTTTTCTTTCTTTTTTTGTTTTTATAGAGACAGGGTCTCACTGTATCTCCTCCTCTCATTATCTTAACAGTATCTTTTTTAAATTTTTTTTCAGTATTTTTTTACAGAGATGGGGTCCACTATGCTGCCCAGGCTGGTGTGGAACTCCTCACCTCAAGCAATCCTCCGCTTCTGCCTCAGCCTACCAAAGTGCTTGGTATACAGGCATGAGGCACCACACCTAGCTCAATTCAGCTTTTTATTGATTGTGCTTTTGGCATCATATCTACCTGGAATGTCTTTGCTAACCCAAAATCACCATCTTTTTTTTTTTTTTTTTTCTTTTTTGAGATGGAGTCTCACTCTATCGCCCAGGCTGGAGTGCAGTGGCACAATCTCTGCTCACTGCAACCTCTGCCTCCCAGGTTCAAGCAATTCTCCTGCCTCAGCCTCCCAAGTAGCTGGGGATACAGGCGTGTGCCACCACACCTGATTAATTTTTATATTTTTAGTAGAGATGGGGTTTCGCCATGTTGGCCAGGCTGGTCTCAAACTACTGACCTCAGGTGATCCACCCATCTTGGCCTCCCAAAGTGCTGGGATTATAGGCACGAGCCACCGCACCCAGCCCAAGATCACCAATTTTTCTCCTAGAAGATTTATAGTTTTTGGTCTGACATTTAGGTATGTGACTTAAATAATTGCATTTAAGCATATGACTGAGTTAATTTTTTTTTTTTTTTTTTTTGAGACGGAGTTTCACTCTTCTTGCCCAGGCTGGAGTGCAATGGCACGATCTCGGCTCGCCGCAACCTCTGCCTCTGGCTTCAAGCGATTCTCCTGCCTCAGCCTCCCGAGTAGCTGGGATTACAGGCATGCACCACCATGCCCGGCTAATTCTGTATTTTTAGTAGAGACGGGGTTTCTCCATGTTGGTCAAGCTGGTCTCGAACTTGCGACCTCAGATGATCCACCCGCCTCGGCCTCCCAAAGTGCTAGGATTACAGGGGTGAGCCACCACGCCTGGCCTGCATTGGATTTTTAAATGCTTCAAAGGTCATGAAGCACTGGTATCAAGGCAAAAGCAAGAGCTTTGGCTGTAAGCACAGCTGGGTTAGACTCCTGGTCTTGCCACCAACATGAGGCACAGTTGACCTATAAAGTAGAAACAATGGTACTGGCGCCTCAGGATGTTTGCCATATTTTACAATGTTCCCCTGGATTTCTTCTGTCCTTTTCTGCTCTCCTCCCAGGTAAAGTAGGGGACTGGAAAAGCTGGTCCTGGTCCTGATCCTGAATAACATCTCTTAATCCCTAAGGTCCCCAGATGCGGAGCTCTAGGAAGGAAAGAAGGTAGGGCTAATGGGTAGGTACAGTGGTGTCTATAGGACATCCAACACAAATCAGCCATTTGCTCTGGGCAAGGCTGTACAGGCAGATCCCAATGCAAAGTCTCTTTGCTTTCAGTGAATTTGTGCACAATCTTTTTTTTCTTATTTATTTATTTATTTAAGACAGAGTCTCGCCCAATTGCCCAGGCTGGAGTTCAATGGTGTTATCTCCGCTCACTGCTACCTCCGCCTCCTGGGTTCAAGTGATTCTCCTGCCTCAGCCTCCCAAGTAGCTGGGATTACAGGCACGTGCCACCACACCTGGCTAATTTTTTGTATCTTTAGTAGAGACGAGGTTTCACCATGTTGGCCAGGCTGGTCTTGAACTCCTGACCTTGTGATTGTGATCCATGCACCTCGGCCTCCCAAAGTGCTGGGATTACAGGCGTAAGCCACCGCGCCCGGCTATTTATTTATTTATTTATTTATTTATTTATTTATTTATTTTGAGACAGAATCTTTATCCCCCAGGCTGGAGTGCAGTGGCGCCATCTCGGCTCACTGCAAGCTCCGCGTCCTGGGTTCACGCCATTCTCCTGCCTCAGCCTCCCGAATAGCTGGGACTACAGGAGCCCGCCAACACACCCGGCCAATTTTTTTGTATTTTTAGTAGAGACGGGGTTTCACTGTGTTAGCCAGGATGGTCTCGATCTCCTGACCTTGTGATCCGCCCGCCTCGGCCTCCGAAAGTGCTGGGATTACAGGTTTGAGCCACCGCACCTGGCCTTATTTATTTATTTTTGAGACGGAGTCTCACTCTGTCGCCCAGGCTGAAGTGCAGTGGCATGATCTCGGCTCACTGCAACCTCCGCCTCCCGGGTTCAAGCGATTCTTCTGCCTCAGCCTCCCGAATAGCTGGGACTACAGGCATGCGCCACCATGCCTGGCTAATTTTTGTATTTGTAGTAGAGACAGCATTTCACCATATTGGCCAGGCTGGTCTTGAACTCCTGACCTCGTGATCCACCCACCTCAGCCTCCCGAAGAGCTGGGATTACAGGCGTGAGCTACAGCGCCCAGCCTTTTTTTCTTTTTAAAGATGCGGTCTCCCTTTGTTGCCCAGGCTGGAGTGCAGTGGAGCGATCACAGCTTAGTGCAGCCTCAACTTCCTGGGCTCCAGAGATCTTCCTGCCTCAGCCTTCCTAGTAGCTGGGTCTATAGACACGGGCTACCACACTCGGCCTTTTTGACTTTTAGTAGACGTGAGATCTCTATGTTGCCCAGGCTCGAATCAAACTCCTGGGCTCAAATGATCCTCCTGCCTTGGCCTCCCGAAATACTGGGGTTACAGGCATTAGCCATAATGCCCGGCTGTACAAACTCTTGCCATTTATGCAGGGCAAAAGCACTGCTCTACACAATTATAACAGGCATAATTTATTATTACTTGATCAATGGAATTTTTTGATAGGCAACATTTTTCAAAACATTGGGCTCAGGGAGAAATAATAAGAGAAATGCTAGGTGATGAAAATAATGGAAACGACTTGCTTAGATAAATGAAGCAATATGGCCAGACACAGTGGCTCATGCCTGTAATCCTAGCACTTTAGGAGGCTGAGGAGGGTGGATTGCCTGAGCTCAGGAGCTTGAGACCAGCCTGGGCAACCTGGGAAAACCCTGTCTCTACTACAAATACAAAAAATTAGCCGGGTATGGTGGCATGCGCCTGTAATAGCAACTACTGGGGAGGCTGAAGCACCAGAATCACTTGAACCTGGGAGGCGGAGGTTGCAGCGAGCTGAGACTGAGCCACTGCACTTCAGCCTGGGCAATACAGCAAGACTCTGTCTCAAAAAAACAAACAAACAAACAAACAAAAACGAAGCACTATGGATCTTCCTTTGTGGTTTCCGGTGTGTTGTAGGACATGATACTACAGCAGGAAACTCGCAGGCCCAGCGCGGTGGCTCACGCTTGTAATCCCAGCACTATGGGAGGCCGAGGCGGGTGGATCACGAGGTCAGGAGATTGAGACCATGGTGAAACCCCATCTCTACTAAAAATACAAAAAAATTGGCCGGGCGTGGTGGCGGGCGCCTGTAGTCCCAGCTACTCGGAGAGGCTGAGGCAGGAGAATGGCGTGAACCCGGGAGTCGGAGCTTGTAGTGAGCCGAGATTGCGCCACTGCACTCCAGCCTGGGCGACAGAGTGAGACTCCATCTCAAAAAAAAAAAAAAAAAAAAAGAAACTCGCAGACTGATGAGGAGAAGCAGGCTTCATCCTTAGAGGTTTCCAGTGAATGCAAATGAAATGCTCTAGCTTGGCAGTGGAAAGGAGCAACGCGTCTGCCGGATCCAGGACAGACGGGCAAGGTGTGAATCTGAGTGCTTGCTCGCTGCTGTTGACCATGGTGGTCCTAAGTTTCAGCACATGCCCTCTGAATTTATTATGAATACATGTATAATTAATCAGACTTTTAGCTAAAGTCAGTCCACATCCATGATTGATCAGGGCATGTTGCAGCTAACCCTCAATGCTTGCCGGTTGCTAATTAATGGAAGAATTTCTGGTGGCATCAAATCTTGGGGCAGGAGATCATCCAAAACTATTCCCTATTTGGTTTACATAGGTATTCTGGGATGATTCATTCAACTATTTCAAGTATTCATTTGACTTTTTAATAATTTTCTATATAAAAATATAATACACACAATCTAGAAATGTTGAAAAATATGAGTTAAGAGGAAGAGAAACACACAGCGGGGAAAGAAAGAGAACATTCGTGTTCTCAAAGCCAAAGAGAATCACTATTAACAATTTCCCCGCCTCAGCCTCCCAAAGTGTGGTTACAAGTGGCCACCGCCCGGTGAACAATTTTTTCTAGATTTTTTTTTTCAATTGTTTTTTTTTGCTCTGTCGCCCAGGCTGGAGTGAATGCAATGGCTTGAGCTCAGCTCACTGCAACCTCCACCTTCCGGGCTCAAGTGATTCTCCTGCCTCAGCCTCCCAAGTAGCTGGGATTACAGGTGCATGCCGCCAAGCTTGGCTAATATTTTTTTCTGTATTTTAGTAAAGCTGTGGTTTCACCGTGTTGCTCAAGCTGGTCTTGAACTCCTGAGCTCATGCAATCCACTTGTCTCGGCCTCCCAAAGTGCTAGGATTAGAGGCGTGAGCCACAACGCCTGGCTATTTCAATTAATTTTTATCATGACATATTTATACTTAACAAACGTAATATCCATAATATAAAAGGTACATGTGCTGTTTTTTTGTTTCGTTTTGCTTTTTGAGACTGAGTCTTGCTCTGTAGCCCAGGCTGCAGTGGAATGGCGCGATCTTGGCTCACTGAAGCCTCTGCCTCCCGAGTTCAAGAGATTCTTGTGCCTCAGCCTCCTGAGTAGCTGGGATTACAGGCTCCTGCCACCGTGCCCAGCTAATTTTTGTATTTTTAGTAGAGACGGGATTTCACTTTGTTGGCCAGGCTGGTCTCAAACACCTGACCTTGAGTGATCTGTCGCCTTGGCCTCCCAAAGTGCTGGGATTATAGGCTTGAGCCACCACGCCTGGCCTGTGCTGTTTTAAGAATGATAAAACAAGCACTGTGTAGTTGCTACATGGATTAAGAACTAGAACATCCTGAATATCTCTTTTTTTTTCTCAATATCTTTGAAGTGCCTTCCGTGCCCCTCTGCAATCAGCCCTGTGCTACTTCCCCAGAATTAACCACACTCTGGAATTTTGTTCATCATTCTTTTTACTTTTGTTAAAGTGTTAACTTTTCTGAATGTATACCTAAACAATACATTGTTTAGTTTTGGATATTTTGGAACTTATGTAAACAAAACCATAATGCGTCTATTCCTCAGTTCTAGGTTTGGTTTTGTTTTGCTTTTTTCCTTAAATAATTGTTTTAAGAGATGGAGACCCGTTATGTTGCCCAGGCTGGACTCAAATTCCTGGGCTCAAGCAACCCTCCCTCCTCAGCCTCCTGAGTAATTGGGACTAATGGTGCGCACCTTTGCTTCCTAGGTTTTTTAGATCAACGCTGTGAGACTCATCCATCTTGGCTTGTGTTGCTGAAGTTCATTCATTGACACCGCTTATTAGTACTTTACTGCATGACTATACCAGGCTTTATTATCTGTTCTCCTATTGATGAACATTAGTATGGTTTCCAGTTTTGTTATAAGCAATGCTGCTGTGGATATTCTTGTACAGCATGTGTCTGGGCACGAATTTCTGCAGGTAATTTCTAGTCTTTTATGCACATGTAGTTAAATTTTTTTAAAAAAGATTCCAATCATATGAACTATATGAACACAAATACTCAATTTTGTGTTCATTTTCTGTAACCTTTTCCTCAAATTTCTCTAAACCCTTTGGAATGTAATATTTCAAGTGGTTATGCTATAAGTTATTTGAATATTCCTCTTTTAATATTTATATTGTTAAAAGTTTTCTTCCGACCATCCTGGCTAACACGGTGAAACCCCGTCTCTACTAAAAATACAAAAAATTAGCCGGGCGAGGTGGCGGGTGCCTGTAGTCCCCGCTATGCGCGGGAGGCTGAGGCAGTAGAAAGGCGTGAACCCCGGGGGGCGGAGCCTGCAGTGAGCCGAGATTGCGCCACTGCACTCCAGCCTGGATGAAAGAGCCAGACTCCGTCTCAAAAAAAAAAAAAAGTTTTCTTCCTTTCTTTTTTATTTTTCTAGACAAGATCTCACTCTGTTGCCTAAGCTGGAGTGCAGTGGCACCCATCTCGGCTCACTGTAGCTTTGATCTCCTGGGCTCAAGCGATCCTTCCACCTCAGTCTCCCGAGTAGCTGGGACAATAGGCATGTGCCACCAAGCCCGGCTAATTTTTTTTTTTTTTTTTTTTTTTGAGACGGAGTCTTGCTCTGTCGCCCAGGCTGGAGTGCAGCGACGCGATCTCTGCTCACTGCAAGCTCCGCCTCCTGGGTTCACGCCATTCTCCTGCCTCAGCCTCCGGAGTAGCTGAGACTATAGGCGCCCACCACCACGCCCGGCTAAATTTTTTGTATTTTTAGTAGAGACGGGGTTTCACCGTGTCAGCCAGGATGGTCTGGATCTCCTGACCTCGTGATCCGCCCACCTCGGCCTCCCAAAGTGCTGGGATTACAGGCGTGAGCCACCGCGCCTGGCTCCCAAGCGCGGCTAATTTTTAAAATTTTTCGTAGAAATGAGGTCTCATTGGCCGGGCGCGGTGGCTCACGCTTGTAATCCCAGCACTTTGGGAGGCCGAGGCGGGCGGATCACGAGGTCAGGAGATCGAGACCACGGTGAAACCTCGTCTCTACTAAAAAATACAAAAAAATTAGCCGGGCGTGGTGGCGGGCGCCTGTAGTCCCAGCTACTCGGAGAGGCTGAGGCAGGAGTATGGCGTGAACCCGGGAGGCGGAGCTTGCAGTGAGCCGAGATTGCGCCACTGCATACTCCAGCCTGGGCGACAGAGCGAAACTCCGTCTCAGGAAAAAAAAAAAAAAAAAAAAAAAAAAAAAAGAAATGAGGTCTCATTGTGTTTCCTATGCAAGTCTCGAACTCGTGGGCTCAAGTGCTCCTCTGGCCTCAGCCTCCCAAAGTGGGGGGATTACAGGCATGAGCCACCTTGCCCAGCTGAAAGTTTTTTTTGACACTTATTAATAACACATCTTTATTCATTGTTTTGTTTGTTTGTTTGTTTTTTGAGTCGGAGTTTCATTCTTGTTGCCCAGGCTGGAGTGCAATGGCACAATCTCGGCTCACCGCAACCTCTGTCTCCCGGGTTCAAGCAATTCTCCTACCTCAGCCTCCTGAGTAGCTGGGATTACAGGCATGCACCACTACGCCCGGCTAATTTTTGTATTTTTAGTAGAGACAGAGTTTCTCCATGTTGGTCAGGCTGGTCTCGAACTCCTGACCTCGTGTGATCCACCGGCCTCGGCCTCTGAAAGTGCTGGGATTACAGGTGTGAGCCACCGTACCCGACCCTGTTTGTTTGTTTAGATTTTTTTAAACCCATTTTTTTTTCCTTTAAAAAAATCATGATATCATGCCTGCAATCCCAACACTTTGGGAGGCCAAGGTGGGAGGATCTCTTGGTGCCAGGAGTTCATGACCAGCCTGGGCAATATAGTGAGATCCTGTCTCTACAAAATAAATAAATAAATAAAGAAAGAAAGAAAAATTAGCTGGGCATAGCGGTAGCTTGCCTGTGGTCCCAGCTACTCAGGAGGCTGAGGTGGGAGGATCACTTGAGCTCAGGAGATCAAGGCTACAGTCAGCCCTAATTGTGTCACTGAACTCCAGCCAGGGCGACAGTGAGATTCTGTCTCTTAAAAAAAAAAAATGATAAAATATACATAATAAAATTTACAATTTTAACCATTTGAAGCATAAAATTCAGTGGCTTTAAGTAGATTCACACTGTTGTGCAACCATTACACTACCCATCTCATGAATTTTTTCATCCAAAATTGAAATTCTGTACCAACTAAGAATCATACATTTATCCTTTTGCTTTGGCTTATTTTACTTAGGATGTTTCCAAAGTTCATCCATATTGTAGCAGGTATCAGAATTTCATTCCTTTTTAAGGCTGAATAATTTTTTTTTTTTTTTTTTACATACTGGATTTTTTTGTAGAGAGGTTACTCAATAGTGCAATTTCTAAGTGAAAGAGAAATTAATTTTTAAAGGTTCTTGTTGCCTTAAAATTGTCCTCCCACACAGCCATATGGAATGTTTATTTCACTATATTCTTGCTAGTAATGAGTATTATATTTAAAAACACGCAACCTTACTATTTTCAGGAACTGCTTAGTTTTTGTTTTAATTTAGCCTGTTATAAAAATTGGTTTGCCTTCTCCTTGGGTGTTCATAGCTGTATTGACAGGTAGGACATTAAGTGAACATCTGCTCTGGCTGAGGGGCTATAACAGACGACCTGGGGACCAATAAGAAGGGCTGTCTTGGGGTGACGTTTTTGCTTTGGATCATATACAAAATAAGAAATCTTTATGTATGTAGTTAGTGGGGTGCTAGTTACATTCCCAGAAGGAAGAACCTAAGAGAGCTCTTGGCAGTAGGTGTATGTGGGTTACCTCCTTGAGACTGTCATCCTGGCTGTGTGGCACTAGAGGATATCAGAATGGCAAAGGGCTCTGTAACTAACTCTGATGGTGGCTGTGACTGCCTGAAGCCCTCAGTTGAGAATTCTGAGCCGATATGACCAGACACAGAGGAAAGCGGTTGCTGACACTGGGCACAAAACTGTCATGGGAACAGAACCAGGGAGCAACAAGCTCAAGCTCAGAGATGCCCCTTGGTTGCTATTTTTGATATAGACCAATTATCCTTTTAAATGACTACATTTTTCTGTATTTCATCTGATTGTGTCGTATTTATTTAAGAAAAAGGTGCTTACAGGCTGAAAACAGCATCTTATCTGATCACAATGATCACATCTTCTCAGATAGTATCAAATATACTTATTCAGTAGATTTTTATTGGACATCTGTCAGCACTGTTAGACACCCTGGGTGATACAGAGTCTTTGCCCTCAAGGATTTGGTCATAAAATGCTAAATACAAATTTAGTTATAAGCAAAGTAGGACATGGAAAAATGACACAAATATGTAAAAGTGTCTGATGAATGTTCATCCAATAAAAACTGCGAATACTGGAGCGGAGTTGTTCTGGGACCTGAATCACCCTGAGGTTCTCCTAAAAAATGTAACAAGTTTCCCCTTTTGGTGTATAAAATAATTCAAGCATCTCTGCATCCTTCCCTTTCCCTAGAAATAAGTTTGAATGAGAACAAGTTAGTGATAGTGGGAGAGGGAGAAGAAAAAGGACAGAAAGTTTGGATAGGTATATTGATTTAAAAGAAGGAACAAATGAATTGAGGGGCAGAGGAGCAGGAGAATAATAAAAGGGTAAAGAGAAGTAACAAAGAAAAAGAAAAATTGAAAAGAGGGTAAAGGTAAAGGGGGAGGAGGAAAGGAACTGACAGTGTCCGGAGCGGGAAGAAAAATGGAGGAACAAAAGGAGAGGGGGAGGAAGAGAGAGGGGAGGGGCAGGGGCAGGGGGAGGGGCAGGGAGGAAGAGGAAGGTAGGAAAAAAGATGGATCAGGAGCCTCATTTTAAAGCAACTTAGAAATAACTCTAAATTTTTTTCCTATAAAGTTATAAACACATTTTAGAAATGAAAAAATTATAAGAATGTACTCAATAATTTATTATATAAATGCTCACCAAATATTTTCAGATTGTGTTTAAGAGTGGAAATTAAGTTGTGTTGATAATAATTCTTTTTAAAAAAAAAAGGTGGAAGTGTTTATAGGAGAGTTGGGTGAACCAAAATTCTCTGTAGATTGTTAACTCATGAAAATTAGGAGTCACTTTTAGAATTGTATCTCAGTTTAGTCAAACAACCATTTAAAACAAAAATGCCATACTATTAGGCTCTCTTTTCTTTGTAAATCTGGTTTGTATATGAAGACAGATTGAACTGTTTTAAATTAATTTTTTGGTGATGAAATACTAGTGAAATAATATGGCTTAATTTTTAAAATTTAAAACAACAACAAAAAACCCCAACATAGCAGCATTATCCCTAGTAACTCTGAAATATTTGTGGCAGCTCCTGAAAAAAAAAATCCTAAACAGGAGTAAAGTCAGTTAATCTCATCATTAGGGGTAAAATTTTTAAAAAAGCAAACGAAAAAAATTTGCTGAGTTAAAAAATTCTTTTAGTTTTAAAATGTATAGATGTTGTGTAGCTAAAATGGAAACTTCATGAAGTTTGACGTGTAACTGATTCATTTCGGATTAAAATAATTTAAATATTTAGAAGATATGTTGATTTCAAGTACAAAATTGTCTCATTACTGTTTCCACCTTAATATTTATATATGGATTCCTTCTCTTTTGTTGCTTTTTACAATTTATTTTGAAAAATAACATTTTCCTTGTCTTTTCTTGAATTATACAATTCCCCCCCAAATGAATCAGTGATCTATTTTGTATTTTGTGCTGTAGGAACTAAACAAGATTGTACATTATCTTTTAATCAAATGACTTTGGAATAAAAAAATTGCAAAAGGTAATAAGAATGTAACGTGAAGGATGTTATTGACCATTTATTTCTTCTACATGTATTAATAGGGGTTGGATGGAGTAGTTTACTAACAAAATGAATTTGAAAACATCTATTTTTAAAGTTAATAAAATAAATGATCCCCTCCTTACCTAAAAGTTTCTACATTGTAAAGCTGAACCAAAACAAAATATTGAGAGGTTTTGTCAAACACACTGTGTGACCCACAGAAAAACAAATGATTGTCCTTAAAGTTCTTTTTTCCCCTTGAGCCTCTTCTATCTCTGGAATAAATACATTTCTTTCTCAGGTCTTAAACACTGAACACTTTTGAATGAACGATAATTTGAAGGAGAAAAATTTCCTTTTCTGCTTACAGTTTGCTTACATTTTATGAGATATCCTAAACACATACTTATCCTTATTTATTTGACAAGAGAAAAAGCTGCATGTGCTTTTAAACTGGAACTAATTTACACTTTCTCAAAGTTTATAGGCATTTAAAACCACATTAAGACTTTAAGTTGCAGGAAGAAACAAAACATCCCAAAGTAGTAACAGTAAAAAAACAAGCAAGCAACAACAAAAGTAAATAAATAAAAACCAACCAAACAAAAAACAAATTCCTCTAAAAACTTTGAGGTTAAAGCAGCAATATATCAGGAAATGTGAGCTTTTTTCTGTATTTTGTAGCAACCATAATTTTATTCCAAAATTGATGGATTCATTAGAAAATAAATTGTATTTTAATGTATTTCCCTCCTAGCTGCTTTCCATTTGTTTTGTTCCTTCTTTTGTAAAACATGCTACACTTTAAAAATAGAAGAGTCAGTAAGTGTTAGATTTAAAATGCAATATATATTCTGGGGATTTATGCAAAGGAGCTAACCCCAAAAAGGAAAAATTTATATTCACCAAAATATCTGTTCAGCACTGTTTACAAAAGTAAAAAATTTGATGAAATGTATATCTAAATATCATGATTAATAATTTACACATATAACTGGACTGAATTAAAATGATAGTTATGAAAACTTGGAGGCAGCCTGGGGAAATATTTATGGTACAAATGCAAGTGAAAAATTAAGATATAAAAATGATAAATTTTAAACCATTATAAATGGACAAATGCTGAAAAATAAACATTTACAAGTAAAATTAATTTTCTGACAATAGTGAAATTATTGATTTTTAATTTTTCTGTTTTTTCTTTTTTCATTTTTTTAAACTTTTTTTCTTTCCTTTTTGTTTTTCCTTTTTTAACTTGGCTTATTTCTCCAAGAAAAATATTATTTTATTTTCATTTTTAAAAAAGTTGTTTTATTCTCTCAAACTTTTTTTTTCCTCTCTGCATGTATTTGTGTGTTCACATTGGAGGAAAATGGATTAGAATCCTATCTTTAAAATGGAGTCAAATGTCAGTATTTCTGAATTCAGATAATTAAATTCCGTAACTAGACCAAACTGTTCTCCAGGAAAAAATAAAGAAGAGGAGGAAGAGGAGGAGAACAAGAAGAGGAAGAAGTATAACAGTATTAATATTACTATGTAGAATATACAATATATATTATATACGATATGTATTATAAAGGATAATTATTAAAGAAAAAACATTTAATCCTGTAGCTATATTTTTAACTCTTACACAAGTTAAGCGTAACTCTGCACTAAAGATTTATCTGTCCCAAAGAAGCAATGTAGAAAAAAAATTGAAAATAAATACAATGTTTGATAGTAATCTTTAATGTTAACAAAAACAAAGAAAAGAAAGATGAAAAGTTATGGCACCTCAACTCTGCCCATTTTTATCCCTAACCTAGGAATGTCAGTCTAGACAAGAAATAATCCTTAATGTGAGTGCTGGGCTCATTCAGAAGGGAGAGATGAAACACCAATCAACGTGATTTAGTTCCCCCAACCCCAGCCTAAAATAGCCAGGTCACTAAGGCAAAACTGATTTGGGGGCGAAAAAGACCTGTATCTAACCCCTGTTGTCTCCTCTCTTGTATTCTTGCAGCCTTTGCAGCTTCTGACTATACATACACACGTTAAGCCTTTTTTGGGGGGGGTGGAGAGGATTAGAATTCAGTAAAACAGCTGATTTTTTAAAAAGAACTAATCAGTTTCAATTTAGCAATTATTGGTAATTTTTAATTAAATATTTAAAAATATTTTAAAATAGCAGATTGTTCAAGTGAATTTATATATTCTCTTCTAACATTATCTTAAATACATTAAAACTGATTTCGGCTAACCTTTAGCTAGTATATTTTTACACGGAAAAAAATCAACCTGAAAGTGAACTGAATTCAATGATTATTTTTAAAAATGTTGTTTCCCATTGACTCTAGGATAGTAAAAAGTGGCCTGCATTTTATAGGAGTTTAGAGGTCTGGATGGAGATTTTTGTGAGGTGTAACTTGCTTTTGTTTTAGGCATACAGAGGCAGAGTAGTGGATGTGTCCCCCAGGGAGACAGTCTGAGAAGTGCTTTTATTAGCACCTAAAGATTCAAATTAAATGAAAGAAACAGCACTTAAAGTTTCTGGGAACTGGGATGCTCTGCCTAGTTGCCGTCCTCCTTGTTCCCCAATATAACAGAAAAGATTTAAGGAGATTGGGGCTCCTCTTTAGGAAAAGGCCAAGAAATACAACAGCCTTTTTGAGACCATCTTTTAGCCCTTTCAAAAGTCTACACACATCACCAAGAAAAGTTCCCGGGCAACAGAGCCACACGTTCTGGCCAAGATAATTTTTTCCCCCCTGGACTCTAATTTTCATGAATTCTCTTTGCTGTGCTATTTGTATTAGCTTGTTTTTCATTTAAAAAATGTTTATTGAATGCCTACTATGTGGCATGCCTGTTTCCTGCTCATTGGTTTGTTTAAAAATGCTTGTGATCAAGAGCTAAGTATTAAGAGTTAGATAAGGGGGGAGGGTCGGAGGTGTGTGTGTGGGGTGAGACACAGATGTCTCCTACCTTCTTGGACAGAAAATATTCTCTTTCTACTCAACAACAAATAGCTCCTAGTACTTTAATTCTTGTTGTTCCATGGGGAAAAAAAACCCACAAAAACAAAAATCCGACAAACACGTGGCTGGGTAGAACAAAACGCTCATTGGGGAGGGTGGGCTCTAAGGTGGTGGAGCAGATAGAGAAACCGAGTTGGAAGCCCTCCCCCACCACCAAGTCCTAGCCCCATTTCTTTTCAGCGCGCCGGGAAAACGGGGAGGGGGACAAAGGTGCTGTCTTTCAACTCCCGACTTTTTGAATGGCATACAATCGTCCGGCAGCAGAGCGGTGAGCCGAAGTCGGAGTCAGCTCAGACTCTGCAAACGAAAAATAATAACAATAAAAAAAATTCAAGGCATTCATATCGGTGTAGTCAACACGTGTTGCGGAGTCGGCCCGGGCCGCAGGCGACTGAGACAATGGGGTCGGAGACTGGGGAAGGGGAGTGACCCCCTTCCTCACCTGCCCTCCCAGCACGCGTGCCCCCGACAGAATTATCCTCCCTCCTGCAGAGTCTGGAGTAACACCCCAGTTTCCGCCCTGTTCAAGGGGACTCCAGAATTTCTGGGGTCGACCCCTCCTTTTTCCCCGTTCCTTGGGCGAGGGGATTCCAGGGTCTCCGGGCCGCGCTCTCGGCCACCCCTGGCGCCATCCCAGCCCCCGCCGCTAGAAACTCGTTGGCCTCGCTCGCCGCTCCGCCGTGGAGCCAGGGCTTGCGCGTGGACCGCGCGTTCCGCTCTCCGCCGCGTATCCGGGACTCCGAAACGCGCGGCGAGCAGCCCCCTCCCCCACCGCCCAGACGGGGTGCGACCGCCCACGTGTCGCCCCTTGCCCAGTCGGGTCCTTCCCTCGGGCTCCGGGAGCCGGAGGATCCGGAATGAGTTGGTCAAAGCCGAGGGAAGGGACCCAGGCAGATCCGCTTCCCCCTCCCCAGGAACGGCGGGAGGGGGAGGGGAGTGGCCGCCGCCCCCTCCCCTAAGCTCCCGCCCCTCGCTTCCCCGTGCGCGGAGCGGAAATTACCCCCTCCCCCCGCGGGTCTGACCTGGGGACGTGGGCGGGGCTTCGCGCTTAGCCCCCCGCCCTCCGTCCCTCTCCCGCCTTCCCGCCGGGATCGGAATCCTGCACCCCAAACAAAGTTCCGAGACCCGAACCTAGGGCCTAGAGAGCTGCCAGCAGTGTCCTGGGTGGTGCGGGCGCTGGAAACTCCACCTGTCTGTCCCCGACTCTGGGAGGGAAAAGGGGACCATTCAAATCTCCACCCGGTCACTCCCTCCCTAAGACTTCCCCCTTCGGTTCGCTCCGGTTAGCCCTAGCTATCACCCCTCTTCCTTGTCTCCCACCGTTCCTCTCTCCTGGAGTCATCTCCGGCCAGTTCCGCGTGTTCCCCCCAGGACCCCGAAACGTTATCATTTAACAGCCGGACCCCGGGTGCGAACCACTCTTTCTCCCGTGGGGATCTCAAAACATGATTTCCTGCGGCTTCCTCGTTCTCCACTGGGATACCCCCTGTTTCCAACTTCCCAGTCCCGCGCTCGCAGGGTCCCCCCGTCCTGCATCCCCGGAGGCGGGGGAATTTCGTGGGGCTGGCGTGGGGAAGGCGGAGACCCCCCCTCCATTTAAACATCTAGGGAAAAGGTGCCTTTCTTTTTAAATCACCAGCTCGTGCGACCCTCTCCTGAAGACCCCAGAGTCTTCAGCTTGTCTTTGTCTATCTCCGCCGTCCCCCGCCTGTCAGTCGTTAGCAGTTAACCGGGGAGGGGTGAACAACCCCGCCCCCCAAAACGAATGAAAAATAACCGTACATTTTACCCTTTAAGACATGCGAGATCTGGGCTGGACCTTCCTCCCCCAGTTTGGGCTGGGGTAGGAGGATGGGTGGGGGCGGGGCGCTTCCCTAGGGGCCAGGTTCTTGCAAAGGGGGAAGGGGCCTGTAGAGCTTCAGGGACGCTGCCCCACCGCCCCAGTTTACCCCGGGGGTGAGTTGAGTTCCCCACCCTCAGGCGGAAGATTATCGGGTTTGGCCGGAGGGCCGAGGGGCCCTGTGGCGTCGGGGGTCTTTCCCTGCAGGGTGGGTGGGGGCTGTCACCACGTGGCTTCTTTTTTTTTTTTTTTTTTTCCGCTCCATTTTTTTTCAAGTCGATTTTATTTAGAGGCGGCGCCAGGGCGGCCGCGGAGAAACGTGACACACCAGCCCTCTCGGAGGGGTTTCGGACCGAAGGGAAGGAGCTGCGCCGTGTCGTCCGTCTCCCTGCGCGCCGCGGGCACTTCTCCTGGGCTCTCCCCGAACTCTCCCGCGACCTCTGCGCGCCCTCAGGCCGCCTTCCCCGCCCTGGGCTCGGGACAACTTCTGGGGTGGGGTGCAAAGAAAGTTTGCGGCTCCTGCCGCTGGCCTCCCCGCCTCTCGGCCTAGGAGGCTCGCCACCCGCGCCCGCTCGTTCGGCCTTGCCCGGGACCGCGTCCTGCCCCGAGACCGCCACCATGAACAAGCTTTACATTGGCAACCTCAACGAGAGCGTGACCCCCGCGGACTTGGAGAAAGTGTTTGCGGAGCACAAGATCTCCTACAGCGGCCAGTTCTTGGTCAAATCCGGCTACGCCTTCGTGGACTGCCCGGACGAGCACTGGGCGATGAAGGCCATCGAAACTTTCTCCGGTAAGAGCACAGCCACCTCCCGGAAAAGCCACAATGAGAGCCCCGAACAACGGAGACCCGCACCTTCCGGTTCCTCTCCCGCCAACTCCTCTCTTCCCGGGCCTGCGGGGCTTGGCCTCCGTACCCACCCTCGACCTACCCCCTTCGATGCCCCCTCCCTCGCTCTGCGCCTCACACCCCCGCGCAGAAACATTCGGGATTTCCTCATCCCTTCCTCCCAGCCTGAGATAAGGAGCTCTGGTTTCCCCCATCCCTCCTCCCCACCGACGGGGAGGGAGCCCCCACTGGCAGTAGTGGGGGGTTGAATTTAGGGACAAGGAGATGACCCCCGCTGGGCGTTATTTCCACGCCCAGCCCCTCCCTATCCGCCGGTGGACGCCCCCCCAGCTGGAAAACCTCGGCTCCCTTTCCTCAGTCTTAGGCCTTTCCAGGCGTGGAAGGAGTACCCGGACCTCCTGCGATCTGTTCGCTTCGCGTGGGGAATGCAGCCCTCCAGTAGGACTTGCAAGGAAGGGGGTCCTGCTTCCCGCCCAGGGCCTGGGGCTTGAGCCATTTTGATTTGAAAGTGGGGCGTGAGCGGGGTGGCGCGGCGGCGGCGCCGGGTCGCCATGCTGCTTCCCGAGATGCCGAGGCTGGGCCGAGAGGCGCGCGCGGCGGCAGTGAGGGACCCTCCCCGCCAGGCCCCGCTCCGCTCCCCCAGGTCCACCCCTTCCCAAACCAGCCCCGACAGGTGACCGCTCCGTGGCCCGAAGCCCTTCTTCCTGGCCAACAGAGAAAAATAAAGTTTCATTCTGCACACTGCCTCCCGCCCCGCGCCCCACTTTCTGAGGAACGGGGAGCCCTTTCTCTCCTGGCTCCTTCTTCCCACATCTGGGAGCTCTGTAGGCAGCGCACCCACACAAATGGCCTCGCACCTTTCCCAAATCGGGATTCCAGAGCGATCCACTCAACAAGCCTCAGTGATTAAATAAAGCAAAAATTAAAAAATGAATAATAACGAATTTATAGACTCCACCATTCCTAGAGCAACCTTTTTCTCATCTGGATGCGGAAGGCACTGCCTGGATTCCTAGGAAGATCTCGAATCCCAGTAACTCCTGAATTACCCTAGTGTCTTTTCCCCTTCTTCTTCCCACCCCCAACCCCTGTTTACGCTCTCATGGTGATTTTTTTTTTTTATCTTTAGGGAAAGTAGAATTACAAGGAAAACGCCTAGAGATTGAACATTCGGTGCCCAAAAAACAAAGGTAGGAAAGAGCTCTTTTCTGGGGGGTTGGGGGGGCCGCGGGGGTGTGCTGTGAAGCTGTGTTCAGGGGTCCATAGCGTCTCCAGTGGAAGAAACCCATTACTGGTCTTTCCCACCCCCAACTCCGGATGTTGGGGGCAGGGAGGGAAGATTGGCCAAGATCTTGTAATGGGTGGTTTACAGCTTGTAAAAAAAAAAATAAGTTGGGGCTGGGGTAGGTTAAAAGATGTTACTTGTAGAATTAAAGGGGAAAGAAAATCAATAGGGGAGAAACCTTGTGGAGTTTGTTCAACTCGTGGGGCCGTTTTTTGTGGAGAACCTTAAAATCTTTGAAGAGTTCAGACTCATGGCGGTTTCTGCAGCTTCGTAGCAGGCCTCATTTTCTGTTTTTCCCACTCTTTCCACACCATAATTCTTAAGTGGATTGCCCTTCTCCTGAAGCGATGTGGAATGAGTTTCCCGTCCCTCAAAGAATCCGCTTATGCTTGTACTTTATATTTCTGCAACAGGCAAAGACTTTTTATTTTCCATGGACCCCCCACCCCCAATCCCTCATATCTCACATCATCCCTCTCTCCAGCTGGGTTTTCCAAAGAATATGCCTTGGCTGTACTATCCTTTTCCAGCCCCCCTACCCCCACTCCTTCAGCCCATTGTTACCAGGGGACCATCTGGGGTGAGAGCTTTGTGTTGAGGCTGTGAGCTGGGGCTCTTTGGAGGGTCTAGAACTCCGTGGATGAATGGTGTGTGTGTGTGTGTGTGCGTGTGTGCGTGTGTGTTCCAATACCCTCTATCCTCTCTCTTTAGCAAAATGGGGTACCTCTATCATGCTTACCGAGAATTCATGGTGGATTTCAAATCTTGCATTGAACTCTGAAACCTTTCCTTGAACTCTGGCTGGGAAATATAAGGGCAGAGTCTTTCTACTTTCTCAAATCAGACTTTAAACATGTTGACAGTGTAGAGTTTGCTCTCATGTCCCAAGCTGGAAAGCAGCCCCCAGAAATCTTTGATCCTCCTCACCCCCCATTTCAACTGAAAACTTCGTACATTTCAGAATAGTCTCTGGCCTTTTCCGGGTGGGTAGATGGGGGGCGATGACTGCTTTTTCTGGGGGACCATTAAGAGGGCCTAGGAAGCTTAATGTGAGATAAAAATCTGTTCAGTGGCTTAGCTTGATATTTAAGTAACTTGGAACTATTGTGTCTATAGATCAATATGGCTTGTTACTACGTTTATAGAGCTTCAAATGTTTAAAATATCGTGTTATTGGAAAGGCAATTAGAGTTAGGAGTAAAGAGGCAATAAAATGGGAAGGAAGAAAAGAAGTCTTATTTGTTATTTTGAAACATTTTCTGGAGATGTGACTAAGGAACATACACTGACACCAGCAGGTTTATTGAAAAGGGTATGGATATTTGAACTGAAAGCTGAGTGTTGATGAAAAATATCTAGAATAAGTGGAATTCTAAAATATGTGGATTTTTTCTGTTGCTCTTGAGGATGGTTTAAATTTTAGGGAATAAAGTGAAAAGCAAGAGAAATAGCAAACTGTGATGAAATGGAACTCAAAACATTTATATTTTAATTTTCATGGTGCCCTGTATTTATGAATCTTTTTCCCCAAGCCATCTGCTTGCTTTTAAGTCATTTCTAGGCTCCTTGTTCCCTCCAAAATGCATTACTGAGGGCTCTTTTTTGAGTTGGAATGGAGAGGGGGTTTGTGAGAAGACTAGGTAAAAAAAAAATCTCTGTCCACACCCATATTAAATTAGATCTTTTATGTGTTCTCCCCCTTCCTGAAATAATTTTTTTAGCCCAAACATTGAGTCAATTGTGTTTTCTTTGCTTTTTATTTTGGTTGGTGGTGAGAAGGCACTTCATTTTTCTAGAATGAATCAATTTTTGAAGTCTCAAGATTTAAAAAAGAAAGTTTGTTTTCATTAAGTCAGTTTGCTCTATCATTTTGTGTCTTTGAGGAAGTATGTTGTGGTATGTGTCTTTAGTCTGTGTCTGAAAAGTATTTCGTCAGTTAGGTTTGTTACTGACTTTTTCCATCTCATGGATGTATAGAACAGGAACTAGTTAATTATGACTAATATATTCTAAGCCAAATGAACGACTATACAAATAATATTTTGTGTATATATACTCTTGTATTTTCCTTATGAACTCTTCTTGAGGCATTCAGTTCCAAATGAACTATGATTTCAATTTCTAAGATAATTCATAAAAACCCAACAACTAAATGTTCCTGGTTGTTTTGTTTTTCAAGAGGGGGAAATCAAACCAAAGATATGCTATAGCAATACCTCTTAATGTATTTTGTTCTCAGTTTGAATTTATTTGATACATATAATTTGTACCTTTTTAAGAACTCAAGAGGCTGAAAACTATGCATTTCAACTGAAAACAGCAGTTAGCTTGAATTTTTAAAATGAGGTGATACTAAATTTCTTAGAGATCACCATCTCAAACCCCCTCTTAGTGTTGGAATTTGGTTAACAATTTGTGCTTTTTTGTTGAGAATTTGTATATGTTCACTGCCAGATACTGAGACAAAAGAGAAAAACCAAATGCATTTAAAAACAGTTGTGGAAAGGGCTTGTATATGTTTTATTCTGAGAGACTCAGGAGTAGTTGAGGTAAAGGGGGTACCATTTTAGTGTAACTTGATTACTTTGAGACATGATTTGCGTTTTAAGGGAATTAAACCTTTGTTACACTTGCCACTGTGGTGTGCCTTTTTCTAGAGGAATGTGACCTAAAGATAGCATATTCACTGTCAACTGGTGTCATCAAAATAAAAGGTGTTACTGTTAATTAAGAAAAAAATGAAAGAGATGCACTGAAGCATTTTTTTAAAGGTGAAATGTGTTCACATTAAAGAATTCTAAGTTTGGTGATTTCTTTAGGCAGATTAATGGTCCTTTCCTTTTCCTCTATGTTGACTAAAAATGAGGTGGGCTAACTCCCTTAAACTTCTACCTATTAAAATTAGTTTTATAAACCGTTCATAAAATTGAGAACTCTCAAAAGAAAGTGTCCAAATTTTACAGTTTAATTTTCTGAAGTAACAGCTTTAAAAATCTGTGAAGGGATGTCTTATAAATGGCAAAAAATATTTTAAGTATATTTTAACAATGATTTGTCGAGGCTCCGAAGAAATCACTGGATCACTAAATGTTTGCAAAACAACCTAAAAATTGTCTTCAGAAATGGATTTGCACTTAAGGAAAAAAGAAAACCTACCTTGTACTTTGGGGCTGAAAATGAATGAAGAGGGGTTAAAAAACAAGGGAATGAAAATTACTAGAGCTGGAGGGTTTTCAGGCACTTTTACTTTAATGGTTGTAATTATGAATTAGTATCCAAATCAAAAAGAAAGTTTTTAACTCATACGAGTAAAAGATACATGTGACTACTATTCAACATGAAAGTTTAAAGTAGAAACAATTGATTACTGTTTTAAAAAGGTTTTCTTATTAATATTAGGTTAGAATTTTTTTTTTTTTTTGCCATACGTAAGTGAAAAAAATGGTTGAATGTTAAGTTTTTGTGCACTGTTTGGAGGAAAGGTGGAAACTGGGGTACATTCTTTCCCTATCTTAATTTCCCCCTAAAAATTAAACTTTGCAAATTCATAAATTAGTTTCCTTCACTGCTGGTAGAAATCCTTAACTGTTCTCATTTGGGTGGTTAGTATTTCAAGATGAGAGTTTCGTAAGGGCAGTGGCAACTGACTGTCCCTTAGAAGAATTGTAGGTTTCTAGAGCCCCTTATTTTCTGACCCAAATTAAAAAGATGAAATATTACCATAATGGTTTCTCAGATGGAGAACTTTTTAGTAAAAAAGGGGAAGAACTGCAATTCCCATCACTAATTTATTCGAAGTATTGTTAATTGTTGAAAAGGTAAAGTTTTATGGCATAGCTTTTGGTGGAAAAAAATTCTTATAATTATGTTTTAGAGATATATACATGACATTAGCAATTGGAAGAACCTCGATTCAAAGGTTCTGAGCTTCTAATCTTTTAAAATTACCTTAATATGTATCATTTTAATCTATGTGTGTGGGTACTTTTAAGGCTTACTTTTTAAGAGTGTATTTATACTATACTTTAATGTGTAGCAGACAGTTGACAAAGATACTATTGAGATAATCCCCTGAGTATACAATTTTAAAACATTTTAAAATTCAGGTCTGGTTGAGTTGAGTGAGAAGTGGGGAACAGCAAGTGCTATTTGTTGAAGTTTAAAGGTTTTGTTAAGAGTTATTTAGTGGTTAGATCTGTTGATTTTTGTGTGTGGGGTGGTAGTGGTGGTGATGGGGTTGTTAGAATAAGCGTATGAACCAAAGGCATTTGAAGAACGGACATTTTCCTAGCTGTTAGAATTTAAAGTAAGTGTTGTTCGTTCCCCATCCTCTTAAAAGATTCTTGAAATGTGGCTAATGTCTTCCACAAAGTGCAGCTTAGAATTTGGGATGGGAGTGTTATGGAGAGAAAAGGGGAGGAAAAAAGCAGCAGGGGAGACTGGAGAAATCAGACGAGTTAGTCCCGGCTTGGAAATTCCAGACGGGGAGGGGGGAGGGAGAGAGGGAGGGAGGGGAGATACGGGGTCGGGTGGATTTCCCGCTTCCCTTTTAAAGGGGAGCGGCTGGAGGCTCACAGTGTTACCCACGGGAGAGGGGTCGGAGACGGGTGGTAGACTCAGCTCAGGGCAAGGCTATATTTGCTTTTGGAGTTGCCTGCCTTCCCTTCCCCTTTCAAAAAAGAGAGAGAGAGTAGAGAGAGAGAAAGTGGCGGCGGCGCTGGAGGCTCTTCCTGGAGCGCTCGCCCGGGCCCGGCGGCCCTAACCTTCCCCGCCCGCCCCCGCGCCAGTCCCAGCCCGGCAATCACGTCTCGCTCTGAGATGGGGCCGCCCGCCTGCCTTCTCTTAACAAGCCCCTGACAGAGAACATCCGCTGGCCTGGGTCTCCGAGGAGGACTTCCCCTCTCATCCCTGAGACCCCAGGAGATCCCAGGCCGCTTGTGGCGCTCCTTAGTCCTGGGAACCCCCAGATCGCAAACCTTGCAGCAGATACCCCACGAGAGGGTTCCCCAGGCTGCGGGCTGCAGACCCTTTCCAGCACCTGGGCTGCCTCAAGAGCTCTCCATTCTAAGGCAAAAAGCCAGTGGGTAAATGTGAAGTGAAAAGAGGCAAGAAGAGAGCAACAGTGTGTAAAGGGAAAATAGGATGAGACAGTTGGAAAGAAAATGGAAGTGCAAGTAGCTGTTCCTCTCTCCCAGTAGCTGGGGTCTTGGCCTGAGAAATAGAACCTTAAAGAGTTAAGTGTCAATTTAAGTAACCTGCAATCTTTACAAAATGAGCTGTTTGTGTCTGTCCACAGGTCCTGAAGGCTGACCGAAACAATAACAGAGGCAGTAATACGAAACAATAACAGAGGCAGTAATAGTAGTCAGAGGTTCTATCCATGGATTTTGTTTATCTTGTAAAAGAGAGACAACAGGCCTTCGAGTTGGCCACTGGCAAGGCTCTGAGGATCTTTCTCAGGGTCTCAGCCAGTCTTTGACTCCATGTTAGTATAAAACTTCTGCACCCCATCCATTTCCACCTTTCCTCTCCTCCCCTATACCTTTTTAAATGCCTGTCAAAACAAAAAGCAGAAGGAAAGGTCTCTCAAACCTGTACTCAAGAAAGTGTGTGCCCATTTGGTTACCGATAGTTTGGTTAAAAATGATCCTGTAAGATAACACCTGATACACACCATCGCAGGGAGGCAATGCCAGCAGGAAGCTATGTAGTCCCCAGGTAGTGACTTCATTCTACTAGGAGAACTTGGATGGCCCTTCAGATTTTGATCAGAGGGGACTATGTACTTATTAGTGGATAGAAGGGGGATCATCCTACTATTAAAATTTATTGCAGAGCCAGCTTTGTAAGACCTGCTTACTACCTTGCAGCACAGTAGGTTTGCAATAATACAACAGGCTGGAACAAACTTTTGCCCTAACCATAGTCGATTGGCAAAATATATGTTGATTACAGGTAGATCACAGAAAACTAGGTTTGGACCTCATACTTTTAATACAGTTGGAAAAAACCTGATTGCAACACACTGAAATGTAACTGTGTGCAGAACAAACACCATCAGAAATGCAGTCCTTTTGCATTTTGGGAAATCCAGGTTCCCAGGAGCATGGCTGGTCATAAGCAAACTGCTTTTGACTGAAATAGAGAGCAAACAGCTGGATGATTAAGAGAAGTTTTGAGTGGATTGTGCAGATATTTTCAAGACCCCTTAGGACAAGTCTGGTTATTAGACAAGTGGCATTTTGGTGGCTGGAAGGCATGTAAGGGATGTGTCTGATATGGGATGGCTGGGAAATTTTGCTTATAGTTTAGAGGAGGATTGTGGAGAAAAATCCCATAATAGAGGAGGCAGGAGAAGAGGGGAAGCTCTACATTTTCTCTTTCCTTTTCTACCATGTCTGGTTGGTGGATTCTAGTCAATCCTCTCTACATTTCCTTATGAAAAGAGGATTAAGGAGAACTTCAATTTTTTTTTTTTCATTTTGAGTTAATTTTGGTTAAAAACTCAATCACTCATTCAGGCCAGGCATGGTGGCTCACATCTGCAATCCTAGCACTTCTGGAGGCCGAATAGGGCAGATTACATGAGGCCAGGAGTTCAACACCAGCCTGGCCGACAGGTTTCATCCTGTCTCTACTAAAAATACAAAAATTAGCCGGGTGTGGTGGTGCATGCCTGTAGTCCCAGCTACTCGAGAGGCTGAGGCCAGAGAATTGCTTAAACCTGAGCGGTGGAGGTTGCAGTGAGCCGAGATCACACCACTGCATTGCAGCCTGGGCAACAGCGAGACTGTGTCTCTAGCAAAAACAAAAACCAACTCAGTCACTCATTTGGATGTTTTGGCCGCTTGAAATGGAAAATGTTAAGTCTGAGTGAAATTTGATTGGATAGTTTAGTTTAGTTGATTGGATATAGTTAGGATCTTTAAGTGGAGAAATCAGAGAATTCAGAAATATATGTGTAATGGTTGTTTGTGTGGTCTGAGCTCTTTGGCAAAGAGGAACGAGGAGGAAAGGAATCATTCAAAATTCTTAAGGCTCCAGGAGGGAAGAAGTGCTGTTAGGTCAGAGTCTTAATGACCTACCCTAGGTCTCTCACTCATCCTTTACTGGGGTCTGGAGGAAAGGTCTTCCTCCCAGGAGAATTCAGTGTTTAAAAGCTTGAGCTCAATTTCTGTAACTGTAAAGAAGTGGTCCTAATAGTAGTACACAGTAGCTCTTATTGTTATTATTTTGTTGTGCATACTGACTTCTGTCCCTCTTGCCCTAGCCATTGTCCTCCTTTGAAGCTTTACAGTTGTATCCTACCCTGCCCCATATAGCTGTGGTTAGCTCCATGAGTATTAGACCTGATCAAGTATACAGATGCCTGAAAATGTGTCCATGAGAGGTTGTCTTTGAACTGTGTGTGTGTCAGCTTGGGCTATATATCTGAAGCACTAGGAACAGTGATGGCTAGGCATGTTGAAGGGGATCTGTGTGTAGGGTGCTTTGGTAACTCTACCTGTATGTTGAAAGGAAAAGCCACCTTTTAGTGGAGATGAAGCTCACCAGGGCAACCCCACAGAGCCCCTAGATTATAGATTCCCACAGTACATTCTCTGAGACAGAAGGCTTGGAGAGATGAGGCAAGCATGGTGGATAATGCTATTAATTGTTCTTTAGGGGAAACAGGCCATTTATTCTGTTATTTATGCCCTGAACTTGGACCAGGTTCCTACCTGAAATTTCACACTGCTGTCAAAGGTACATGTAGATTAGGGACATTGGTGAGAGGGGAACTAACTCTGCATATAAGGTAGGTGTTGTAAGAATTCAGGATGAAGGGGACTGTAAGAATCCTCCTGGGGGTCTGAGGAAGGAAGAAATGAGAGTGACCTCCCCCATCTGCTGGGATGGGTATGTTCATTTTCATGTCCTGCTGTTGGTAAGCTAACAGTAGGCATTCAGGAACTGGGGATCCCTAGATACCCAGGGGGTGACTGCACACATTGTTCCCTACTTCTTCTGTTTCTATGGTGTCCTCACATTCTCTGCCTGGTTCCCTGGTCTGGAACCAGTTCCCAAAGATGCACTCAGAACCCACCTTTATGCCCACTTCTTCATTTCAGCCCTCTGCTCAAAGGCTGCGTGCCATAATGCAGGCACATGGATGGGTGCATACACATACATACACACATGTCCACAGCCCCAGCCCTGGGAATAAGGGTTGAACCTTCTTACTGGGATGGGGAGGAAAAGGGCTTCCCATCCGGATGTGGTTTTCAGTCTTTTAACAGGCTTGTGACTTTAATCATTTACTATAAAGGGTTTTACAATTAGTTTATGCAGAATGATGTGTGTTGCCTCTTTCTGGAGTGGCATTTGGGATTGCTTGGGGCTCGTCAACTTTCCATTAGGGACTGTGAGGAAGAGAAAATGAGGGGAGAGAGGAACTGAAATGGGAGCTGTTGGGTGGAGTAAACTTGTTGAGGATGTCTATTCAAAGTTAGAAATATTTATTCTACTTCCTCCTTAAGGTCTCTAAGTTGCTTGGGAGGAGAACTCCAACTGTAATAGAGACCAGTTGTTTTGGCAGGATTTGGAGATGAAGTTCTAAATTAAAGGGCAGGCCAGGCGCAGTGGCTCACGCCTGTAATCCCAGCACTTTGGGAGGTTGAAGTGGGTGGATCACCTGAGATCAGGAGTTCGAGACCAGCCTGACCAACATGGTGAAACCCTGTCTCTACTAAAAATACAAAAATTAGCTGGGCATGGTGGCTGGCACCTGTAATCCCAGCTACTTGGGAGGCTGAGGCAGGAGAATCGCTTGAACCCAGGAGGCAGAGGTTGCAGTGAGCAGAGATTGCGCCATTGCAGCCCAGCCTGGGTGACAAGAGTGAAATTCCATCTCAAAAAAAAAAAAAAAAGTAAATAAATTGAAGGGCAAAGATAATTCTTCACAGAGAGACATGGCTGTTGGTGGCTGCAGCCAGTGCATTCCAAACAAGGACTAGATGTACTAGGATGTTGGCTGAGGAAGCAGCTAGATTCAGAAGAATACTCTTGTTAAGGGTCTTCCTACAACTTATTTAAACTTATTTAAAATCTAGTTGACTGAGGTTATCTATAGGGTTTTCTTCCTCTCTATATTTATTACCATTTGGTTAAGATATGCTGCTGCTGTTGGCTTTTTAGAATAGAGTGGAGTGATTTCTGTCCAGAATGAGCTCTGGGTGTAGGCAGGAGGTGGAACAGAATGATCTTCACAAACTTCTAATATTTCTGTGAGATAATCTTTGTTCCACTCTTCTACCCTTGCCCCTCTTGCTGGCCATCTTGAATGAGTAGTTTCTTTTAAACTTCTAACTAAAAGAGGAATGCTGTCTGTCTAGGCCCAAACTCCTTGGCTGTCTTCTCTTAAAAGCCCCATGGTTAGCAGCTGTAGCCTAGGAGTGTGTGTGGGGTCCTTGCCTCAGTCACCGGCTGTTTGAAAAATAACTTAAAAAAATATATATTTACAATGAAAAGCCATGGGAGAAAACATTTAACAAGATGCTGCAGACTTCTGGGATAGCTTGCATATTGCTGCAAAGATTGGTACCTCTAATGTATTCATTCATGCATACATGCATGCATTCGTCCAGTTACTTTTATCTAGTAACAGTCTACTATTGCATGATACCTTTGCTAGATATTAGAAATACAATGAGGAACAAGTGAAAGACCCTGATCTTACAGTGCAGATGGAAGGAAATATAATTTTTTTTTTTTTGAGATGGAGTCTTGCTCTGTTGCCCAGGCCGGAGTGCTGTGGTGCGTGCCATCTTGGCTCACTGCAGCCTCTGCCTCCCGGGTTCAAGCGATTCTCCTGCCTCAGCCTCCCTGAGTAGCTGGGACTACAGGTGTGCGCCAGCACCCCCGGCTAATTTTTGTATTTTTAGTAGAGATGGGGGTTTCACCATGTTGGCCAGGCTGGTCTCAAACACCTGACTTCAGGTGATCTGCCCATCTCAACCCCACAAGGTGCTGGGATTACAGGCGTGAGCCACCGTGCCCTGCTGGAAATACAATTTAACAGATATTTCAGATATTTTTTCTTTGGAAACTTTTAGGTTTTTCTCTTTATCCTTGGTACTTTTTAAAAAAAAGTTATTTTTAGGCTGGGCGCAGTGGCTCATGCCTGTAATCCCAGCACTTTGGGAGGCCAAGGTGGGCAGATCACTTGAGGTCAGGAGATCAAGACCAGCCTGGCCAACATTTGAAACCCTGTCTCTAATAATAATACAAAAATTAGCCGAGCGTGGTAGTACATGCCTGTAATCCCAGCAACTCTGGAGGCTGAGGCAGGAGAATCTCTTGAACCTGGGAGGCAGAGGTTGCAGTGAGCCGAGATCATCCCATTGCACTCCAGCCTGGGCAACAAGAGCGAAACTCCATCTTAAAAAAATTTTTTTTAATTGTAAAATATGCAAAAAGGTAAAATTTACCATCTTAACCATTTTAAATATATAGTTTTGTGACATAAACGTATCCAGGCGCGGTTGCTGACGCCTGTAATCCCAGCACTTCGCGAGGCCGAGGTGGGTGGATCACCTGAGGTCAGGAGTTCGAGACCAGCCTGGCCAACATGGTGAAACCTCGTCTCTACTAAAAATACAAAAATTAGTCAGGTGTGGTGGCGTGCGCCTGTAATCCTAGCTACTTGGGAGTCTGAGGCAGGAGAATTGCTTGAACCTGGGAGGCGGAGGTTGCAGTGAGCCGAGATTGCGCCACTGCACTCCAGCCTGGGCGAAAAGGAGCGAAACTCCATTTCAAAGAAAACAAAACAAAATACAAAAAACAAAAAACATTCACATTGTTGTGCAACCATCACCTTTATCTATCTCTAGAACTCTTCATCTTGCAAAACTGAAACTCTATACCCATTAAATAGTAACTTACCCATTCCTGCTTCCCTCTGTTCATTTCCAGTAAGTGGCAGTGCTGGGATTCAAAAAATGGCCATTTAAAAACTATTGCCAGTTTTACTTTTTCCCACACGGTGGTCACCTCTTTTTTTTTGTTTTTCTGAGACAGTCTTGCTCTGTCCAGGCTGGAGTGCAGTGGCACGATCTCGGCTCACTGCAAGCTCCGCCTCCCGGGTTCATGTCATTCTCCTGCCTCAGCCTCTCGAGTAGCTGGGACTACAGGCACCCGCCACCACACCCGGCTACTTTTTGTATTTTTAGTAGAGACAGGGTTTCACTGTGTTAGCCAGGATGGTCTTGATCTCCTGATCTCGTGATCTGCCCGCCTTGGCCTCCCAAAGTGCGGTCGCCTCTTCATCCTAAAGAAAATGGAAGCCTTTGTGTGTCCCCTTTCCTGCATTAAATACTGATTATTTATTGAGTTTTTATTTAGCATTATTGGGTCTTTTCAGGTGGGGAAGTGAGACATAGAGGTTGAGAGGGCTCCCAAAAGACAGAGGTACAAGGCCAAGTCTCTGCCCTCCAGCATTTTCACTTTAAATCCAGGAAAAACTGAGAGTACAGAGTCCAGGAGTCCACACACTCAAATGGGAGGCACACAAACTCAGGAACTAAAATAGAGGAGGGAGGCTTTAGAGCTAAGCTGGGTTTTTGGAGGCAAGGCAGAAAAAATAGAGGAATGGGTTAAGAAGAGCCTCATGGACCAGCCTGGCTAACATTTAAACCCCGTCTCTACTAAAAATACAAAAACTAGCCGGGCATGGTGGCGCGCACCTGTAATCCCAGCTTCTTGGGGAGGCTGAGGCAGGAGAATCGCTTGAGCCCGGGAGGTGGAGGTTGCAGTGAGCCGAGATGGTGCCACTGCACTCCAGCCTGGGCAACAGAGTGAGACTCTGTCTCAAAAAAAAAAAACAAAAAACCCGAAAAACAAAAACAGCCTTGTGGATGGACAGGGAGCTGTTTTTGGGCAGACCATTCACCTAGAAGAGGGAGGCATTCAGTGAGGATTCACAGAAATGAGGCTCTCAGTTGGTAGGGCAGCCACTCCTGTTTATTTCTCTTATTGAGCATCTTTGCTTCTGAGCACTGTGAGGTGATAAGGCTCAAAAGATGAGTTCTTTCTACAATTATAGGAGCATTTATTGAGTATCTACTCAGCTCACACGTTACTTCACTGAATTTCCCAAAGAACTCTGAAGGTATTATCTTCATTCTACAGAAGAATCTGAACTAAGGTCACACCTTCAATAAGTAGGAGTGCTGGGATTTCAAACCCAGGCATTTCTATTTCCAAAGTTGAGCTCTGTTAGAAGGTGTGAACTCTGGAGGTTGAGGCAGGAAGGTTGCCTGAGCCCACGTGTTTCACATTACAATGAGCTGTGATGGTGCCATTGCACTCCAGCCTGGGCGACAGAATGAGACCCTGTTCCAAAAAAAAAAAAAAAAAAAAAAACAAACGCTGGGAACAGGTGATCCTGCAGTACTCAGAGAAGTTGAGGTTTTCTTGAGCTTTTTTTGCAGGGGCTGGGGAGTGGGGCGTAAGCTTAGCAGATAAAATTTCTCCTTGCTCTGAGCCTCCCCAGGCATTTCATACCTACCTTGCATTGTATTTTCCTATCACCGTTGAGATTTTCAGATTATCTTGAGTCGTTGAAGAAAATTGATTTTTTTTTTTTTTTTGGGAGATAGAGTCTTGCTTTGTCACCCAGGCTGTAGTGCAGTGGTGCAATCTTGGCTCACTACATACAACCTCTGCCTCCCGGGTTCAAGTGATTCTCCTGCCTTAGCCTCCCAAGTAGATACAGGCATGTGCCACCACACCTGGCAAATTTTTGTACTTTTAGTAGAGGAAGGGGTTTGCCATGTTGGCCAGGCTGGTCTAGAACTCCAGACCTCAGGCGATCCGCCCTCCTTTGCCTCCCAAAGTGCTGGAATTACAGGCATGAGCCACCGCGCCCGGCCAGTTGAAGAAAATTGAGATGGATGGGTCCAGATTTTCTCCCCTTGTCTGGGCAGTTAAGATGGGAAATGGGAATTCTGTTGGAATAAAATAATACACTGAGAGGAAGCTGAACAAAGTGGAAGAAAGATCTGAGTGGGGTTAGAACTTAGGTGTCAGCCTCAGCCTGTCCTTTTGCAGATGCGTAAGGTGTGGGATCTGGGGTCACTATCTCTTTTCCTGGGACTGTTGTTTCCTCACCTGAATCCTCCCCATCTCCAGAAACCTCATAAAATAAGATGGATGAGTGTTTTGAGTTCTAGGAGTCTCCATCCTTTGACGCTTCTGGAAGGTACCAGGGCTGGAGCTTTAGGCTCATCCACCCCCGCTTTTGTTTGGGTTCAACCCACGGGAAAATGGGAGCTTGGGGGGAAGGGCAGGGATTGAGATGCTTCCCTTTCCCTCCTCCTTCTCCCTCCTCCTAGCAGGAAGAGACAAAGAGTTGACCTTTGTTACAGGTCTACAGAATCATAATTCATAGTTCATACATGTTAGTTTTTCTTCTTTCTTTAGACAGGGTCTCCCTCTGTCGCCCAGGGTGGAGTGCAGTGGCACGACCACAACTCACTGCAGCTTTGACTTTACCGGCTCAAGCAAGAGCCTGAGCACCACCCCCCACGCCACAAAGTGTTGGGTTTACAGGCACCAGCCACCGCGCCTGGCTTCCATACATGTTAGTTTCTAAAATATCAGGAACCCAGTTACCTTTTTTTCCCGGCAAGCAGGAACAGGCTGCACAATGTAGTGACATTTGCTGGCCAGTGTCACCTTGACCTCTGAGCCCGTTTTCTGATCTGCAGAACGGAAGTAGCAATATTCTCAGTCTCCCCTGGTTGTTGAGAGGCTCAACTCAGCCTCTTGTGGTGGTTCCAGGTTCATAGTGTGGGCAAAAAGAAGTACTTTGTGAACTCTAAAGCACTATGCAAAGGTGAGTTATTAACAAGATCATTAATTGATGACACCCCAAGAGGGCTGAAAGGTCATTCTCACCCCCAAACAAATGCCCTACTCTGCATGGGGGCGAGTATGACTTCTATTGTGACTTTGCTGTGGAGCTTCCCAGAAGGCCTTGGGGACTAGCCCGGGAGGAGAGGCTTCTTTCTCTGCGGGTTCCGAAGGCTTCTAGTTCCGTGCCCCCACCCTGCTCCCAGGCCTTAGTTCCTGGCCTCACAGTGGGAGGCCTCCCGCCCCGTCCCGCCTCCTCCCGCGGCCCAGCCAAGGTCTCTAAGGAATGCCGCCTCCCGGGCCATTTTCTCCCTTCCAGCCTCCGCGGCCCCACTTCCAGCCTCTCCCCGGCTCCCCGGTTCCCTACCCCCAACCGGTTGCCACTTAAATGCTTGCAGGCCTGGTGCAGGCGGGAAGCCCCCTTCCCCCACAGGACCACCTCAGTCACAGCCCTGACCACAGGGAGGTCGGGTCTGGATTTACTAAAGGACCCCGGAGCGGGAGACTGCCCCTCGCCGGCTGCCTGGCTTCGCCACGGGGTCGGGTTTCGACCGGCCGGTGGCTCTGGAGAGAGACAAAGGGCAAAGTCCCGGGCCCCACCCCCACCCCGCAGCCCCTGGCGCGGGTCCCCTCCCCCTCGGGGCCCAGGGCGGGTAGCCAAGGGCCGCTGGTCCCCGCCGGACAGGTTTGGAGGGAGTCGGGGCGCCCAAGAGGGCTTTGGCGGTAGAACATTCGAGACCGTGCGGAGCCCTGTAGCGGAGGGGCTGGGGGGCTGCTCGGTCCCCCTCCTTGCGCGCTGCGGCCTCAGCCCACCCAGATTCCGGGGTGGGAGGGCGAGTGCTCAGCTTCCCGGGTTAGGTGAGAGGGGCTGGGGAGGGGGCGACCGTGGGCACAGGCGGGGACAGCCCGCCCCTCAGCTGCGCCGTCTCAGTTCTCAATTGCCTGTTCACGAGGGCGCCCCTCCCCCGCCTCAGCTGCCGCCGCCCTTCCCAGGCACCGCACTATCCCCGTTAGTGGTTCTCCCCGCAGTCCCCGTCCCCCTCAGTCTCCCCCTCAGTCCCCGTCCCCCTCTGTCTGCCCCTCAGTCCCAGCCCCGCAGTTGCCGTCCCCCTCAGTGGCCTGCTCTGCTGCGCTTTCCCCTGCTCCACCACGAGGGGCCGTGTTCACCGCCTAGGTCCTCTTGGCCGTCCCCTCCTCCTGGCCAAGGATAGGCGAGAACCATCTTGGAAGGCACTCAGTCCTCCCAGACAGGATCCTTGGTGGTAGGACATTCTAGACCGTGCGGAGCCCTGGGGAGGAAGACCTCCACAGAGAGGGCACTTGAGGGGGAGGAGGGCCACGCAGGGGCCCGTGTCAGGGGAGAGACTGGCTGAGGAAGCGCCCACCAGGAAGAAGCCAGCAGCAGCGCCTGTTTCCCACAGGTCATGGTTGGCAGCTAGGGGGAGACGCGGATCCCTGAGGGCTCCTGCGCAGCGTCCGCCACTCATGGACACGCAGACGCTTGCGGGGCTGGTGCCCAGATGTTTGCCCATCCTCACCAGGGGGCACTAAGGACCCCGAGGAGCACGGGGATGTCCGCCGGGTCCTTCTCATGGTGCAATGGGAAGCTGCCGAAGACCGATTGCTTTGGAGGCTGGTCTGGTTTCCTCTCCTTGCTCCTGAGAGGGCCACCTTGGCTGTTTGTTCCCTCTGGAGGACAGAGCTCGACTCTGTGTCTTTTCATGACGCCTTCCACTGGGCGCCAGCTCCATCCTCGGCCGGGACTCTTGAGACCCCGAGTGCCTGAGGGTGCGCTTTGTCGCCCAGGCTGGAGTGCAGTGGCGTGATCTCGGCTCCCGTGATACTCAGCCTCCCGAGTAGCTGGGACTACGGGCGCGTGCCACAACGCCCGGCTAATTTTTTGTATTTTTAGTAGAAACGGGGTTTCACCGTGTTAGCCAGGATGGTCTCGATCTCCTGACCTCGTGATCCGCCCGCCTCGGCCTCCCAAAGTGCTGGGATTACAGGCGTGAGCCACCGCGCCCGGCCTAATTTTTGTGTTTTTAGTAGAGACGGGGTTTCAGCATGTTGGCTAGGATAGTCTCGAACTCCTGACTTCAGGTGATCCTCCCGCTTCGGCTTCCCAAAGTGCTGGGATTATAGGCGTGAGGCACTTCGCCCGGCCGTGACTGTATGGCTTTTAAGCTTTCTGGAGAGAGGCTGGCATCTCCACCGGGGGCGAGAGCTAAACCAGCATCTCCAGGGAGGCGGGGCCGGGCCAGAGATGGTCTTCCTGCCCCCCACCTTTCCCTCCCTCGGAGCTTAGTAGCCTTCCCGACCCCGGGGGGAAGATTCCGAAACTCTTCCCTTCCCACTGCCAGTCTGAGAAGGATCGTGAGCAGTGTCCCTGAGGGGGACCTGCCCATCTCAGCTTGCAGGAGGGAGGCTCAGTTGCACAGCTCCCGTTGGGTCACCTCTTTTCCATTTGTCCCCATACTGTAGGTTTGTCCTGATGGTTTCTTCTCCACATCCTGAGTCCACCCCGGGGACCCCCCATTCTCTGTGCTTACCCATGACCACCTCTCCCCTTTGGGAGCCACTCAAGGTGGGGGAGAGGGTGGCAGTTGGACCAGGCTGATGTGGAATTTGTCTGGAAAGAGCTGGGCTGTTCCAGAGCTTCTGTTTTGGCCTTCTTGGGGGCTGCTCAGATGGGCTTTCTTGTCAAACTATTTCTGAGATAGGCGAATTGAGCAAAGTATTCATGCTGAGGTTGGCTTGACCCCACCGCCCCTTAGCACCTTCCACAAGTTGCTTCCTTCCTCCCCCAGAGCAAGATGACATTTTTGCATGATAGGAATTTTTGGTGAGCACCCTTTCACCCCGCTAACAAATCTCCCTGACAGCCATCCAGCCGTATTATAGGGCACTTAGCTCTTCCGCAAGTGAAATCCCGTACCCAAATTAGAGCCGCATGCAGTAAAAGCCAGTTGGCACACACTTAACCATACAGAATATGGGCACTTTTCCTGCTCCTGACGTCGGGGCTGTTCAGGCTTCTGCTGTATTAACACTTGTCTTCAGAAAGAAAGCGGTGGAGTTTGGTGCAGTGAGCACAAGCAGCCTACTAGTCCTGCCTCCAAGTTGGCAAGTCTGTTTCCTTCTCTGAGCCTCAGTTTCTCCATCTGTGAAATGAGAGTGACTGTTCAGCATCCTCTCAGGCTTCAGAGGCTTACCCCTTTCCTTTCTGCCTCAATGTATGAATCTGATGTTTTTCAACTGGAACTTCTTGGTGACAGATTAAGGTGTGTGTATTGTGTGTGTGCACGCGTGTGTGTATATGTGTGTGTGTGTCTGTGGTCATATAAGCTGAGTGATTACCTTCTCTCCCCTAAACCTGGATAGAAGAGCCCTCCAGAGGAGTGGGAAGAAAGGTTCAGCCCAGAGTAGCTCTTGGTGACCTGCTTTTCCTTCCTACTTTTCCCCAACAAGTAGTATAGGAAGGAGACAGTGCGTGTATGCCACATACATTAAAAGACCTTGCTCACAGGGCGACAGTTATTCCAGTGGCGTCCTCGCCTTCCAGTCCCCTCACACTCTGGCTTTCTTCGTGGTGGTGGCATCTGCTCTGCCCAGTCCCACATCTCCCAGTAGGTCAATGTTTTCTGGCCACTACCCCTGCCAGCCTGCCACTCGACAGCCCGCCCGCCTGTCCTCCCGCCTGTCTGGCTGCCCTGCCTCTGGATCAGCCTGGCACAGAGCCCTGGGCTTTCGGCCAGCTCCTCCTCCCCTCCCCGCCCCCGCCCCCTTTCTCAGCTACTGCCATCCTGAAGCGTGCCAGGTCCGCCCCCTTCAGAAGTTTTCTTGGACAAGTTTTTTTTTTCACCGCCTCTCCACCCTGTAGGGATAAGGAGGTGTGGTGGGGAGGAAGGGCTGAGTCAGTGGTGATTTTCTGGAAAAGGCAGAGGTTGGCACCTTAGGGCAACTTCTAGATGGGAGTGACAACTGGGAGAGGGGCCAGCTTTGGGAGGGGGCTTCTACTCTGGTGTCAGCCACATGGAACCCTCTTGTTGAACAGCAGAATCACCTACTTCTGAAGGGGTCCAGTGAGCAGCCCTCCCTTACTCCCTGGTTAGCTTTGTCCTCTTATCCCAAACCAAACCAAACCAAACCAAATCAAATCAAACCAGGTCCCCTGCTGGACTGTAAACCTCGTGAAAGCAGGGACCATGCCTATGTGCTGGGTACTGTAGCACAATGCCCAGCACTGTCCAACAGAAATGCAATGTGAGCCATACATGTAAGTTTCTATTTTCTACGAGTCATATTAAAGAAACAGGTGAAATTAATTTTAAAGATAGTTAACCCAATATATAAAAAATTATTTCAACATGCAATCAATATAAATGATTATTAAAGAGATATTTAATAGTTTTTTTGGAGGGTACTTAAGTTTTAGAAATCTAGTATTCTAAACTAGATTAAAATTATTTTATATTTATTTATTATTTTTCAAGTCAGAGTCTCACTCTGTTGCTCAGGCTGGAGTGCAGTGGCATGATATCAACTCACCACAACCTCAGCCTCCTGGGTTCAAGCAATTCTTGAGCCTCAGCCTCCCGAGTAGCTGGGATTACAGGTGCCTGCCACCACACCCGGCTAATGTTTTGTATTTTTAGTAGAGATGGGGCTGGTCTTAAGCTCCTGACCTCAGGTGATCCACCTGCCTCGGCCTCCCAAAGTGCCTCAACCTTCTGAGTAGCTGGGGTTACAGGCATGCGCCACCACACCCGGCTAATTTTTGTATTTTTAGTAGAGACAGGGTTTCACCATGTTGGCCAGGCTAGTCTTGAATTCCTGACCTCAGGTGATCCACCAGCCTCAGCCTCACAAAGTGCTGGGATTACAGGTGTGAGCCACCACACCCGGCCTAACGCTTAAAGTTACAAAATTAAAAATTCAGTTGCTCAGTTGGACTGGCCACACTGCAAGAGCCTCAGTAGAGCAGCCACATGTAATTAGTGGCTCTTGTAGTGGACAGAGAAGGCCCAGTGTCTAGTAGCTGTCAAGATAACAACAACAACAACAAAAAAGAATGGCTCCGAGCAGCTGGACTCTTACCAGAAACCACCAGCTTCTTGACTTCTGATTAGAAATCTGGTACCTGTTAGATGACATGAGCATGGTGTGTATGTTTTTGCAGGTTTGAAACATGTTTGTTGCTCACTGTTTTCCAGCATCCTGGGAACCCCAAACTGGCTCCCAGTCTAGCTTTGTTTTCTAATTGCCTCAGGCTGATTCCTTCTCTACTTGTTGAGATGCCTGCAGCCATGACTGAAGACTTGGATATCTTTGGGATGAAGTTAAATGTGATAGGTGGGGATGGCGGTTAGGGAGTGTCTTTACTTTGGGGTTATGGATGGATTCGAAAGTCTTCATTAACCCCTGAAATCTTGAAATGGTGTGCAAAGTGCATTTTTCTGGTGGAATGCTCTTGCCTTTTATCTTAATAGGAACTGTCTCAAAAAAAAAAAAAAAGTTAAGAACCAGTTATTCAGACTATTAGGGCACAGAAAATCCCTCTAATTAAGAAGGTGTTTCCTTATAGGTAGACAGGGTTGATCCCTGTCTGGGGACACAGGACCCTGTAAGATGGACTAACCCTACTCCTAGTTTCCCAGATGTGAGAAACTGAGGTCCAGAGTTGAAGGCTTAGCTTGTCCAAGACCACACATGGAGCCGGAAGCTTGGCCTGGGGGAGGGGTGGAGGTGAAGGTTCTAATCTGAAGATCCCGGTTTAATCCTACTTCTTTTTTTTTTTTTTTTTTTTTTTGAGACGGAGTCTCGCTCTGTCACCCAGGCTGGAGTGCAGTGGCGCGATCTCGGCTCACTGCAAGCTCCACCTCCCGGGTTCATGCCATTCTCCTGCCTCAGCCTCTCCGAGTAGCTGGGACTACAGGCGCCCGCCACCGCGCCTGGCTAATTTTTTGTATTTTTTTTAGTAGAGACGGGGTTTCACCGTGGTCTCGATCTCCTGACCTCGTGATCCGCCCGCCTTGGCCTCCCAAAGTGCTGGGATTACAAGCGTGAGCCACCGCGCCCGGCCAATCCTACTTCTTTGCTGGAGATGAAAGTCCAGGCTTGACTCATGACAGGGGCCCGAGGGGAATTGGGGCCCCAAACTTGACAAGATTCCAAAACCTGCTCCGACCTTGCCCTCCTCCCTTCCTTCAACTGGCTTGCCCCACCCCAGTTTAAAGGCACTCCTCCCTCTAGGGAGGGGTGAGGGAGGCCATAAACATGATTGAAAACGGCATCCTCGCTTCTGCGTACGGGGGCTGAAAGAAGGAGCAGGTTTGCAGAGGATTAGAGAAATCCCAGTCCCAGGGGTAGTTTTCAGCCTCCTATTCACACTGTGCACAATGCTTTCCTGGGAGGCCTCTTTCTGAGACCATCTCTTCTGGTGCATTTGCTCCTTCCTCCCTTGGAGCCCAAGCCCTTGTCTCCTTCCAGCCCCGGTAAGCTCCTCAATGTTCTGGATTCTTTCGAATAGAACACCAATAGGAAAATTTCATTACTTCATACTAGTTTCTATTAATTTTGAACTGCTAATGACTTCAGAACTGGGTGAGCTGGAATTACATCTTTTTTGTTTTTACCTTTTTCTTATGGAAAGAAATATAAACATAAAAGTAGAAAGGATAATGTAATAACCCCTCCGTGTACCATCCATCACTTAGCCTTAAAATTGCCATGCATATGTAGTCTGTTTTCATTTTCCCCTGCGCTCTGATTATTTTGAAGCAAATCTTAGACATGTCATTTTATTTGTAACTATTTCAGTATGTATTTCTAAAATATAAGAATTACAATATGACTTTAAAAGAGTGACAACAGGAGTGAGCCATTGTGCCTGGCTCCTAACTTACACTTTATTTATTTAGTTTGAGACAGGATCTCACTCTGTCACCCAGGCTGGAGTGCAGTGGTGCCATCTCGGCTCACTGCAACCTCTGCTTCCCGGACCCAGGTGATCCTCCCATCTCAGCCTCCTGAGTAGCTGGGACCACAGGTGCACGCCTGGCTAATTTATATATATATATATGTATATATAAAAATTTATATATACATATATATAAAAATTTATATATACATATTATATACAATATATTATATATTATATGTTACATATATTATATATTTTATATATAATATATTTTACATATTATATATTTTATATGTTATATATTTTATATATTATATATTTTATAATATATTATATATTTTATAAATAATATATATTTTATATATAATATATATTTTATATATATATATACACGTATACACACACACACACACACACACACACACACACACATATATATGTATATGTATTTTTGGGGTGGGGTGGGGTGGGGGACAGAGTCATGCTATGTCGCCCAGGCTGGAGTGCAGTGGTGCGATCTCACTGCAACCTCCCTGCCTCTCGGGTTCAAGCGATTCCCCTGCTTCAAAGTAGCTGGGATTACAGGCGTGTGCCACTACGCCCGGCTAATTTTTGTATTTTTAGTAGAGACAAGGTTTCATCATGTTGGCCAGGCTGGTCTTGAACTCCTGACCCCATGACCCACCCACCTCGGTTTCCCAGGGTGTTGGGATTACAGGCGTGAGCCACCGCATGTGGCCCTAACTTCTACTTTAAAGGAAGGGAATTAACATGCCAGGCTCTGAGATTCATTATCTCATATAATTCTCCCTACCCACTAAGGTAGTATCAACGGATGTTTTATAGACCAGGGTACTGAGATGGGGAGGTTGAGTATCTTGTCTAAGTCACACAGCCACACAGAACCACAGCCAGAATTTGAACCCAAAGGCTGTTTGAATCCAGACTCTTCGCACTGTCCCTATGCTGCCTTTTTGATGACATAAAGGGGACAAAAAGCATTTGCCAAAGTAAACTCACTTTAGGCTGGAGGACAAAATTAAAAACACTTAAGAGTTCACACGACCCAGTGAACAGTGGGTCTGCGCTGTGGAATTGCACTCCGATAAATCAAAACATCCCACCTATAATTCTTTAAGCTATTAACTTCTTCTTCCAGCTGCCTATTTCCATAGTTAGTTAGTTGAAAAGTGATTATTTGGCATATTGAACATTGACTAGGTATTTGATGACATCAAGAAATCATTGTCATCCTGGTGCGGTGGCTCACATCTATACAGCACTTTGGGAGCTGAGGTGGGAGGATCGCTTGAGGACAGACAGGAGTGTGAGACCAGCCTGGAAAACATAGTGAGGCCCCGTCTCTACAAATTAAAAAAAAAAAAAAAAATTGGAGCCAGGCGTGATGGCGCATGTGCCTGTGGTCCCAGCTGCTCAGGGGGCTGAGGTGGGAGGATCCCTTGAGCCTGGGAAGTCGAGGCTGCAGTGAGCCAAGATCCCACCACTGCACTCCAGCCTGGATGACAGAGCAATACCCTGTCTCAAAGAAAAAAAAAGCAGGCTCTTCCCTAATTGAGAACTGTTTACTTTTCTCTTTGGTGTAAGTCAGTGACACTTCTCTGAACTCTTGAGGTATGAAGGATGAGAACTCTCAGCCCAGGGAGAGTTCCCACCCTCATCTCCCTCCCAGGGGCCCTGCTCCCTCTGCTTCCTGAATCTCTTACTTCCTACATAGCTTCTTAAGCTGTTGCAAGGATGCTCTTTCCCTCTGTTTTCTCCTGAATCCCCCCTGGGCTTCTGGAGGATGGTCACTCAGTCTTTGTGGCTCTTAAGCCTCCTCCTTGGCCCAGCAGCGTTTGAGAGGTGAGTCCTCAATAGCTGCTATGTATCTGGCAAGCTGCCGCCCCCGCCCCCACATGCCCCACCCCTGGCCCGGGACCTGATAACTACTCTGTAGATCAAGGCAGACAGACAGCACCAGAAGCCACAGCATGTTGGCACCCAGAAAAATAGGCTGGTGCAACTGTTGCCTTTATTGCCAGGGGCTGGTTGCTTCATTCTTTGAATCCACAGGTTTATCAGTTACAGGAGGGTGGCGGGGAGGGACTAATGAACTCAGAGTTCACCTTCCTTTTCTGAACAATGGATGTTCATTAGTTTAGGCAATCCAGGCATATAGAAGGTGCCCAGGAGATACTGCCCATAGGGCAAAGGCACTTCTCAGCTCTGGTGGAAGCTGGTCTACTGAAGTACTGGAGTGGGTCCCTGGTCCCTGGACCCTTTAATTGGGGAGATGGGGGTGGGGCTTTAGGCAGTGGTATTTTTCACTATTTTCTCCACCAGTGCAGAAGTAAAATCTTAATGACTGTTACTATTGTCAGCCCTACCCGCCTGCCTCTTTCCATGCTAGTCTGGATACTCCAGTTCCCTGGGACTGGGGACTTGGACATGAATTGAGTGCTTACTACATGGCAGGCAACTTGTTTTATAAAAGCCTTATTCAAGTTTCATAGGAGGTAACTAAGGTTCAGAGTGAAGAAGTAACCAGTTAGGGTGCTCTTAGCTTCTTCCATCTGGATCCCCCAAGTTCCCAACACACTGCCCCAGCTCAATCTACATCAGGCCTTCTCTAAGTGTTTGTGGAATGAATGAGACTGGGACCAAGGGAAGGGAATACAGGTCACAGTTATCAGAAATGCCCCATGTGCTTTGAGGCCTGAAAGAAATTAGGTAGCACCATACTTAATAGAAACGGGGGCCAAGGGCTTAAAAGACAAAGGTTCTTCACGGCCTCCGTGCCTCCCTGCACCCCACCTCCCGCCGTTGTGTTTTAATCAGGGCTGGGGGCTTTGTTGAAAGGAGGCGGCCTGGAGGGGCCTGGAGTGGGTTCCCAGGGTGGGGTGTGTACCCTGGAGGGCTGGGTGAGTCCCTGCTGGTTGGGGGCAGGGGAGGGCTGCCAGGATGTCTTTTCTTTCATTGGTTGGGTGGCCCTGCCCTCCTCCCCCTCCCTCTCCTGGAACATTCCAGACATTCCAGACGATCTGCCTGCCATTGCTTTCAGGATATGGATTAACATCCCAGCAGAGATTTGATTTCACCACTGCCACCCTTCTCCCTCCCCCCATCCCCTCCACGAAAGAAAGCCTCTAAAACTGGGAGTTTGAAGTGTGAGGGAATTTTGACCTTTGACCTTAGATTGTACTAAGGGACCATCTTGAAAGAGCACACTTCAAACTGGGCTCCTAAACTGGGGTTCCCTTAGGCCCTTACTGGTTTGAACTCCCAGGTAAGCCACTCCCACCTCTCTGCCCTTCATCCAGACATCCAGAAGTGTTCCCTTGAGGGAAGTCCTGGGCCTGGGCCTGGGCAATACCTGTTATAGGTGTTAAACTAGGTCTGCGTTCTCAACCTTCCAATGGCATGGCCATTTCTTTTCCTCATTTCTTCCAGCAGTTTTGCTTTCATTGTGAGGGCTTCTACATTTTCAGTCTGTCTAGTTGGACATCAAATGAGTTGTAGGAAATTCCTCACAAGGGTAGATGTGGGGGTTCCCTCTTGGCCAATGAATTGAATCACAAAAAGGTGGTTTGATGGCATCTGGGGACCTGGAACTGGATTCGTATCTTACTGTTTTGTCCTGCTATAATCTGACCTATTTAGGTCAAGTTCATGAACAAACCAAAGAAGAGAGCCAGGGACAGAGATTCTCTTCAATGTTTATTTCCTTCTTTCCCCATTATTTCATCCCTGGGAGAGATTTCCTTAACATATTTTATGGATGAAGACTCTCCACATTTAGAATTGCAGGCTAGAAAAGATCATAAAGATCTTGCTGTACCCACTGTAAACCTGGAGATACTGAGGTCACATGGGTAAAGTGAGTGAACTGGCTCAGGACAGCCAAGGTCAACGCTTTTACAACTAGAGCTTAGCATCCCCCTTCCCTGTTTTCCAACCCCTCCCCCAAGCTTGGCAAGGGCTGGCACTGTCCCCATTGCATATCAGGTAGGAATACTGAGGCCCGAAGCTTAAGAGAGGCTTAATTAGAGGAACAGCCAGTCAGGGGCAGGTTAAGGGCTAGAACTAGACTTTCTTACTTTCTAGTTCAGTTTTCCTTCAAGCCACTAGAGTTTTTTTGGACATTGTCCTTGGACTAAGAGTTTATGATCAAGGATAAACAAAGATATAAATGCAATTGGCCAATGCATCAAGTCAATTTAAAAGTCTTAAACCCAGAGATTAGTGCATTGATTTGGGTGGTGAGCAAGTGATCTGGGAGTCGACCCTGAACCTGAAAGCCTTCCTCAGGGAAAATTACCTTTTTTTCTTTTCTTTTTTTTTTTTTTTTGAGACGGAGTCTCGCTCTGTCACCCAGGCTGGAGTGCAGTAGCGCGATCTCGGCTCACTGCAAGCTCCGCCTCCCGGGTTCACGCCATTCTCCTGCCTCAGCCTCTCCGAGTAGCTGGGACTACAGGCGCCCACCACCACGCCCGGCTAATTTTTTTGTATTTTTAGTAGAGACGGGGTTTCACCGTGGTCTTGATCTCCTGACCTCGTGATCCGCCCGCCTCGGCCTCCCAAAGTGCTGGGATTACAAGCGTGAGCCACCACGCCCAGCCTTCTTTTTTTTTTTTTTTAAATGAGTCTCACTCTGTTGCCCAGGCTGCAGTGCAGTGGTGTGATCTCGGCTCACTGCAACCTCTGCCTCCCTGGTTCAAGCGATCCTCCTGCCTCAGCCTCCTGAGTAGCTGGAATTACAGGCACGTGCCACCACACCCTGCTAATTTTTTTTTTTTTGTAGAGAGGGGGTTTCACCATGTTGGCTAGGCTGGTCTCCAACTCCTGACCTCAAGTGATTCGCCTGCCTTGGCCTCCTAAAGTGTTGGGATTACAGGCGTGAGCCACCACGCCTGGCTAAAAATCACATTTTAAAGATGGGAAGAAGAAATTACCCGGGCACAGTGGCATGTGCATGTGGTCCCAGCTATACAGGAAGGTGGGAGGTGGGAGGATCACTTGATCCCAGCAGGTCTAGGCTGCAGTGAGCTGTGTTTATGCCACTGCACTCCAGTTTGGGTGACAGCACTTTACAAGATTGTTAATGATAATAAAGATGGAAAGAAGAAAGTACTGTATAGTTACTGGGAGAGAGGAAGGTAGTGGCATTATGCTGACTTGTGTATGTGTCAATCACTCCCACCTTAGTATTCACAGATACATCTATTGTTACACTTCAAGTACTTACATTTTCTAGCATCACCTACCACCCAGTGGAAAGGTATTATCTTGTTTTACATAGGAAGAAACGGCCTCAAAGAGGTTAAACAATCTTGTAAAGGTCAGTACTAGTAAGTGGAGCATAGGTTTAAATCCATATCTGTGCCAAGGACTTAACCACTGCACTATATCTTGCTGTGATTTGTTTGCATATATTATCTCACCTAATAAATTGTGAACAACTTCAACCAGGCATTATGTCTCTTTATTTGTGTGTCTCCAGCATCTGGAACAAAGTAGTGCATGAAGTAGGTATCAATTAAATGGTTAAATGGTTGTTAGATTAATTAATAATAATGTCTTGGGCCGGATGTTGTGGCTCATGCCTGTAATCCCAGCATTTTGGGAGGCTGAGGTAGGCACATCATCTGAAGTCAGGAGTTCAAGACGAGCCTGACCAATGTGATGAAACCCTGTCTCTACTGAAAATACAGAAATTAGCCAGATGTGGTGGCACACACCTGTAATCCCAGCTGCTAGGGAGGCTGAGGCAGGAGAATCGCTTGAACCCAGGGGGCAGAGGTTGCGGTGAGCCGAGATCGCGCCATTGCACTGCAGCCTGGGTGGCAGAGCAAGAGACTCCATCTCAAAAACAACTAAAAAATAAAAAATAATGTCTTATTTAGCTTTGTATTCCTAGTGCCTGGAACATAGTCATGGTAACCTGCTTCCTGAATAAAGGAATGAGTGAGAAGGTGGTGGGACAAACAAAACAGTTTGTGTGCGTGTGTGTGTGTTTTGGGAATGTTAACTGAGTGCTTAGAACACCTGATTCTGCATTCCTAGGTGTGGTAGCATTCATGATAATTTTGGTCTCTAAAGCGAGGTACCCCTACTCCGAGTCTCCATTCCTAAAAGTTTATTCTTAGATTTTAAGACTATGGTGTTCGTGAGCAGAAGGTAGGGAAATAGAAACTGGGGCAAGGATTAGAAACTGCGAGTTTACAGACCCCTAATGTATTCAGAGCTTTCTTTAACTCTGCTCCTTCTTTACTTTCAGGAGCCGGAAAATTCAAATCCGAAATATTCCACCCCAGCTCCGATGGGAAGTAAGTGTTTGGGGGAAACTAAATGGAGTGGGATAGTGGAGCCTGGAAAGTACGTCTGGACCATTCTGGAGTTGCCAGAAATGACTGGGGAGGCCTGGGTCTCATCCTTTCTTTCTTATTTATTTATTTTTTTCTTTTTGAGTCTCATCCTTTCTTCTTTTTCTTTCTTTCTTTCTTTTTTTTTTTTTTTTTTTTTTTTTTTGAGATGGAGTTTTATTCTTTTTGCCCGGGCTGGAGTGCAGTGGCGTGATCTCGACTCACTGCAACCTCTTCCTCCAGGTTCAAGCAATTCTCCTGCCTCAGCCTCCCAAGTAGCTGGGATTACAGGCGTGTACCCCCATGCTCGGCTGATTTTGTATTTTTATTAGAGACAGAGTTTCACCATGTTGATCAGGCTGGTCTCAAACGCCGACCTCAAGTGAGCCACCGCGCCTGGCCTCATGTAACCCACAGCCCCATCTTTAGGTTGTCCCTATGGCAAGAGGCATTAGGGAGGTGGATGAGTGTTTCCTAAGCCCTAAACTTGGTAATATGGCAGAAGATAATTTAGGGACCCAGGCAGCCCATGTCTGCTTCCCAAAAGGCCCTTAAGGCAGAACTTAAGTACACTCCTGCAAAGATACCCCATCAGCATTAGCACCCCAGAAAGGTCACACTGGACAGGTAATAATGCTCAAACACTCCTATGGCTCTGTCTATGCCACATTGCTTTGGGATGCAGGGCGTCCAGTGGCTGCTTTGCAAGGGTCTTGGGACTCAGAGTTAAGTGTACTTCCCTTCTCCATTTTCCTAGGTACTGGACAGCCTGCTGGCTCAGTATGGTACAGTAGAGAACTGTGAGCAAGGTAAGAGTGGGCCGGGCGTGGGGTGCCGCTCGTGGTGGGGGTTGGAGGAGTTCGGTGCATTTGTTCTGCTTCACTTTCTTTCTTTCTTTCTCTTTCTTTTCTTTCTCTTTCTTTTCTTTCTCTTTCTTTCTTTTCTTCCTTTCCTCTCCTCTGTTCTCTCCTCTGTCCTCTCCCCTCCCCTCCCCTCCCCTCCCCTCTCCTCCCCTCCCCTCCCCTCCCCTCTCCTCTCCTCTCCTTTCCTTTCCTTCTTTCCTTCTTTTTTTTTTTGAGACGGAGGCTTGCTCTGTCACCAGGCTGGAGTGAAGTGGCACAATCTCGGCCCACTGCAACCTCCACCTCCTGGGTTCAAGCGATTCTCCTACCTCAGCCTCCCAAGTAGCTGGGATTATAGGCGCTATAGGCACGTGCCACCATACCCAGCTGATTTTTGTATTTTTAGTAGAGACGTGTTTCACCATGTTGGCCAGGATGGTCTTGATCTCCTGACCTTGTGGCCCCCCCGCCTCAGCCTCCCAAAATGCTGGGATTACAGGCATGAGCCATCGTGCCCGGCCTCTGCTTCACTTTCTATGATCAAATCTACATTGAAAACCAAAAGAAGAAAGGCAGATAGAATGTGTTACACGGGGAAATACATTGGATTGGGGGCATGGACTCCTGGCCTCGGCTTCGGATCTTGGTTATCTGTGGAACTGGGTTTCTCTTCTGTTTAGTAGGAGGGTTGAACAAAGCCACTCCTTCCCAGCATGGAGTCTCCAGGCTCTTAGGGATCAACCAAGGTAGAAATGGCTATCCCAGGATTTTAGAACTAGTCTAAGAACAGAAATCTTGCATTCAATTGGAGTTACTCCGCAGCCATTTTACTTGAAAAGCTTCATGTTTCTTGTTTTTGGCTGGAATAATCAACCGATTGTCTCTTTTTAGAAGCTCTGATTGGTAGCAACATAATGTCTTTGGTCAATTAAAATAAAAAGCAGAAGATTTATTGCTTAGTTAATGTAGTTCGATAGGTAAGCAAAATCTTTTGAAGAGTAGGCCCACAGAAGGATAAATGATAAGGAATTCTAGGTCATAAAAAGTTTGCCAGCTGGGCGCAGTGACTCACACCTGTAATCTCAACACTTTGGGAGGCCAAGGTGGGCGGATCTCTTGAGCCACAAGAGTTTTGAGACCAGCCTGGGAAACAGTGAGACTCCATGTCTACAAAAAATTAGCTGGGAGTGGTGGTGCATGCCTATAGTCCCAGTCACTAGGGAGGCTGAGGCAAGAGGATTGCTGGAGCCCAGGAGGCCAAGGCTGCAGTGAGCTGTGATTGTGCCACTGCACTGCAGCCTGGGTAAGCAAGACTCTGTATTGTCTCAAAAACAAAACAAAGTAAGTTTTGTCCATTTAGTAATGGAAAGTGACTTTGGTTGGACATAAGGCGGTCTTTAGGTAGACAAGATATTGGGTTAGGTTTGGTAGATCTTCAAGAAACAAGTGGATAATCACTTGGTTTGAGATTTAAATATTCCTCTCCAAATTATTTGTGGAAAGGGGCAAGCTATAAATGATTATAAATGATGAAAACCTTCACCCACCCAAGAGTAAACTTCTGAATCTATTAAACACATTCTAACCTGCTCTAATCCTGTAGCTTGCCTTTTATCTTAAATGCCAGGATACAACAGGACTCACTGATAACTACTGCCCAGTACTGTTCACAGTTTAGAGTAATGAATAAGTTACTCCTGGACAAACAGTAAGATTGAGCAGTGGCTTGGGAGCAAGTGCATGCTGAATTTCACTGAGAGGTGTGTAAGGAGTCAACACTAGTTTAAATTTATCCAAGGCTCACTAGGAAGCTGTAACATACCCTGTCTGGAAGGATATCTGCAACCTGGAGAGAACAGTATGGGAAATGTTTGACTTTGTTGGACAGTAGAGAAAGTCCTTGAGTCTACTCAAAAGTCACTTTGTGAGTGAGGTCCATTCTTTCTACCCATCCCATCCTCTTTCATCTGATTTATTATTATTATTATTTGAGATGGAGTCTCGCTCTGTTACCCAGGCTGGAGTGCAGTAGTGCGATCTCGGCTCATTGCAGCCTCCGCCTCCTGGGTTCAAGCGATTGTCCTGCCTCAGCTCCCGAGTAGCTGGTACTACAGGCACCCACCACCATGCCCAGCTAATTTTTATACTTTTAGTAGAGATGGGGTTTCACCATATTGGCCAGGCTGGTCTCGAACTCCTGACCTTGTGATCCGCCCGCCTCGGCTTCCCAAAATGCTGAGATTACAGGAGTAAGCCACTGCACCTGGCCTCATCTGATTTATATTTTTCCATAGCAGTCATCACTGTCAAATATTCTGTAGAACTTGCTTATTTATTATGCTTATTGTTGTCTCTCCGTAAGCTCCACAAAGGCAGAGGTTTTGTTGGTTTACTACTGTATTTCCAGTCACTGGAAGATTGTTCTTGCAGAAGCTTCCTTACCACTGAGGAGGGAGAGACCTACTGATGAAGGCCAGAGCACTTAAGAGTGGTCTGGGGCCTAGCGTGGTGGCTCATGCCTGTAATCCCAGGACTTTGGGAGGCTGAGATGGGAGGAATAGCTTTAGCCCAGGAGTTAAAGGCTGCAGTGAACTCTGATTACGCCACTGTACTCCAGCCTGGATGACAGATTCTTTGCACTGAAGTTTGTGACCAAGTGCCTTATCTATCCTCAGTGTTTTGGGGACAGAGGCTTAATTTAAGCCAGGGTCCCCCACCCCATGGTTGAGCAAGCCCAGGAGACCCAAATTCACAAGACATTGATATAGGAGAAAGAAGGTGTTAACTTTGTTTGTTTGTTTGTTTGTTTGTTTATTTATTTATTTTAGAGACAGAGTCTAGCTCTGCCTCCTAGGCTAGAATGCAGTGTGATCATAGCTCACTGCAGCCTCAAACTTCTGGGATCAAGTGAGTCTCCTGCCGCCTCAGCCTCCCAAGTAGCTGGGACTACTGGTGTTTACTACTGCACCTGGCTGAATTTTTATTTTGTCAATTTTTTGTAGAGACGGGGTCTCCCTATGTTGCCAGGCTGGTCTCAAATTCCTGGCACCACCTTCTGAAGTGATTCTCCCACCTCAGACGGTTAATTTTAATAATTGTAAGTGAGAAATATGTTTCCAGACTGCTTGGGATTCTAATGTCAGCTTGCCAAACCATTTTCCTAGTTAGAGCCAAGAATTTTGATGGGATCAATGGCTAGCATCCTGAGGCTACAATGGCCACATCCAAGACAGGAAATCCTTTCCCCTGGAAAACATGCAAATTATTTTTTTTCTTTCTAGACTTCTACAGCCATTCCTGTCAGTCCATTTAGCTGGATTTGTTTTTTTGTTTTTTTTTTTTTTGAGATAGAGTCTCGCTTTGTCACCCAGTCTGAAGTTCAGTGGTGCAGTCTCTGCTCACTGCAACCTCCGCCTCCTGAGTTGAAGCAGTTCTCCTGTCTCAGCCTCCCAAGTAGCTGGGATTACAGGCAGGCACGACCACACTTGGCTAATTTTTGTATTTTCAGTGGAGACTAGGTTTTGCCATGTTGGCCAGGCTGGTCTTGAACTCCTGACCTCAAGTGATCCACCTGCTTCAGCCTCCTGAAGTGCTGGGATTACAGGCGTGAGCCACTGTGCCCGGCCTCTGTTTAGCTGGATTTTAATACACTTTAGTTCTTGTGTCCTTCAGGATACATGGGCCTCTAGAATGGATTTAGGTGTTGCCAAGTGTTGTCAGCCATATCTTTGCAGGCCATTTCTTGGGATGTTTACTTACATAAATTGCTAATCTCATTCAGCGTGTGTTGATTTTTAACTAGTTTACAACTTTTTTTTTTTTTTTTTGAGACAGTCTCGCTCTGTCGCCCAGGCTGGAGTGTAGTGGCATGATCTTGGCTTACTGCAACCTCCACGTCCCGGGTTCAAGCGATTTTCCTGCCTCAGCCTCCCAAGTAGCTGGGACTATAGGCGCATGCCACCACACCCAGCTAATAATTTTTGTAATTTTAGTAGAAATGGGTTTCACCATATTGGTCAGGCTGGTCTCAAACTCCTGACCTCAGGTGATCTACCCACCTTGGCCTCCCAAAGTGCTGGGGATTACAGGTGTGAGCCACCGCTCCTGGCCAACTAGTTTAACTTTCTAGGGGGAATTTACTCCCAGGTTGTGTGTGCCTTGCTGTATAGCCTTGTACAACTGCTGATAGGGCGGCTACACCCATTTGTATATCCACTTTCTTGGGAACTGGCTGAGGAAATTACAAAAAGCAAGAAGGTAAATTTGAATTTTCTTTCTTTTCTTTGTTTTTCTGAGACTGGCTCTCACTCGGTCACCCCGGCTGGAGTGCAGTGGCACAATCTTGGCTCATTGCAACCTCTGCCTCCCAGGTTCAAGCGATCCTCCCACCTCAGCCTCCTGAGTAGCTGGGACTGCAAGGGTGCACCACCACGCCAGGCTAATTTTTGTGTTTTTTGTTAGAGATAGGGTTTTGCCATGTTGACCAGGCTGGTCTCCCAAGCTCAAGTGATCTGTCTGCCTCTGCCTCCCAAAGTCCTGGGATTACAGGCGTGAGGTACAATGCCCTGCCTGGTAAATTTGAATTTTCTGGTAGCTCCCTTGAAAGGGGAAATTTTTTTTGCCTTTTTATTCAAGTTGGAGTATCCGCTAGGTGTCTTTTTTTTTTTTTTTTTTTTTTTGAGGCGGAATCTCCCTCTGTTGCCCAGGTTCGGAGTGCAGTGGCATGATCTCGGCTCACTGCAACCTCTGCTTCCTGGGTTCAAGTGATTCAAGCAGTTCTCCTGCCTCAGCCTCCCCAGTAGCTGGGACTACAGGCACGTGCCACTACGCCCAGCTACTTTTTGTATTTTTTAGTAGAGACAGGGTTTCACTGTGTTGGCCAGGCTGGTCTCCTGGGCTCAAGTGATCCGCCCGCCTTGCCCTCCCAAAGTGCTAGGATTTGCAGGCGTGATCTACTGTGCCTGGCCTGCCAGGTGTCTTCTTGATCTCAAAACGTGGAAAGCTGGAGTTGGGGATTCATTGATTGGGCCTCCAGATTTCCCTGCTCTGATGCTATCCTCCCTTTTCTCTGCAGTGAACACCGAGAGTGAGACGGCAGTGGTGAATGTCACCTATTCCAACCGGGAGCAGACCAGGCAGTGAGTGGGCTGGAAAGTTGGGCTGGGGGTGGTGGGGGGGCTCTGTGAAGGGTGGTGTGAGCCTAGTCCCACTTTTTCCTCAGGGGATCTAGGCAGGCTGGGGTCCCTATCCAGGGTTCTGATATTAGCCTAAGCCAAACCCAGAATCTTACATAAAAGGTTTCTTCAGGGGGTCTCCTTCATGTCCGTTGTTTCAGGGATCTCAAAGGCTCAGAAACATAAAGATTGATAGCAAAAATACATAGAAGGGAGGGCGCCAAAGCCCTCCAAGAGAAGTGAGAAATCCCTTGCGGAGAAAATTTCCCCCGCTGATAGGTCCCTGGTTGCTACAGGACCTTAGAGTCCTTTGCTGTGTTTATGGCGCCATCTAGTGATAATGAGGGGGAACTTCGGGGTTCAAAAAAGATTCCTCAACCTTGGGATGCTGGGACATTTTATTGCAGTGATGGTCGTAAACCTAGCTGGTGATAGTTGTGGGGTCCTTTTAGTCCCATCGCACCCACAATTTTAGCTCCTAGCCCTTTGGTTGAGCGATTATGCTTCTCACTCGCTGTTACAGACAGACTATACATTTTGCACATTACTCATTTATATTAATATCTGAGCCTGTTACACGATTTGCCACATTTTGCTTTGGGCTTTCTTGCTTCTTCAACGTGCCGCCTTCTCCAATCTAATAATACTTTGTAAAATCCTACCTCTTATTCAAATACCTAACATTTTCTTTTAAATACCTCCTGGGCTCAGAATTTTCTAGAGGTTCCTACTGCCCCTTATGGCCACTAGGGTTTGGCTTTAAAGCTCATGTCAACAGTTGTTCATTCTCTCCTGCCTATTGTTGCCATGTTCTTGTGTTTTGGAGACAAGTCTCACTCTGCCACCCAGGCTGGAGTGCAGTGGCATGATATCTGCTCACTGCAACCTCAACCTCCTGGGCTCAAGCAATCCTCCTACCTCAGCCTCCCAAGTAGGTGGGACTACAGACATGCACCATTATGCCTGGCTCATTTTTGTATTTTTTTGTAGAGACAAGATTTCACCATGTTGCCCAAGCTGGTCTCGAACTCCTGGGCTCAAGTGATCCGCCTGCCTTGGCCTCCCAAAGTGCGGGGTTACAAGCTTGAGCCACCTCACCTGTCCTTTGTTACCTCGTTAACATTTCTGGGTTTTTTTTGGTTTTTTTTTTTGGAGACTGAGTCTTACTCTGTCGTCCAGGAGGCTGGAGTGCAGTGGTGCAATCTTGGCTCACTGCAACCTGCGCCTCCTGGGTTCAAGCGATTCTTGTGCCTCAGCCTCCTGAGTAGCTGGGACTACACGTGTACACCACCATGCCCAGCTGGCTAATTTTTTTTTTTAATCTTTTAATTTTTATTTTATTTTTTTTGAGAGGGAGTCTCACTCTCTCGCCCAGGCTGGAGTGCAGTGGCGTGATCTTGGCTCACTGCAACCTCCACCTCTCAGGTTCAAGTGATTCTCCTGCCTCAGTCTCCTGAGTAGCTGGGATTACAGGTGTGGACCACCACACCTGGCTAATTTTTGTATTTTTAGTAGAGATGGGGTCTCACCATGTTGGCCAGGATGGTCTCGAACTGACCTCAAGTGATCCACCCACCTCAGCCCCCCAGAGTGCTGGGATTACAGGAGTGAGCCACTGCGCCCAGCTGCCTTGTTAACATTTCTAACCAGTGTCAGCCTTGGGAATGGATGATGCTTGTGCCCTCCCTTCAATCTTATTCAGCCCCATTTTACAGACATACCAAATATACTGAGACTCTAGTCTCCAAGTGGTAAGCAAGCCATTCTGTCTCCAATTCCTACGTCTTTGCCACAGTTAAAAAAATATATATATTATTTTATTTTTTGAGACACTCTCTCCCTGTTGCCCAGGCTGGAGTGCAGTGTTGCAAACACAGCTCATTGCAGCTTTAACTTCCTGGGCTGAGGGAATACTCCTGCCTCAGCCTCTAAAGTAGCTGGGATAACAGGCATGCACCACCATGCTGGGCCAATTTTAAAATTTTTAATATTTAGAGATGGGAGTCTCACTGTGTTGCCCAGGCTAGTCCCAAACTCCTGGCTTTAGCGATCTTCCTACCTCAGCCTCCCAAAGTGTTAGAATTATATCATGGTTTGCCTTTTTTTTTTTTTTTTGAGATGGAGTCTTGCCCAGGCTGGAGTGCAGTGGTGCAATCTCTCTTCACTGCAGCCTCCACCTCCTGGGTTCAAGTGATTCTCCTGCCTCAGCCTCCCAAGTAGTTGGGACTACTGGACTACAGTTGTCTGCCACCATGCCCAGCAATTTTTTGTATTTTTTAGTAAAGACGAGGTTTCCCCATGTTGGCCAGGCTGGTCTTGAACTCCTGACATCAGGTGATCAGCCCACCTTGGCCTCCCAAAGTGTTGGGATTACCAGCATGAGTCACCACACTTGGCCTTTTTTTTTTTTTTTAACCCTCAAAATCTTTCAAAATGCTGTCGGGGCTTGGTGGCTCATGCTTGTAATTCCAGCCCTTTGGGAGGCCGATGCAGGGCGGATTGCTTGAGCTCAGTAGTTCAAGACCAGCCTGGGCAATATGGCAAAACCCTATCTCTACAAAAATTACAAAATATTAGCTGGGCATGGTGGCACATGTATTGGTAGGAGGATTGCTTGAGCCTAGGAGGTGGAGGTGGAGGTTCCAGTGGGTTGAGATCATGCCCCTGAATTCTAGCCTGGGTAACAGAGTAAGACCCTGTCTCAAAAACAAAAAACGAAAAACCAAAAACACAAAACTTTTCAAGATGGAATCCACAGAGGGAGATTCAACCAAAGGAGGTGCGAGACTTAATAGGTGTAAAAGTGACAAATCCCTTAATTTATTACATGTTTTCACTTGTGATTGTCACATAAATCCCGTAAGATATGCAGTTTTGGCTGACATTGACAAGTTGATCTTGAGGAAATGCAGAAAAACCTTAACAGTCTTGAATAAGAAGAACAAAGAAGAATTAAACTCCCAAATTTTAAAACTTAACATCAAACTACGGTAATCAAATTAGTGTGGTACTGGCATCAGGATAAACATACTGATCAATGGAATGGAATTCAGAGCCTAGAAAAGCCTTTACGTTTATATCGGCTGGTTTTTGTTTTTGTTTTCACACAAAGTGCTAAAAAGACAGTTTATTAGGAAAGATAAGGTGTTTTCAACAAATGATGCTGGGGCAGTTCGATGATACCCACATGACAAAAGATGAATTTGGACTTACACCTTACACTGAACACACAAATTGATTCAAAATGGATTACAGACCTAAATGTATTAGCTGTAAGGTAGGCAGGGCACAAGTATCAGTTTCCCTGTACAGTTGATGAGACTTAGGTCTAGACTAGGTTATAAGTTTCCTGCTTCATGTAGCTAGTGAGCAATAGAACTAAGATTGGAATACTGGTGTCCTAACTCAGTTATCTTTGTCCTGGGAGCCTGGGCAGACGCGGATGCGAGGTGCGCTGGGAGGTGGCAGCGGTCTGGGGCAGTGGCCTGCGGTGGGTAGGCTGGGACCTCGCAGTCTCCCCACACGCACATGAGGCCCCACCACGTGGCGCCTTCCTGCGGGCGTACACCTGCAGCGGTGGGGGTGGCTGGGGCACCTGGGAACGGGGATGCCCTGCCCTCCGAGGTCTCCCCTGGGCGGCCGCCCGTGCCATTTTCTGGGCTGCTCGCCTTCTAGAAGTTCCTGCAGGAAGCTGGTGATGTGGCCTCCCCGACCCGGGCCCGCCCCCCACCACTTTGCTGGAGGGGGAGTCAGATTCCAGCCGGGATACGTAGCAGCAGCTTGGTGGCAGGCGATAGGAAAATGGGCAAAAGCCCCAACTGGCTGGAAGGCAACCCCGGGGGCTGGACCTCCTTGTGGGAGGGCCCGGGACTGCACTAGGCGGGAGTGGAGGCCGCGGTTCCAGGCCGGTCTCGGCCTGGTAATAATTTCACACCGCCAGCCGGTCACTGTTTAAGGCACTGTGTACCATTTTACTAACTTAATCCTCACGGTGGCCGCATTTCCCAGCTGGGCCAACTGGTGCAGGGTTGACTGGAAGCGACCGGCGTAGAGCTTGGCAAGTATATAGCAGGTAGTAAATGGCTGCCAGCGGTCATTTTGAAAGTTGGCTTTGTGAAGTGTTGGGGCTGCGGCATCTGCTGGTGATGTGTGGTATTACAGCCCCGCGCCGGCGGACCCCACTGGGTTGGGGAGGGTTGTGAGATTGTGGCCCCAGAGCCAAGTGGGCAGTTAGGGGTCTCTGGAGACTCTGGAAGGAGAGGTGGCACAAAAGACAGCGGAGGTGTTCGCTTCGGCAGCACATATACTAAAATTGGAACGGTACAGAGATTAGCATGGCCCCTGCGCGAAGATGGCACGCAAATTTGTGAAGCGTTCCATCAAAAGAATGAATAAATAAATAAATAAAGACAATGGGGGACTGCGGAGGAGCTAAAATTTCGAGACTGCGTGTTTGTTTGTTTTTTTTGTGCACCAGCAGCTCATTAGAAGAGTTCCTCAATTGCTGCTTCTCCACCCGCCGTGATGGCGTTCGACCTGGCAGATTAATTTAATAACTCTCTGATGGGTTGCCCTGAAATTTGAAAAACAATGCCTTGGGCCGGGCGCGATGGCTCACACCTGTAATCCCAGCATTTTGGGAGGCTGAGGCGGGCGAATCACATCTGAGGTCAGGAGTTCGAGACCAGCCTGACCAACATGGAGAAACCCCATTTGTACTAAAAATACAAAATTAGCAGGGCATGTTGGCGCATGCCTGTAATCCCAGCTACTCGGGAGGCTGAGGCTTGAGCCCAGGAGGTGGAGGTTGTACTGATCCGAGATCATGCCATTGCACTCCAGCCTGGGCAATGAGCAAAACTCTGTCTCAAGAAAAAAAAAAACGAAACAAAACAAAAAACAGTGGCTTAAGCAAAGGCCACAAGAAAGAATTGAGATCAAAGAGGAGTGTGTGCCATGGCTATGGAGGGGTTTCATTTGTGAATCATGAAATGTCATGTAAACCATTTCAAGCATTTCAAGGAGTTTGAATTTTATATAAAAAACAATGGGAGGCCGGGCGCGGTGGCTCACGCTTGTAATCCCAGCACTTTGGGAGGCCGAGGCGGGCGGATCACGAGGTCAGGAGATCGAGACCACAGTGAAACCCCGTCTCTACTAAAAAAAAAAAAATACAAAAAATTAGCCGGGCGTGGTGGCGGGCGCCTGTAGTCCCAGCTACTTGGAGAGGCGGAGGCAGGAGAATGGTGTGAACCCAGGAGGTGGAGCTTGCAGTGAGCCGAGATTGAGCCACTGCACTCCAGCCTGGGCGACAGAGCGAGACCCTGTCTCAAAAAAAAAAAAAAAAAAAAAAAAATGGGAAGACGCTGCAAGTTTTAAAGCAGCATCTCAGACATGTTGAAAAAGATGTTTGGATCCCTAAAATAATGAGAGAAAAGGCCAGAGAGAGGTGTTGTGAAGAACTTCAAGATTTTACCAAATGTTGCAAGAACTCTGGAATCCTTACGGTAGGAAAATGCTGGAAAGAAAATTCTCTACTGAAAGGACGTCTAACTGCTCACCATAATGATCCAGCCTTTTATGAAGAATGCAAAATGGAATACCTGAAGGAAGGAAGAATTCAGAAAAACTGGAATTTCTACAAAGAGAAGGCTACAGAAACTTCCCATAAGCCTGTAGGCAAATATTCAAATGATATTCAGGAACTCTAATATTCATGGAAGTCATTTATAGTATAAATTTCCTTAAATAATGGACTCAAGAATGTGTGTTTGCTTTATCCTAATCATGGAAATACTAAATTTTTTTTTTTTTTTTATTTGAGACGGAGTCTCGCTCTGTCGCCCAGGCTGGAGTGCAGTGGCGCAATCTCGGCTCACTGTAAGCTCCGCCTCCCAGGTTCACGCCATTCTCCTGCCTCAGCCTCTCCGAGTAGCTGGGACTACAGGCGCCCGCCACCACGCCTGGCTAATTTTTTGTGTTTTTTAGTAGAGACGGGGTTTCACCGTGGTCTCGATCTTCTGACCTCGTGATCCGCCCGCCTCAGCCTCCCAAAGTGCTGGGATTACAAGCGTGAGCCACCGCGCCCAGCCAGGAAATACTAATTTTTATCTGAAATAAAGATCTTTTATTTCAAAAACAAAAATAAACCCCACACTTAATTAGGGCAGGATTAACATTTGAATTCTACATGTATACATTTCAATCTCCTTTGACCTTGGTTTCATCATCTCTAAAGTTAGGATTACGTAGTAGTTAGCAGTTGGTTTCCTCACCCTGTAGTAGGGATTCCTCAATCTGGAAAGTGTATGTGTTAGCTTTGTGGAGCCTCTTCAGGTCTGTTGTATGCTTTCCAATTGACATGGGAGTACTTTGAGATCTATGGCTTGCTCTTCCTTTTTAGGCTGGCAGAACCCTATACTCTCTATTGGACTGGAAGCCCATTTCTCTGATGGTTCCAGTGGAAGGCCTTTGTGAACAATAAATCCCAACTAAGTGTTAGGGAACACTGTATTTATTTACATTTCCTTTGAAGTCTTTGATGCCATTTAGACTGGAAAGTTCTGAAAAATGGAGGTGGAGGTAGTGGGCAGGTGACTATCTCCTTTTCTTTAGTGTGTTCCAAGCTGTAACTTACTAGAGTGCTTTGGCCAAGAGAGCATCTGGTATGATTGGCATGGATTGGAATGACCTGTAGACTCTCACTCTGTCCCCAGAGCCATCATGAAGCTGAATGGCCACCAGTTGGAGAACCATGCCCTGAAGGTCTCCTACATCCCTGATGAGCAGATAGCACAGGGACCTGAGAATGGGCGCCGAGGGGGCTTTGGCTCTCGGGGTCAGCCCCGCCAGGGCTCACCTGTGGCAGCGGGGGCCCCAGCCAAGCAGCAGCAAGTGGACATCCCCCTTCGGCTCCTGGTGCCCACCCAGTATGTGGGTGCCATCATTGGCAAGGAGGGGGCCACCATCCGCAACATCACAAAACAGACCCAGTCCAAGTGAGTCTTAGCTCTTGGGGAATGGAGGCTGGGTGCTAGGGAACAGTGGTTGGTACCTAAAGAGGCCTCCTGGAAGCATGCTGGGGACATCAACATTTACCTTTTAGGAAATGTTGCTTGGAGCATTCAGGGGTCACTGCTTCCAATACCAGCCTTCTGGGAAAGGGAGGGCAGATAGGGAGGGAGAATGGGTCTGGGGTGCTAGGCCACACACTCATATTAGCAAGAGAGGTTCTAGAATTCCTCATGTGAAGTTTCATAAAAAAAAAAAAAAGTCTTCAAGCAAACCGCATTTTGATGAGTCAGCCACTCAGTGCTGTGTGATTTCATGACCACTTAGTGTGGTAACGGCTGGCCAACCTGTCCAAAATTAGGACTCTCATAATTGTGTCCCATCTCCCATTCTGCCACTGCGACCTTCTTTTCTTTAATCTTTTTTTTTTTTTTTTTTTTGAGACAGTCTTGCTCTGTCGCTCAGGCTAGAGTGCAGTGGTGTGATCTCGGCTCACTGCAACCTCTGCCTCCCGGGTTCAAGCGATTCTCCTGCCTCAGCCTCCCGAGTAGCTGGGATTACAGGCGCACGCCACCATGCCCAGCTAATTTTTGTATTTTTAGTAGAGACAGGGTTTCACCATGTTGGTCAGGCTGGTTACGAACTCCTGACCTCGTGATCCAGCCGCCTCAGCCTCCCAAAGTGCTGGGATTAAAGGCATGAGCCACCGCACCCGGCCTTTTCTCTAATCTTTATATCTGATCAGTGTACTCAGTGGCGAAGAACAGGTCATATTATGTCCTTATCATAGTAAATCTTGTTATTTACTTTGAGTTTGGGGCACTGTGTCTTCTCTTTATATTTGTTTCAAGGGGGACATACGGAATTCAAGCGGAAATGCAGCTTTGGAGCTGTGGGCTGGTAATTCCCACCCCTGCATTTGTGTCATAGGCTGTGTTCTTGTCCTCAACCACCGCTTATTTATGTATTTATTTATTTTTATTTTATTTTTTGAGGCAGAGTCTTACTGCGTCACCCAGGCTGGAGTGCAATGGTGTGATCTCAGCTCACTGCAACCTCCTGCCACGTTCAAGCAATTCTTGTGCCTCAGCCTCCTTAGTAGCTGGGATTACAGGTGTGCACCACCACACCCAGCTAATTTTTTTGTATTTTTAGTAGAGGCGGGGTTTCACCATGCTGGCCAGGCTGGTCTCAAACTCCTGGCCTCAAGTAACCCATCCGCCTTGGCCTCCAAAAGTGCTGGAATTACAGGCGTGAGGTACCGTGCCTGGCCACCAACCACCTGTAGATTGAGACACTGCTGGTCTGAGACAGAATCCAGAGTAACAGACGGGTCATATTTCTCCAGTCCTTTCATTGCCATTCCCAAAGTTGTACTTGATTGTCCTTGTTCCAAGAAGAGCAGGTTCTATGCTTTTGACCGAGGAGGGGTAGTGGGGTGGGAGCCTGAAGTACTGGTATCACTGGGGACAACTAACCAGCCTTGTCCTTGTGGCCCCCAGGATAGACGTGCATAGGAAGGAGAATGCAGGTGCAGCTGAAAAAGCCATCAGTGTGCACTCTACCCCTGAGGGCTGCTCCTCCGCTTGTAAGATGATCTTGGAGATTATGCATAAAGAGGCTAAGGACACCAAAACGTAAGTCTCCAGCTTTTCTTGGATCTTCAGGGATTGCTAGTCCAGTTGAGCCTCCCCAACTCAACTTTCAAGGTTTTATACAGACATATAAGAAATACAGTCAGCAATTGCACAAAAAGATGTAAACTGAGAAAATCTTTCTCCTACAGGACTTTGTCACTTAAGCTGGAGTACAGTGGCATGATCTCAGCTCACTGCAACCTCTGCCTCCAGGTCTCAAGGGATCCTCCCGCCTCAGCCTTCTGAGTAGCTAGGACAACAGGCATGCACCACCACGCCTGCCTAGTTTTTTGTGATTTTTGTAGAGATGGGGTTTTGCCATGTTACCCAGGCTGGTCTTGAACTCCTGGACTCAAGTGACCCACCCAGCTCAGCCTCCCAAAGAGCTGGGATTACAGGCGTGTGCCACCACACCCCACCCCTTCTTATTCCTGTTGTATGACCTCCTAGAAATTCTGTGCACTCACAGGTGTGTGTATATTGTGTATGCGTGCCTACATGTATGGATATGTGTGCCTGTGTGTATTCATGTGTGTGTGTGTGCACATGTGTTTTAGCTCAGAGAGAATCACACTGAACAGGCTGTTCTATACTTTTTTCATTTTCTGTATCAGCACATATATTAGTACATATGGACAGACCTCATTCTTTTTATAGCTGCATAGAATTCCACAGTATAGCTATTCATAGTTCATGTAATCAATCTCCTATTTCTTGATGGGTGTTTAAATTGTTTTAAACTTTTCCTTATCAGAAAACAGTGATGCAAGGAATCTGCTTACACATGTTCCTTTACACACTTGTGCTGTTTAAAATAGCTTTATTGGCTGGGCACAGTGGCTCATGCCTCTAATCCCAGCACTTTGGAGGCTAGGAGTTCTAGACCAGCCTGGGCAACATAGTGAAACTTCACCTCTACAGAAAATAGAAAAATTAGCTGGACGTGGTGGCCTGTGTGTATAGTCCCAGCTACTCGGAAGGCTGAGAAGGGAGGATCGCATGAGCCCAGGAGGTCAAGGCTGTGGTGAGCCTTGATAGTGCCACTGCATTCCAGCCTGGCTAATAGAGTGAGGCCCTGTCTCAAAAAATAAAATAAAACAAATTGGCTTTATTGATGTTCAATTGATGTATAATAAATCATACATATTTTTAAAGTATGCAGTTTGATAAGTTTTGAGGTGTTTTACTTGGAAATGCCAAGTCTGGGGTGGCATGGTGATTGAGTCTTCATGATGCCCACAATTGAAGGAGCTCTTGTCTTCCACTTCTTCCTTTGTCTTCCCAAGGGCTGACGAGGTTCCCCTGAAGATCCTGGCCCATAATAACTTTGTAGGGCGTCTCATTGGCAAGGAAGGACGGAACCTGAAGAAGGTAGAGCAAGATACCGAGACAAAAATCACCATCTCCTCGTAAGGCTCTCTTCTATTTTTCCCTATTTATGAGTGGGGGATGCATGGGGGCCAGAGTCAGTATTTCATCACGGAACCTTGACATGTGCTTTTTTAAAATGGATGCTCTTTCTGCCTCTTGAAGAAAAACAGTCGAAGTGGTAAAGAGCATTTAAAAAATCCCTGTAAGGACTGGATCTGCCCATTCCCACTGCCAAATGGGGTGGGAGTGTTGTAAGGTGCTGCCTCTACAGTCCACGTCCAACCACATCACAGCCCTCTTTCCCTGTGGCTCGTGGACAGTCTGCAGCTAGGAGCCAGGGACTCAGGGCTTTAGGCTTATCTGTCACTGTGAGAAGTGACCTTGGCCCTTTTCTGTCTGTGGTGGGCTGCTCCTGCAAGCAGTGTGCTTCTTCGTTTCATCAGAGACTAACCTGTGGGCAAAGTAATTGCTCTTGTCCAAAAAGGTATAGGACATGGATTATGTAGAATCAATGGGGAAACTTGGAGGCACAACCGTAATCTGAGATTGGATCCATTGCTAACAGAGGAGTTGAAGTTAGGTATTGTCATCTCCCTCCATCTTACTCCCTGCCCTGGTTACAAACTGGGAACACCAAAGACTGGAGTTGCAGAGTTATTTGCCAGAAGTTGAATAGGCTGCAGAAATGGTGGGCCTATGACTCAGCTGGCCTCTCGTCTTTGTTCCTGCCGGGGCCTGGTCCTGGCCTGCCAGTGAAAGGACACGACTCTGCTCTTTCTGCCAGGTTGCAAGACCTTACCCTTTACAACCCTGAGAGGACCATCACTGTGAAGGGGGCCATCGAGAATTGTTGCAGGGCCGAGCAGGAAATAATGAAGAAAGTTCGGGAGGCCTACGAGAATGATGTGGCCGCCATGAGCGTGAGTGCTGGGTAGTACCCTCTGCTTATCTTTTCCTGAGTCTTAGCAACAGCAACTTGTGGGGTGCAGGGTGATGGACATGTGCCCTGTGCCGTGCGGCCTTGGAGCTTTAGTTGATGCTTTTGGACTTTGACTGTCAGAAATAGTATTTAAATAGTATTTAATTAGCAAGGATTCTTCACCTGGTTCCTAGAGTAGGGGTCCAATCTTGGGCTTTGAGTCCTGTGATTCCAAGTATGTGTACAATTTGTGTTTGTGTGCACTTTATTGAAATGGGGGGGGTCCATCATTTTCATCTGATTTTTATTTTATGATTTTTGAGACAGGGTCTTGGTCTGTTGCCCGGGTTGGAGCACAATGGTGCAATCATAGCTTACTGCAACTTTGACCCCCTGGGCTCAAGGGATACTCCTGCTTCAGCCTCCCAAGTACCTAGGAAACTACAGGTGTGCACCACCATGCCCAGCTAATTTTAAAAAATTTTATTTTTTGGAAACAGGGTCTTGCTGTGTCACCCAGGTTGGTCTCGATCTCCTGGGCTCAAGCGATTCTCCTGCCTTGGCCTACCAAAGTACTAGGATTATAAGCATGAGCCACTGCACACAACTCATCTGATTTTTAAAGGAGACTTGGGGTTGGGGTACAGGACCAAAAATGTTTAGAACCAGAGTCCTAGAAGTCAAATGGAGCTCTGTCTCCACGCCTTTTTCTCATATAGGGGGATTATAGTACAGTGTCATGGGTCTGTCGTCTGTCTCCAGCAGTCTGAACAGCCAGAGAGGAAGGACTCCTGAGGGTGTGTAACTGTTTGGCATTTCTGGTTGCAATTGCTAGCCGTTAGTCCAGTGAGAACATCATATCACTTAAAATTCCACACCCGAAGTGTGTAGGTGAGAGTGTATGAAAAGCACAGAATAGGCTTTTGTGCAAAAGTATGTAATTCATGGTTTTGGCCCACTTCCCCCTGGGGCTACTTGCCTTTTGTACAGCCAGGGTCACACAGGAGGCCCTGTCAGGGTGTGCTGACTCCTCCTCCTCACCTTTCTTTCCCAGCTGCAGTCTCACCTGATCCCTGGCCTGAACCTGGCTGCTGTAGGTCTTTTCCCAGCCTCGTCCAGTGCAGTCCCGCCGCCTCCCAGCAGCGTTACCGGGGCTGCTCCCTATAGCTCCTTTATGGTAGGTGGAAGATCTTATTACACGGGACCCCTGGGCCCATATGTGGCCTCCCTTAAGGGGGACCCAGCATGCTATGGGAGTTGGATGCTTGGCAAGTTTGCAGGGAGAGGGAAGGAAGGTCTCAGAGGCGTCCCTCCTCTCCAGTGCTCCTAGCCACTGGCTCTGAGGCTCCCAAATGTCTGCCTAGAATGCTCCTGGGGCATAGACAGCACCGTTCCCTCACTCTTTCCTGGCCTCTTCCGTTTTCCTGGCCTCTTCCCTTTAGCCCTGCTGGGCATAGGAAGAACTAAAGAGCTCACAGCATCCCTTGGCAGCCCATGGTGGCGGTTTGGTGCCTGTACTCTTTCCTCCTTGAGAATGCAAGGCAGGGGAGTGGAGGGTTTCTGGGCCATGCTCCTTGGGCCCCCTGGTAATAACGCCCCCTGTCCTGGCAGCAGGCTCCCGAGCAGGAGATGGTGCAGGTGTTTATTCCCGCCCAGGCAGTGGGCGCCATCATCGGCAAGAAGGGGCAGCACATCAAACAGCTCTCCCGGTTTGCCAGCGCCTCCATCAAGGTGATCTGCTCTGTGGGTCATCCTGTTTCTGGAAAGGGAGGGGGCTCTGCTTTTATCACTCTGCACTTTCTCCCATATTCCCTTTACTCATTTGGGAATTCTGTGTGTCATGTGAGGGACCTTTCCCCCATGGAATCGAAGTCCTCTTTGTTTTTGACCTTGCTTGGTCCCCATGGGATGGCTTCAGTGCTTCTGGGTTTTCAGGCTGGGCAGGGTCAGGGTTATAACACAGAAAGAGAACTTAGGTTCTAACACAAATCGACTTGGGTTCAAATCCAAGATCCACCTCATCACCCCTTCCCCCAATACACTATATGATCTGAGCCTCACTTTCCTAATCAGTACAATATTATGAAGCTATGCAGCCAAAGCCCTTTGCTCACGTACTAACACCAAGTAAGTGTTAGTTGTCTGTCACCTTCCCTGGCCAAGGTCCAGGGGAGAGAGAAGGGAGAATCCGTCATAGTGAAACAAGGATGCTGTTAAGTTTTCACAAACCTAAATCCAGTTGCTTTAGTTGTCTTAAAAGCTTTGAGCAAAAACCTTGATTGTTCTCCAGTGGAGGTGCAGTCACTGCCCTCTATCCGTTGATCATTTCATTTGTGTCCTTGCCTGTTGGCAAGACTCCACTGAAACCTCTCTGGGAGATTGGTAGGTGGAGGGGGCCGGAGGCCCTACTTAGAAAGTGTCATTGAAGCCAATCCTTCTAACTGAGCACCTCTGCCCTCCTAATAATTCTGGTGTGCAGGCGTAATGATGTGGGCTTCAGGGTCTTTGTTCTTCCTTCCCTAAGTCTTCAGAATGGGTAGTTGGGAGTAAGGGTGGTAGAAGGGGAACTGGATGAAGTGGACATGGTGGGGGTCTTCCCATAGAGGGTCCCTCATTGACTAGCTTTTTGCTTTTTAGATTGCACCACCCGAAACACCTGACTCCAAAGTTCGTATGGTTATCATCACTGGACCGCCAGAGGCCCAATTCAAGGTTTTGGTCTTTATTGTTTTCCAAGCTGAACATGGAGGAATTGAGGTTGGGTATTTCCCCTGAGGTAGGAAAAAGGCTGGGGCAGTTTCCCATTAGCTGTCAAGTCCTCATCACATCTTTAAGCCTTTCATGCAGGATAAAGGGCTGCAGAGCTATTTTCAAATTGACATCAAACTCGATTTCTGTTGACTTCATCTTCCCTTTTTAAGGTCCACAGAAGAAGATGGGAAGGAAAGAAGTCTGAGGGCATCTTATTTGCACTCTGCCGTCATTTCTAAGGAAGGCCTTTAATGCCAAATTCTCATCTTTTATGTCCCCACTAAATCCTAAGGTTCTCAAAATTCTGATCAGACAGCCAAAAAATGAGCCATCAATTAGCTTAACCTAACATATGTGAAGATAGAGGACTGGGACAGCTCTCTGGGCCACTGGAGAGTCAAACAGGCCTGCCCTCTGTGTGACTTGATTAGTTGCCATTCAGGGCCTTGAAATGCTGGTCAGTGCCACGTCCAGACTCCATAGGTCTGGTTTGTAGCTTGTGAATTAGATTCCTCTGGGAACTATTTTTTCCCTTAGGAAGTGTTTATTCAGTTACTCATAACTCATAATCTCCACCCAGGGTCTCCAGTATGATAGCTAAGTGGAAGGAATGCTGACAAGCTGCCCACCTCAGCCTTGCCCTTCACCTGCTTTAGATGGTTAGCCCGCCTAGGATGGGGAGGGCCTGTTGGCCAGAAAATATGGGCTGGAGCTTCCTTTTTCCCACTTTTCCCTTTTGTCACAGGTATATGAACCACTGATTAACAATTACCTCCTCTTCTCAGGCTCAGGGAAGAATCTATGGCAAACTCAAGGAGGAGAACTTCTTTGGTCCCAAGGAGGAAGTGAAGCTGGAGACCCACATACGTGTGCCAGCATCAGCAGCTGGCCGGGTCATTGGCAAAGGTGGAAAAACGGTGAGCTGTGAGGGCCAGGTTGAAAGCCCTGGGCCTTGGTCTCCAATCTCAGCAGCTCTCTCTGGCCTCCTGTACTGCTCAATCTCAGGACTCCTGATTTGCTCATTTACTTGATTCTACTCCCCAAGCTCAGGTCCTGACTCTTCCAGGTTCTCCCTACTAGTCACCCTGGCTCCTCCCTCCAACCCCACCCATGCTCTCTTGATGGCACCCTGAGCTCCTCTCTGGCCACCCCCAGGTGAACGAGTTGCAGAATTTGACGGCAGCTGAGGTGGTAGTACCAAGAGACCAGACCCCTGATGAGAACGACCAGGTCATCGTGAAAATCATCGGACATTTCTATGCCAGTCAGGTACATATGGTGCTCCCCCATAGCGGGAGGGCTGCAGGAGCACAGGGAGCAGAGAAGCAGAGACTCCAAAGGTGGACCTTCATGACCTTGACAAGTCCTGGGGCCTCAGCCACATCTGCCTGCCTCTGGGCTAGGTTATTGCCCTCTTTCAGGTGCAGAAGTGGGATGTGTAGATGACATATTCCCTCTTATTACTCTCTAGGGAAAGTAATTTGACAAGTTTAATGTACATATATTGTATATAACATTATATATATATAACATAAAAATAACATATATAACATTATATATATATAAATAACATTATATATATATGTTCTACGTTAGTCCCTCCCTAACCCCTTTCTGCACTGGTTATGAAAGAAGATTGGTTTTGTTCATGGAATAATAACAGTACTAACACCCTGGATTGATGCATTTTTGAAATGTAGTCCCTCTGCCTTTCGCAGAATGGCTGTTCTCTCCCTGGTTTCTGCTCCTCCACCCTCCCATTCCTTTCCCAGAACTCATCATTGCTGTTCAGCACTCAGACAGGCTCCAGAGCATGGAAGAGAAGGCCAATATATCAGGTTCAAATTTTGCTGAACCTCAGCAAGGCAAGCAAACAGGTGGTTGGCAGCTAATGGTGTTTTCCTAAAGTCTTAAATCCATCAGTGTTAGAACTGGAAAGGAACTTTGGAGACTGTTGATCACAGTTCCTACAATTCATAGAGGATATCCAGATCTTAGCAGGCTTGTGGTCTGCTGGGGCTGCTAGAGCAATTGGGGCAAACTGGCTCTTGGTTTTTTGGCTTCCAGTGCCATATAGTATAGCATCAAGTATGAAGGTTTTGGAGCCAGGGAGCTTTGACCTCAAACTTCACATACATAGCCTTTCTGCTATGTGACCTTGGATAAGTAACTTTCTCTGATAACCCTTTGAGAAGTATTAATAAGAGGCTTTAGTTACATCTCAACTATATATATATATATATACACATACATACATACATACACAAAAAAAAGTATTAATAAGAGCCATAATAATAATAATGTCTAAGATTTATCGATGCCTTTGATATACCCAGCACTGTTTTATGTGGCCTATGTATATTAACTCATTTAATTCCCACAACAATTTCATTTTGTAAATGAAGCTTAAGAGGGTAAATGTGAATCTTTAATTCAGCTGTTTTTTTTTTTTAAAGAGAGTAAATGATACATCCAAAGATGCATAAAGCCAGGATATATTAATATTAAACACTGAAGCAATTTTAGCTGATCAGAATGAGAATTAAATGAAAAGCTCTGTAAAACATCAAGCCAGGGTTGATGGAGTTGGACCTCTTATTGACTTCCACATTATTTTCCCAACCTAGATCAACTTCCTCTTTTTTTTTTTTTTTTTTTTGTGACAGTGTCTCTCTCTGCCATCCAGGCTGGAGGGCAGTGGCGTGACCACAGCTCATTGCAGTCTCTACCTCCCAGGCTCAAGTGATCCTCCCACCTCAGGCCCCCCAAGTAGCTGGGACTACAGGCAGGTCCACCACGCTCAGCTAATTTTTGTATTTTTTTGTAGTGATGAGGTTTCACCGTGTGGCCCAGGCTGGTCTCAAACTCTTGGGCTCAAGCGATCTCACTGCCTCAGCCTCCCAAAGTGCTGGAATTACAGGCATGAGCCACAACGCCCAGCCTCAGCTTCCTCTTTAACCAGGAAAGGAAGCACTCATTTATGGAAAGGAGACATTCTGGTCTTCATTCTATGAAGTGAATCCCATTTTGCAGTTGATTTCCTTTATAAAACTTTATTCTTAGGGAAGAACCTTTTAAGAAGAAAATAATAAAAGATTTTGTATTTTGTCCATTTTCACAGTGAAGCTTATGTATTTATGCTTTTTGATTAACCCATATCTGGACTTTATTTTTTATTTTTATTTTTTATTTTTGCCTTTTTTTTTTGAGACGGAGTCTCGCTGTGTTGCCCAGGGTGGAGTGCAGTGGCACAATCTTAGCTCACTGCAACTTCTGCCTCCCCTGTTGTAGTGATTCTCCTGCCTCAGCCACTCAAGTAGCTGGGATTACAGGCGCACGTCCCCACGTTCGGCTAATTTTTGTATTTTTAATAAAGATGGGGTTTCACCGTGTTGGCCAGGCTGCTCTTGAACTCCTGACATCAGGTGATTCACCCACCTCAGCTCCCCAAAGTGCTAGGATTACAGGCATGAGCCACCGTGCGCCTGGCCATATCTAGACATATTATTCCTTTTCCTGGAGTATTAAAATGAAGCGTGGATTTGTGATGATGTCTTCTAAGTTATGACCCTCTACAACGGGGTCCCCAAACCCCGGGCCAAGGACTGGTACCGGGCCGCACAGCAGGAGGTGAGTGGCAGACGAGCGGGCATTACCTCTTGAGCCCCGCTTCCTGTCAGATCAGGGCGGCATTAGATTCTCACAGGAGGGCGAACCCTGTTGTGAAGTGCTCGAGGGATGCGCAGTGCATGCGAAGGATCTAGGTTGCACACTCCTTATGAGAATTTCCTGCATGCTGATTTGAGGTTTCATCCTGAAACCACTTCCCCACCCCCACCTCCATCCGTGGAAGAAAAATTGTTTTCCATGAAACCAGTTCCTGGTGCCAGAACAGTTGGGGACCACTGCTCTACAACGTGTGATGTATTTCTGCCTAGAAACTCTAGGCATTCTGTTTTGGGTTTGGTAATGTTTATCAACTTTGTCAAGTTTTAAATTCTGATGAATGGATTGATACTGTTTCTCCTTCCTTCATGTCCCCCAACCCCATCTCCTACTTAACACCTACCACGTTTGCTGTATTTTCCAGGGGATACTCAGGCTCCACTGGAGGCAAAGAAATATAAGGTCAACCCAACCCTCATCCTTCCTCTTTATCTTTCTTCTGAGTCCTGTGTGACCTGTTCTGTTTATTGCCTGTGTCTGGACCTGATGACCTGTCTTCCGTGGAAGGCTGTCTCCTTGGAGGTCCTCACACCCACCCTCTTGCCTTTTCTTGCTGCAGATGGCTCAGCGGAAGATCCGAGACATCCTGGCCCAGGTTAAGCAGCAGCATCAGAAGGGACAGAGTAACCAGGCCCAGGCACGGAGGAAGTGACCAGCCCCTCCCTGTCCCTTCGAGTCCAGGACAACAACAGGCAGAAATCGAGAGTGTGCTCTCCCCGGCAGGCCTGAGAATGAGTGGGAATCCGGGACACCTGGGCCGGGCTGTAGATCAGGTTTGCCCACTTGATTGAGAAAGATGTTCCAGTGAGGAACCCTGATCTCTCAGCCCCAAACACCCACCCAATTGGCCCAACACTGTCTGCCCCTCGGGGTGTCAGAAATTCTAGCGCAAGGCACTTTTAAACGTGGATTGTTTAAAGAAGCTCTCCAGGCCCCACCAAGAGGGTGGATCACACCTTAGTGGGAAGAAAAATAAAATTTCCTTCAGGTTTTAAAAACATGCAGAGGGGTGTTTTAATCAGTCTTAAAGGATGGTTCATTTCTTGACCTTAATGTTTTTCCAATCTTTTTCCCCCTACTTGGGTAATTGATTAAAATACCTCCATTTACTGCCTCTTTCTATATTTACACTAATTGTTTTATCTTTATTGCTACCAGAAAAAAATGCGAACGAATGCATTGCTTTGCTTACAATATTGACTCAAGGGAAAAGAACTGTCAGTATCTGTAGATTAATTTCAATCACTCCCTAACCAGTAGGTGCAATAGGGAATGAAGAAGAGGGGAAAATGGGGAGAAAGATGGTTAAGATACATAATAATCCACGTTTAAAAGGAGTGCCCTTGTGGCTGATCTATGCCAGATCACCATCTTCAAATTGGCACAACTGAAATTTCCCCACTCTGTTGGGGCTTCCCCACCACATTCACGTCCCTCTCCTGTGTAGGTTTCACGTTATGTCCAGGTGCACATAGGTGGTATTGAATGCTCAGCAGGGTAGGGGCTGACCACTGTCCCTGATTCCCATCGTTCTCAGGCGGATTTTATATTTTTTTAAAGTCTATTTTAATGATTGGATATGAGCACTGGGAAGGGGACACTTAACTCCCCTTGATAAAGTCTCAGTTCCATGGAGGACTTGAGTGGCCCCAAAGGCTGCCACGGTGCCCTCACCCCAGCCCATGTGCTCCCATAAGGGCTGGTTCCTAGAGGCAGGGGTTGTGGGCCACTCCCAGCCACGGCACTGTTTCCTTGGTGGTGGGACTTAGAACCCAACCCTGAGCTCCCGATAAAGCTAAAGTCCATCATCTGGCAAATTCAGTAAATTGGAGAGTACTTGCTTCTGTTTGTATCTGAGAGGAATTTTTAACTGACGGCTTCTGTCTCCATGAATCATCATCAGCATGATGAAAGGTGTGTCTAAAAAACAATTCAGAATACCAGCAGCATTGTACAGCAAGGGGTAAATAAGCTTAATTTATTAATTTACCAGGCTTAATAAGATCCCATGGAGTGTTTAGCCCTTGTGGGAGACAGAAGCCATCAGTTAAATGAGGTTAGGCCTCTCCTCCTAATGTACTGATTGACAATGCATATTAGCCAGGTAATGCACTTTAGCTACCCTGGACAATGCTATCAAGTGTGCTGGGAAGGGAGGAAGGCCTCTCTACATATGGAAAAGCCCATGCGTGGAGTTCCCCTCCTTTCAACATTGCAACAACAGTAACAACAGGACAACCGCAACATGTAGGCGTAGTCAGGCAATGCTGTGTGCGAAGTAAACTACCTCAAGGTATGAAGTTACCTCAGCAATTATTTTCCTTTTTGTTCCCCCCAACCCCATTAAAAAAATTTTTTTTTTGATTTTTGTTTTTTTGCGGCTTGCTGATATTTTATATAAAAAAGAAAAGCAAAGCAAAAGAGAAGCTGATAGTCTTGAATATTTTATTTTTTTAATGAAAAGAAAAAACAAGAAAGTTATGTTTCATAATTTCTTACAACATGAGCCAGTAACCCTTTAGGAACTCTCTATGGAGAACAGGCCTGGTGGGAAAGGTTTTGGGGGCTGCCCCCTTAGGAGGAGGCTTAGTGCTAAGAGGGAAGGCCCAGGTTTGAGAGAGCCCAGAGGGGCAGAGCCCAGAGCCTTGTTTGGCCCTGATCTCTGACTTCTAGAGCCCCAGCTGCTGGCCGCTGCTGGAATATCCTACCTGATAGGATTAAAAGGCCTAGCAGAGCTGGGGGCTCTCAGTGGTTAAACAATGTCCAACAACCAACCACCTGGCCCTTGGTCTCCTCCCTTTCCTCTTTTGGTTAAACAGCATCTCAGCCAGCTTTTCCCACCAGTGGTGCTGTTGAGATATTTAAAAATATTGCCTCCGTTTTATCGAGGAGATAAATAATAACTAAAAAATATACCCTTTAAAAAAACCTATATTTCTCCGTCTAAAAATATGGGAGCTGAGATTCCGTTCATGGAAGAAAGACAAGGCCACCCTCTCGCCCTCAGAGAGGTCCACCTGGTTTGTCATTGAAATGCTTTTCATTTTTTTTTTTTGTTATTGTTTCATTTCAATTCCGTCTTGCTATTCTTCTTAATCTGTATCCATAGATCCAAGGGGCAAACAGATACTAGTTAACTGCCCCCACCTCTGTCTCCCTGTCTTCTTTAGATCGGTCTGATTGATTTTAAAAGTGGACCCAAACATAGGGAATTCTTGATTTAGGGTGGCTGGTGGCAAGGAGGGGCAGGGGATATGGGGACGTGACTGGGACAGGTTCCTGCCTTATCACTTTCTCCCTAGGACATTCCCTTGTAGCCCCCAGAATTGTCTGGCCCAAATTGAATAGAAGCAGAAAAACATTTAGGGATCACATCAGGCCAGTAGAATTAAGCCTCTCCACTTGTCCCATAAAAAGGGTCTCCCAGCTTTCCATCTCTGGCTCTATGTGCTTTATCCCAAAACAAAGCAGATAACGTTCAGACGTCGGCCATTTAGTAATTTAAAGCGAATTTCCAGCAGCAAGCATGCTTTGATATCTGGTTCAGACTATCATCAGGAAGAAAAAAAAAAAATCCCACAGTACCTGAAATGTGATTGTTGCAGTGTTCGGTTTCCTTGGGGGCCTGCTCCCTTCACACCTTGAGCCCAAGTCCTTTTCCATTGTCTGATTCAGCTCCCAGAAGAGACCAGGAAGTGTGTGGCAAGGGACTGGAAAACTTCACTTGCTTGGGTTAGGCAAGGCTCCACTCATTGTTGATATTTGCCCAGCAGGAAAATCGTGTAAGTTATACCACCAGAAAGCAAAAGGAGCATGGTTTGGTGGTTAAGGTTTAGTGGGATGAAGGACCTGTCTTGGTGGGCCGGGCCCTCCTGTGCCCTGCAGGCTAGGTCTTAGGGCAACTCCTTGCCCTCCTGCTCAGCACCTCCATTTCCCCATCCTTGGTGAGATAACAAGCTATCGCGAAAAGCACTTGGGAGATTTGGATGATTTGAGAAGAGTGACTTAAAAAAAAATGCTTCTGTGCTCTAAGATATATATGTGTGTGTGTGTGCTACATATATATTTTTAAGAAAGGGCCATCTCTTTAGGATATATTTTTAAATTCTTTGAAACACATAACCAAAATGGTTTGATTCACTGACTGACTTTGAAGCTGCATCTGCCAGTTACACCCCAAATGGCTTTAATCCCCTCTCGGGTCTGGTTGCCTTTTGCAGTTGGGGTTGTGGACTCAGCTCCTGTGAGGGGTCTGGTTAGGAGAGAGCCATTTTTAAGGACAGGGAGTTTTATAGCCCTTTTCTACTTTCCTCCCCCCTCCCAGTCCTTATCAATCTTTTTTCCTTTTTCCTGACCCCCTCCTTCTGGAGGCAGTTGGGAGCTATTCTTGTTTATGCCTCACTATTGGCAGAAAAGACCCCATTTAAAACCCAGAGAACACTGGAGGGGGGATGCTCTAGTTGGTTCTGTGTCCATCTTCCTCTGTGCCAAAGACAGACAGACAGAGGCTGAGAGAGGCTGTTCCTGAATCAAAGCAATAGCCAGCTTTCGACATACACCTGGCTGTCTGAGGAGGAAGGCCTCCTGGAAACTGGGAGCTAAGGGCGAGGCCCTTCCCTTCAGAGGCTCCTGGGGGACTAGGGTGCGGTGTTTGCCAAGCCAAGGGGTAGGGAGCGGAGAAGTTGGTCCGTCGGCTCCTGGTTGCACTTTGGGGAAGGAGAGGAAGTTTGGGGCTCCAGGTAGCTCCTTGTTGTGGGACTGCTCTGTCCCCTGCCCCTACTGCAGAGATAGCACCGCCAAGTTCCCTTCAGGCCTGGCAGACGGGCAGTGAGGAGGGGCCTCAGTTAGCTCTCAAGGGTGCCTTCCCCTCCTCCCAACCCAGACATACCCTCTGCCAAACTGGGAACCAGCAGTGCTAGTAACTACCTCACAGAGCCCCAGAGGGCCTGCTTGAGCCTTCTTGCTCCACAGGAGAAGCTGGTGCCTCTAGGCAACCCCTTCCTCCCACCTCTCATCAGGGGTGGGGGTTCTCCTTTCTTTCCCCTGAAGTGTTTATGGGGAGATCCTAGTGGCTTTGCCATTCAAACCACTCGACTGTTTGCCTTTTTCTTGAAAACCAGTAGAAGGGAAACAGCACAGCCTGTCACAGTAATTGCAGGAAGATTGAAGAAAAATCCTCATCAATGCCAGGGGACATAAAAGCCATTTCCCTTCCAAATACTCGATAATTTAGATGCAGAACATTTCTCTGTATTCAGACTTAGAGTAACACCAGCTGAAAACTTCAGTTTCTTTCCTTTGGATACATAAGGCTTCTCTATTGGGGTACGGGACAGGGAGGAGGCCTCATGTCTGAAGGGTGATTTAGGGGCGAGAGCCCCAGCCCTGACCCTCGGCCCTGTGCACCGCTTTGGGGCACAGTCTGATGGCGCCTTTGCTGGCGCCTTAGTGTGGTTGACTCCGGATGGACAAAAGAAAATTTTTTTTCTTGAATGAAATAGCAGGAAGCTCCTCGGGAGCATGTGTTTTGATTAACCGCAGGTGATGGATGCTACGAGTATAAATGGATTAACTACCTCAATCCTTACAGTAAGATTGGAACTAAGGGCAGGGACTCGTGCATAAGGGTATGAATCCCAACCAGGACAAGTGAGCTGAGGCTTGTGCCACAAAAGGTTTGTCCTTGGGGAACAGGCAGGCCTGCCAGGATCCCCCCCATATCGATTGGGCTGGGAGGGCTGGCCATGAGGTCCCCACTTTCTGCTTTCCTTGCCCATGTGTCACCCCTTTGGCCTCCAGCTTGTCCCTCTCTCACTTTCTATAGCTTTGTTGGACCAGATGGTGAGGAAAGGAATGGCCTCTTCCCTTCTAGAGGGGCTGGCTGGAGTGAGACCTGGGGCTTGGCCTGGAACCCACCACATAGCCCCAAAGTCAGGAAGCCTGGGGAAGCCAGAGCTGAGACCTCTTCAACAGGGTTTCTTTGAGATCCTACACCTCCATTGGGCCCTTTTTCAGTCTTCAAGGGGGGCCCAGTTGGCTCTAGAAGGAGAAGAGGTGAAGCAGGATCCTTTGCCCTGGGGGAGTCTGAGGGCCCGGTCCTTGGACTCATTCAGGCTGTCTTTGTAGTTGGGGGAGTTCCACTGGGCGATCCCAGCCCCTCCCCACCCACCCTCTAATGGACCTCCTCATAGAAGCCCCATTTCACTTTTGTTTTATCTACCTCTTAGCAAAACAATAGATAAATTAGGTAGTGGCAACTCCACTTGCTTAGGTTAGGGGGGGAAAAAGATTTCTTTTTCCAAAGGAAAAAATATTACCTTGAGAATACTTTCCAAAAAATAAAATAAAAAACCAAAAAAAAAAAAAATTTTTTTTTAAAAGAGGGAGACATTTTCCAGTGACCACTGGATTGTTTTAATTTCCCAAGCCTTTTTTTCCCCCGTAAATAAGTTTCACTCTGGCGATTTTCTTCACTTGTTTAAGATAACGTGCTAGCTATTCTAGCAGGTAACAGCTTTCACAGTCTGCCCCTGGCTTGTCTCACCCCAGCCCCCACCCTATTCCTGCCAGTGAGTCCTTCCTGTGCTTCTCTCCCTTCTCCCCTCCCAGCCAGCTGACTTCAGTCACCCCCGTCCCCCCTCCCCCGCCAATAAGCCCCCCCAGGAATAAAGGCTTTGTTTTGGGGATGCTTAAATCTTGACTGGCACTTCCCCCGCTGTGGGGGCTGGGGAGCCACTTGTAACATTTCTGTGCAGATTTTATGTTAGCCACTGCTATGTAAAAGCACGTTCAAAATGAATTTCAGCAGATTATGTGTTACCATAATGAATAAATGTCCTCTATCACCATTTGGAGTCTCCCTTTTCTCCAGAATCTTGATCCTGGTCCCCAAAACCAGAGTGAATCAAAAGAGCTTCCTCCCCTGAGGCAAAGTGGATTTGTAAGCAGTTCTGAAACATCACTTACTCAGAAGAGGGAAAGATGTATTTTGATGAGTGCAAATCGGGAAGAGCTGGAGGCCTACTGCTTGGGACAGTTTTTTTTTTTTTTTTAATATGAATGCTACCTTATTCTGTAATTGCGGCAACTTTGAAAATTGTATTTTACTGGAAATCTGCCAGCCATCACCACCCGATTTTGATTGTATCCTTCCTCCCGTCCTTTAATCTGTTCATTGCTTTGGGGGAGGTGGGGCAGCTGGCTCACACGTTGGAGTTTGTTCTTTGATGGATGAACGAACACTCCAGTTTTCTTTCCCGTGAAGGTTGTTTCAGCCACAAACCACTTCATTTTGCTGTTTCAATTTCAATAAAAGGAAACTTATATTGAAAGACAAGTATGTCTGTGTCTCAGGGTTTTTGGGTCTGGGAGCTGAGATGCTCAGCCTCAGCATGGGAGCCCTGGTTCCCAGGGACCTGAGTCATCCAAATGCAAAGTAGGCATTTTTCTTCAGTGTACAGAAGAGTGATTTTTAAATGGTGCCCTGCTCTTAATTAGCTTTGCATATTGGGACGGGGGGCAGGTCAGGTGTTTGGAATGAGGGCTCCAGCATTAAAGAAGATGTTGGGACATCACTGCAGAGAAGTAGCTGTCCAAGAAGTGACAAGGGTGTGTCACTCTTCCTAACACTTACCCTAAGAAAAAAACATGTAAGTGACTTGTGTTTCTGGGTTTCCTGTAAAGGGAAAGGTCTATTCTGACCCTGCCCTCTCCAATTTTTTTTTTTTTCCCCCAATTTGGGTTTTTTTTTTTTTTCTTTTTGAGGGTATCACTCTGTCACCCAGGCTGGAGTGCACTGGTGTGATTTTGGCTCACTGCAACCTCCACCTCCCAGTTCAAGTGATTTCTCCTGCCTCAGCCTCCCAAGTAGCTGAGACTACAGGCATGTGTCACCATGCCTGGCTAATTTTTTTTTTTTTTTTAAGACAGTCTCGCTTTGTCACCCAGGCTGTGGAGTGCAGTGGCGCTATCTTGGCTCGCTGCAGCCTTCGCCTCCCGGGTTCAAGAGACTCTTCTGCCTCAGCCTCCCGAGTACCTGGGACTACAGGCGCCTGCCACCGTGGCTGGCTAATTTTTGTATTTTTAGTAGAGATGGGGTTTCGCCATATTGGCGAGGCTGGTCTTGAACTCCTGACCTTGTGATCCACCCGCCTTGGCCTCCTAAAGTGCTGGGATTATAGGCGTGAGCCACCGCGCCTGGCCACCTGGCTATTTTTTTTTTTTTTTTTTTTTTGTGGAATGAAGTTTTGCCATCTTGGCCAGGCTGGTCTCAAACTCCTGCCCTCAAGTGATCCACCTGTCTTGGCTTCCCAAAATGCTGGGATTACAGGTGTGAGCCACCACGCCTGGCCTAAATAAATATTTTAATAACATGATTAAGATACTCTAATTCAAATCATCAGTCTAAATATACTTCTTGCTGACTACTGAACTGATCCATTAAGATCAAGAACAAAATCCCAAAGATACTATGTAACTATATTTTTAAAGTTTGTGGGCAGGACAACACAGTAAGATACTAAATGGAAAAAAAAGAAGTATTAATATAAAAAATATAGTCATTATTTGCAATTAATACTGCATTTTCAGGAAGTCCAAAAAGTTAAAAACTTTTTTTTTTTTTTGAGATAGAGTTTTGCTGTCGTTGTGCAGGTGGGAGTGCAATGGCGCTATCTCGGCTCATCGCAACCTCTGCCTCCTTGGTTCAAGTGATTCTGCCTCAGCCTCCCAAGTAGCTGGGATTACAGGCACCCACCAATATGCCTAGCTAATTTTTGTATTTTTAGTAGAGATGGGGTTTCACCATGTTGGTCAGGCTGGTCTTGAACCCCTGACCTCAGGTGATCCACCCGCCTTGGCCTCCCAAAGTGCTGAGATTACAGGTGTGAGCCACCGTATCTGGCCCTTAATAAACTTATAATTAATACAACTTAGTAAAGGGGTCACTTAAATATAAATATCCTAAAGAAAAACAAGGCCGGGTGTAGTGGCTCACGCCTGTAATCCCAGCACTTTGGGAGGCCGAGGTGGGCGGATCACCTGAGGTAGGGAGTTCGAGACCAGCCTGACAAACATGGAGAAACCCCATCTCTACTAAAAATACAAAATTAGCCAGGCGTGGTGGTGCATGCCTGTAATCCCAGCTACTCAGGAGGCTGAGGCAGGAGAATCGCTTGAACTGGGAGGCGGAGGTTGCAGTGAGCCGAGATGCCATTGCACTCCAACTTGGGCACAAGATGGAAAATCTGTGTCAAAAAACCAAACACACACACAACAACAAAAAAAGTTTAAAATGTTACAAGTGGGTTGCTGGACGCGGTGACTCACGCCTGTAATCCCAGCACTTTGGGAGGCTGAGGCGGGCGGATCACGAGGTCAGAAGATCGACACCATCCTGGCTGACATGGTGAAACCCCGTCTCTACTAAAAACACAAAAAAATTAGCTGGGCGTGGTGGTGGGCGCCTGTAGTCCCAGCTACTTGGGAAGCTGAGGCAGGAGAATGGCGTGAACCGGAGGGCGGAGCTTGCAGTGAGCCGAGATTGCACCACCGCACTCCAGCCTGGGCGACAGAGAGAGACTACGTCTCAAAAAAAAGTTATAAGTGGGTCAGGCACAGTGGCTGACGCCTGTAATCTCAGCACTTTGGGAGGCAGAGGCAGTGGGTCATCTGAGGTCAGGAGTTTGAGACCAGCCTGGCCAACATGGTGAAACCTCATCTCTACCAAAAATGCAAAAATTAGCCAGGTGTGGTGGTGTGCGCCTGTAGTCCCAGCTACTCCGGAGTTTGAGGCAGGTGAATCACTTGAACCAGGGGGGCAGAAGTTGCAGTGAGCCAAGATCAAGCCAGTGCACTGTAGCCTAGACGACAGAGCAAGACTCCATTAAAAAAAAAAAAAGAAGAATTAGAAGACCACCGCAATGAAATCTCCTAGAATAGAAACAGAGCAGAAGAGCAAAGTAATACAAAATAGAAAAGAAGAGCTAAGAAATACAAAGGCTAGTTGTAGAAGTGCTAACATCCAGACGCTTGTGTTAAGAGAGAGAGAAATGGGGCGGGGGGGGAATACTAAAGAAAAACAATAGAGATTAATTTCTGAGAATTCAAAAACTTGTCAAACCTCAGATTGAAAGGGCCCATAGCTTGCCAAAGCTGACAGAGTTGGGAAATCTCACACCTACATATATTCTAGTGATGTTTAAGTAGATCAAAGCCAAAGAGAAAATTCTAAGAGCAAATTGCTTATAAAGAAATAAGAGGCCGGGTGCGGTGGCTCACGCCTGTAATCCCAGCGGGAGGCCGAGGCGGGTGTATCACAAGGTCAGGAGTTCGAGACCAGCCTCGCCAATATGGTGAAACCCCGTCTCTACTAAAAATACAAAAATAAGCTGGGCATGGTGGTGGGCGCCTGTAGTCCCAGCACTTTGGGAGGCTGAGGTGGGGCGGATCATGAGGTCAGGAGATCGAGACCATCCTGGATAACATGGCGAAACCCCGTCTCTACTAAAAATACAAAAAAATTAGCCAGGTGTGGTGGCACGCACCTGTAGTTCCAGCTACTTGGGAGGCCGAGGCAGGAGAATTGCTTGAACCCGGGAAGTGGAGGTTGCAGTGAGCTGAGATCGTGCTATTGCCTGAGTGACAGAGCAGCAAGACTCCGTCTCAAAGAAAAAAAAAAAGAAAAGAAAATTCTCTAATTTACCACTATCTGACATACTGTATACTTTCCTTATTTAATCTGTACTTCATTATATATTTATTTTACCTTTTGAATTTAAGTATAGCACACATACAGAAAAGTGCACAAATCATAAGTGAATTAATCAAGGAATTCGCAAACTGAAAATGTACCCCTATCACCAACACCCAGATGAAGAAAGAGGACAGCAGCAGCACCCCTGAAAGCCCCTCATGCTCATCTCTTTCCCGTCCCCACCAAAGCCACCATTCTGGCTTCTAACTTATTTACTCTCTGCCATTCCTCTAGAATCTAACCTCCATGCAGGCAGGGATCTTTGTTCTGTCTGTTCTATTTTCTAGTAGGGGAATAACTCTGCCATGGCACCATGGTGACCTTGCATGTATTCATGCAGGCAAAGGCTTGAGACACAGCCTCCCTGAGTTTTGGCAGAACGCCTTGTGATCCTCCCAGAACACGAGGGGACTGCAGGCTTGTAAAAGGCTACTATGAGGCCCACCTGCTTCTCTCTCCCAGAAGACTGTCATGAAACTGTTTTTCGTGACTCCTGGATTCTGATTACTCAGTCTGCCCCATCCCTCCCTCAGAGTAGAGCGCAGGATACCAAACCACAGAGCTGCAGCCTCAGCTTGGCTCCTCCTCAGTAGGGTGTTCCATACTTCGTGGGACAGGATCATGGGAGCAGGCACCTTTGGCTTATCCTTTTCACCACTGGTGTAAGTACTAACGTGTCAAATCTAAGAGTGACTCGTATCTTTTTTTTTCTGAGATGGGTTCTTGCTCTGTCACCTAGGCTGGAGTGCAATGGCAAGATCTCGGCTCACTGCAACCTCTGCCTCCTGGGTTCAAGCAATTCTCCTGCCTCAGCCTCCCAAGTAGGTGGGATTACAGGCACCCGCCACCACTCCCGGCTAATTTTTGTATTTTTGTAGAGACAGGGTTTCACCGTGTTGGCCAGGCTGGTCTTGAACTCCTGACCTCATGATCTGCCTGCCTCGGCCTCCCAAAGTGTTGGGATTACAGGCATCAACCACCATGCCCAGCCTCATTGTATCTTTACTGGTCAAGTCAGTCAGATCTTGGCCTTGCCTTATCTTGTACTCAGGAGTTTGATAAATTTGCCACCCAATGGTGGGGACTGTAAAGTTACAATACCCTTAAGAGACAACTTGAAGCTAAGTGTGGTGGGTCACACCTGTAATCCCAGCTACAGCAGGAGGATGGCTTGAGCTCAGGAGTTCAAGACCAGCCTGGGCAACAAATCGAGATCTTGTCTCTACTTTATAAAATTAAAAAAATAAAAAAAAGATGACTTGAGGCTTAGTGAGATAATGTAAGGGGATGATTTGTGTGCCCCAGTATCTGCTAGCATGGCCTTCACCTGAGTGGCAGGTGAGAAGGAAGGAGTAGGATCTTACCACTCTCCTACTTGTTCATGAGCTGCATGGATCCAGTTAGGGGATGGGACTTCCAGGGAGCTGGCAGCTCATGCCACCTGTTGATAAACATTGGGAGGCAGGCCAGGGTGGTGGCTTACACCTGTCATCCCTGCACTTTGAGAGGCTGAGGCAGGAAGATCACTTGAGCCCAGGAGTTCAAGGCCAGTCTGGGCACCATAGTGAGACCTTGTCTCTACAAAAATTAAAAAGATTAGGCCGGGCATGGTGGCTCACACCTGTAATCCCAGCACTTTGGGAGGCCGAGGCAGGTGGATCACGAGGTCAGGAGATCGAGACCATCCTGGCTAACATGGTGAAACCCTGACTCTACTAAAAATACAAAAAAATTAGCCGGGCGTGGTGGTGGGCGCCTGTAGTCCCAGCTACTCGGGAGGCTGAGGCAGGAGAATGGCGTGAATCTGGGAGGCAGAGCTTGCAGTGAGCCGAGATCACACCACTGCACTCCAGCCTGGGCGACAGAGCGAGACTCTGTCTCAAAAAAAAAAAAAAAAAATTAAAAAAATAAAAAAGATTAGCTGGGCATGGTAGTGCATGGCTATAGTCCCAGCTACTCAGGAGGCTGAGGTGGGGAGGATTCCTTGAGCCCAAGGGTCGAGGCTACAGCTACCATCGTGTCACTGTACTCCAGCCTGGGTGACAGAGGGAGACTCTGTCTCAAAAAATAAAATAAAATAAAATAAAATTTAAACAAAACCCCAAAAATATATTGAATCCACATTGGGAGGTCCAGCGGCTAGAGGTAGGATTGGGGCCCAGGTGTTCAAAGTGACTTGGAGGCTGAGTTAATGGTCACTTAAAACCAAAAGTAGTGCAAAGCTGTGCTCCCTGGTGCAAATTACTCTGTGTGCTTCTAGCTACTGCATAACTCCTGCAGTACCTGTGTTAAAAGTCCTTGGTCTGTGTTTCTGTAAAAAAACTGCCTAACATATTAGGCAAAAAACTTGCAGTGAAGAGGGTGGGGAAAAGGATAAAGTGACTTTGCAAATGAGACTCCAGCTCATTCACTGTAATGAACTATTGTAAAAATGTGTCATTGGTGCTGAAATGTGTTACAAGTTTGAATTGTTTTTCTTTTCTTTTTCCTGCCCCTTGCAGAGCAGGGCTATAGGCAGTGTGCCCAGAGTAGCTACATGTTTGGATTTTGAATGTGCACAAAGTGTTGGAAAATTCTTCTGCTGTCCAAAATTTTCACTCTATAATGATGTCTTGCTGACTGGCAAGTTAAAGGTCTCATTCTTAGTGGCCTTGGCTGCCTGCCAGTGGGAGCAACCCCGACCCATAAGCCCCAATGAAACTCAGGACCTCCTTGCCAAGTAAAGTATTTTAAAACAATGTAGGTGGATTTACAACATTGAATTTCTCTGGCAGTCAAGGAGAAACTTCTGTCTTTTACAAAGTAAGAAAGTCTATGTTCCTGATACAGAACTTGTAACTCAGCAAAAGTTGGCCAAAGAAGGCCTGTTTGTCTTGCTGTAATACAGGCTTTATTAGTTTCCTAAGGTGGTTGTAACAGGTTACCACAAAATGTGTGGCTGAAAACAATAGTCGTGGAGGCCAGAGGTCCAAAACCAAGGTGTCAGTAGAGTGAATTCCTTTTGGAGGCCCTAGAGGATAATCCACCCCAGGCCTCTCTCCTCGCGATCCTTGGTATTCATTGACTTGTAGACCCATCACTCCACTCCGCCTGCATCTTCACATGGCTTTCTTCCTTGTGTCTGTCTTTCTCTTATAAAGACACTCATTGTTGGATTTAGGGCCCACTCTAATCCAGGATGATCTCAACCCCAAATCTTTACCTTGATTACATCTGCAAGAACACTTAATCCAAATAAAGTGTTGGACTTATTCCAAGTCACATTCCGAGGTCCCCAGTAGGCCTATCTTTTGGGGACACCATTTAACCCATGACAGAGGTCATACTACAAGGAGCTTTGGGCCACCTGCTCCTGACAGGTTGGCAACATTGGATTTTTAACCCTTTCCTCCTGGAGGAAATAAGATCACAATGCCCTTTTGTAGAAAGATAGGTGATATCAGCAAGCCAACCAGCCAGGTACGGATCAGGACGCTTGGATGGTAGTGACCTGCATGCTGAAGCATTTCGTGACAAGGGGGACAAGTGGCACTTGCCTGTTGCCCTGAAAAAGTTAATGGTTTGCATTGGTGGTTGGACTTAGAGATAATGGGAAAAAGGCCCCATAAAGCTATGAAAAGCACATTGTGATTGTTGTTCAGGGCCCTTTAGGACTACTGGGAAAGCAAAACTGCTTCTCTCTGACCGGTAACCATGACCACAGATGAGATGCTCCCTGGTCATCAAGAGCAGTCAGTTATGCAGAGATGCAGTGAGGTCCACTTTTGCAATGAGTATGAAAGGAGGAATGTTAAAGAGAGGGTTGAGACTGGAGAGGTTGCTTCCTGGGCTATAGATTAGGAAGCCACACAGGTTGTGCTATTTGAGGAATAGAAATCACTTGGTTGCCTAATGACAAACCCCAAGCTCCAGGCCAGCCTGGCCACCTCCACCTTGCTGATGACACGAATGTGGAGGAAGAACATGTAAAGACCAATCAGGAAACCCCGTCTCTACTAAAAATACAAAAAATTAGCTGGGCCATGGTGGCACACAACTGTAATCCCAGCTAGTTGGGAGGCTGAGGCACAAGAATGACTTGAACCCTGGAGGCGGAGGTTGTAGTGAGCTGAGATCACGCCACTGCACTCCAGCCTAGGTGACAGAGCGAGGCTCTGTCTCAAACAAACAAACAAACAAAGACTAATCAAGGCTGTTGCAATCAGTGAATCTTTTTTTTTTGAAACAGAGTCTCACTGTGTCACCCAGGCTGGAGTGCAATGGCACAATCTCGGCTCACTGCAACCTCCACCTCCCAAGTTCAAGCGATTCTCCTGCCTCAGCCTCCTGAATAGCTGCGATTACAGGCACCTGCCACCAGCTCGGCTAATTTTTGTATTTTTAGTAGAGACAGGGTTTTGCCATGTTGGCCAAGCTGGTCTCGAACTCCTGAACTCAGATGATCTGCCCGCCTTGGCCCCCCAAAGTGCTGGGATTACACGTGAGCCACTGCGCCCGGCCAAGCTGGAGTTCTTTTTTTTTTTTTTTTTTTGAGACAGAGTTTCACTCTTGTTGCCCAGGCTGGAGTGCAATGGCATGACCTCAGCTCACCACAACCTCCGCCTTCTGGGTTTAAGCAATTCTCCTGCCTTAGCCTCCCGAGTAGCTGGGATTATAGGCATGCGCCACCATGCCCACCTAATTTTGTATTTTTAGTAGAGACGGGGTTTCTCCATGTTGGTCAGGCTGGTCTTGAACTCCCGACCTCAGGTGATCTGCCCGCCTCAGCCTCCCAAAGTGCTGGGATTACAGGAGTGAGCCACCATGCCTGGCCTTTTTTTTTTTTTTTTCTTAGCATATATATATATTTTTTTGAGATGGAGTCTTGCCCTGTTGCCCTGGCTGGAGTGCAGTGGTGCAATCTTGGCTCACTGCAAGCTCCGCCTCCCAGGTTCACGCCATTCTCCTGCTTCAGCCTCCTGAGTAGCTGGGACTACAGGCGCCCTCCACCACGCCTGGCTAATTTTTTGTATTTTTTAGTAGAGATGGGGTTTCACTGTGTTAGCCAGGATGGTCTCGATCTCCTGACCTCGTGATCTGCCCGCCTCGGCCTCCCAAAGTGCTGGGATTACAGGCATGAGCCACCGCGCCTGGCCTTTTTTTTTCTTAGTGTACTTTAGGTTTGCACAGTTGGTGAGTCTTTACATCTACAATGAAAACAGTGGCCTACCCAAGAGAAGTTTCCATTGTCTGAGGAGCACTCATGGGAAACAGACCCCATAGCTTTTAGGGTCTTTGTAACCCTGGGCTAGGTTTACAATGAAAACACAAGTGTCCAGATGATGACATAGTCACTCAGGGTCAGATTCACTAGTTTGTTAAAATGGCATTGTCATGGACAATTAAGTCCAGAAAGCCATTCAGCTACTGGGCAACAAACTGTCCAGAATAGACGCCTGGATACAGGCCAAGGTAAATGCACTTCAGGCTAGAGGGGAGAGAAAGAGACAAATTGAAGGTTCAGACCACAGGGCAATGTAGACCTGGCAGTTATGCCAGGGGGTCTCCAAAGAGGAGACTAATGGCTAAGGGCAAGCAAACTAACTGCTTAGATAAAATGGTTCAATACCTAAGTAAATAGGCCTAGAAGATTAACTCCAACATAAATCAGGGGCCAGCCAACCAAGGCAAGTTCTGGGGAACTATTAGGGGCTGAATTGTGTACCCTCTAAATTTGTATGTTGAAGCTCTAACCCCCAGTACCAACAGAACGTACTTGGAAATAGGGCCTGTACTGGGGTGATTAAATGATGTTGTTAGGGTGGGCCCTAATCCAATCTGACTGGCATCCTTTTAAGAAGAGACAATTTGCTGGCCGTGGTGGCTCACGCCTGTAATCCCAGCACTTTGGGAGGCCAAGGCAGGCAGATCATGAGGTCAGGAGTTCGAGACCAGCCTGACCAACATGGTGAAACCCCGTCTCTATTAAAAATACAAAAATTAACAGGTTGTGGTGGTGCGCTCCTGTAATCCTAGCTACTCAGGAGGCTGAGACAGGAGAACTGCTTGAACCCGGGAGGCGGAAGTTGCAGTGAGCCGAGACCATGCCACTGCACTCCAGCCTGGGCAACAGAGTGAGACTCTGTCTCAACAACAACAACAACAAAAAAAAAAAAAAAAAAAAGAAGAGACAATTTGAGGCTGGGCATAGTGGCTCATGCCTGTAATCCCAACACTTTGTGAGGCCAAGGCAGGCAGATCACTTGAGCCCAGGAATTAAAGACCAGCCTTGGTAACATGGTAAAACACTGTCTCTACAAACATACAAAAACTACATGGGCGTGGTGGCATGCACCTGTAGTCCCAGCTACTTGGGAGGCTGAGATGGGAGGATGGCTTGAGCCTGGGAAGTTGAGGCTGCAGTGATCCATGATCATGCCATTGTACTCCAGCCTGGGTGACAGAGCAAGACCTTGTTTCTAAAAAAAAAAAAAAGATCGAAAATAGGAGTGTGAGAGAATGAACTTCTGCTGTTTAAACCACACAGTGTGTGGTATTTTGTGGCAGGCCTCACAAACTAATGTAGGAACCACGTGGGCTGATCCTCAGAGAACAATGCTGGAAACTCTTGAAGGAAAACTGTCAGCCTTAAGACCTCCAGCAAACAAAAAGGAGGCACAGCATCTAATGGGACTGTTTGGGTATGGGAGGCAGCTCCTACCTCCCATGGGGACCCTGCTCAACCGATTTCATAAGATCTCTCACAAGGCAGCCACCTTTGAATGGCATCCTGACCAATGACAGGCCCTAGAAACTATTCAACAAGTTGTATAGACTTCTGCTTGGGCCATCAGCCCTAATGAGCTATTTGAACTACATGTGTCAGTTACTGACAATTATGCAGACTGGAGACTGGCAAAAGGCACCCTGGGGTTTTGGTACAGCATGTGGCTGACACTACCACCCAGTATATTTCATTTGAGAGGCAATTACTGGCTTGTTACTGGACATCACTGATGGGCAGACACTGAGAGACTAACAAATCAACACAGGTGGTGTCAGGCGCTGCCAGCCCTATCATTGGATGCATCAGAAATGAGAACACCAACATGTGGGTGCTGCCCAGAAATCATTCATGATTAAGTGCAAGCGGCATATCTGGGAAAGAAGTAAACTGAGCATTAGTGGTGCCCCACAGCAACATGAAAAAGTGGCCAGTCACACTCCGATGTGGCTACCCCAGATGCCGGTCTATGTTGGCGTCTTGGGCTTCCTGGGGCTTTGGTACACAAGGTTCCTGAAGATGCCTGGGCCTGGTTCATGGATGGATCCACTTACCTAATGGCTGATGGAGTGTCCTGGACCACTACTGCTGGTCAGCCCCAAAGAAAACAGTTTCAAACTGTGCCTGGGCAAGAGAATTCGGCTCAATGGGCAGAGTGGCAGGCTGTGGCACTTGTCCTTGTTAACACGACCCCACCCGGCCAATGTAGCCTGTTACCCCTACCCCCACTTCATGACCCATGTGAATGTCCCTGAGAAAGGACCCTTCAAGGATGAACATCAATGAAATCAATGAAGTAATCAGATCTGCACTGCCCAGGTGAGGACCATAGCTCCCTGGATACACCATCACACATGTAATTCATGTACAATTCAGGACTGGGCCCCAAAACCAGGCCTAGTGGTTCCAGCACCTGAGGCCAAGGAAGCCTGGCAAACATGCCTGAAATGCCAGCCATATAGTTGAGTGGCAAAGTGAACTTCAGAGCATATAGCTAGGGGTCCTGGATCCTGTTAGTCCTGGCGATGGACTACATAGACCTCTTCGTAAGAGTACTGCTGGGTGTTGACTGCAGCAGACACTGTGTTCATATCCTATAGATGCTGTAGCAACCTGCTACAAACTTAGAGGCTTAGAACAACATAAATGTATTATCTTACGGTTCTGTAGTTCAGAAACACAAAATGAGTCTCTGCCGGGCTAAAATCAAGATGTTGGTAGGATTGCATTCCTTTCTGGAGGTCCTAGGAAGAAATCATTTCCTTGCCTTTTCAGATTTCTAGAGGCGGCTCACGTTCCTTTGGTGCCTGGTCCTCTTCTATCTCCAAAGCCAGCCATGGTCAATCCAGCCCTTCTGTTTTGTTTTTTGTTTTTGTTTTCTTTTTTTTTTGAGACAGAGTCTTGCTCTGACACCAAGGCTAGAGTGCAGTGACATGATCTCCGCTCACTGCAACCTCTGCCCCCTGGGCTTAAGCGATTCTCCTGCCTCAGCCTCCCGAGTAGCTGGGATTACAGGTGTCCACCACCATGCCCAGCGAATTTTTATATTTTTAGTAGAGACAGCGTTTCGCCATTTGGCTAGGCTGGTCTCGAATTCCTGGCCTCAAGTGATCTGCCCTCCTCAACCTTCCAAAGTGCTGGGATTACAGGCATGAGCCACTGAACCAGGCCGATCCAGCCCTTCTTCACTCTCTCTGATGCTGACTCTCCTGTCTCCTTCTTTCACTTGTAAGAACCCTTGTGATCACATTGGGCCTAGCCAGGAAATACAGGATAATCTCCTTGTTTCAAATTCAGCTGATTAGCAACCTTAACTACATCTGTATCTCTAATGTCCCTTGCTACATAACACAATATATTCACAGGTTCTAGGGTTTAGTACCTGGACACCTTTGGAGGTCCATTATTTTGCCTACTATAGATGTCTCTTCAGGATCTGATACTACCATCTCCATCTGCACAGTAGATGAGTGCCATACTATGCAAGGACTCTTAGATGGACTATGTTATATTTTTGATTTCTTGAACATATCCAATCAAACAATTGTGTCATCAGAGCAAAAAGTACCCAGCAGTGAGCAGCACCTGGGACATTCGCTGGCCCTTTCAGGCCCCATATCGTCCCCAGGCAGCAGGTGCCATTAAAAGATGGTATGGATTCTTGAAAAAGGAAAAACTGGAATGGATGATTGGATAACCAAACTTCAGCTCCCAGCAGCACAAACACTTAAGACCAACAGTTTAGGCCGGGTGTGGTGGCTCACACCTGTAATCCTAGCACATTTGGAGGCCAAGGTGGGTGGATCACCTGAGGTCAGGAGTTCAAGACCAGCCTGGCCAACATGGTGCAACCCCCATTTCTACTAAAAATACAAAAATTAGTCGGGCGTGGTGGTACACACCTGTAATCCCAGCTACTCAGGAGGCTGAGGCAGGAGAATTGTTGGAACCTGGAAGGCGGAGGTTGCAGTGAGCCGAGATTGCGCCATTGCACCCCAGCCTGGGCGACAAGAGTGAAACTCCACCCCCCACCCCCCAAAAAAGACCCACAGTTTGTTTCTGAATGTGGCAATTCCCAAAAAGCTACCTCCTATCTAAATAAAATGTTGAGAAGGAGGGGTCAAGGCCCAGAATGGCTGTAAGAGACTTGAAGCACACAATTAACCATTTTCACTCTACCTTTTCCCATCCACATCTACTGTGGGAGACTGGGATCCTGGAATTTGCAAGTAACAAAGAAGATCTGGAGAGGGAGGTTGGCTACTCTAACCTCATGGTCCTTTTATTGTACTCCCCTTCCCAGCTATGCTTGCTGGATTTGGGCAGCTATGAACATTGATGATAATAATCAATTAATACAAGGTGACAACTCCTAAGGTGGTCCTAGCATAGTCCTGTGTGACCAGGGTTCTCTTTCTCTATGCCCCAAGCACCCCCATGGTAGACTGAGCCACTCCCATCTTCCTCTGACTCCATTCAAATTTGATGTTGCATCCTGTCCTGGGCTGGACCAAGCCTAATGGGATACGGTGGTCTAGCAATGGTATTTTCCTTTATACAAAGCTAACTGATTTATATTAGATTAGGTTAAACCTAACAATCTTGGCCACCTGAGTGGTACTCTGGATTCAATTAACTCAAAGGAATGCATCCCTAATGAGGCTAAGCCAGGCAACTTGACAAAGCAGAGGGATTCAAGTGCTGTGGGCAGAGATTTGTGGGGCTAGATAGGCCTTCCTACTATTTCTAAACCCCATCAAGTGGGTCTTCTTCTGTTGCAACAAGGTATAAGGCCAGCCCCTGATGAAGTGGTAGAAAAGGCTCCCTTGGGGGTTCCCCTCCGTAAACCTAGCCCAGGGCTGAGTCATCACTCTCTTGGTAATGAGAGGGAAGGCCTCAGGTGTACAGATTCTACCACCAATCTTTCCACCTGGAAGCCTGACCCATGCTGGAATGCGAACTGATTCTAGGTGCTGCACTATTCATTCCAACTGGCCGAACTGTGTGTCTGTCTTTTCCTGACCAAGGCACAGACTATGTCTGTCCCACCCCGAAGGGAGAATGCAGGATAAGAGGGGCCCCACAGCAGAGTCCTGGCAGCTCAGCAGTGGCAGGGGCAGACAGGGCAGGGGGTTTTGAACAGATGCTCTTGCAGGAGGCTGGGAAGAACCAGGAGGTGGCAAATTCCCAGCAGTGATAGTTACCAGGGCAGGGTAAATCTACCCTTGCCATCAAGGGCAAAGCTGAGCCTCAGAAAGGAAAAAGAATGCAATACAGCAGATTTCAGGGGAGTTGGGGTTGGGAGACAAACAAGAAAACTGGTCAAAGCTGGAACCCAGAGCATTTTTCTTTGGTTTTTTTTTTTTTTTTTAGATGGAATTTTGCGTTTCGCTCTTTCTGCCCAGGCTGGAGTGCAATGACGCAATCTCGGCTCACTGCAATCTCCGCCTCTGGCTTCAGGTGATTCTCCTGCCTCAGCCTCCCAAGTAGCTGGGATTACAGGAGGGTACCACCAAGCCTAGCTAAGTTTTGTCGCCAGGCTGCAGCGGGAATCTGCTCACTGCAACTCTGCCTCCGGTTCACCCTTCTTCTGCCTCAGCCTCTCGGTGCCACCACGCCCGGCTAATTTTTTTTTGTATTTTTAGTAGAGACGGGGTTTCACCATGGTCTCGATCTCCTGACCTCGTGATCCGCCCGCCTCGGCCTCCCAAAGTGCTGGGATTACCAGCGTGAGCCACCACACCCGGCCGCTAAGTTTATATTTTTAGTAGAGATAGGGTTTCACCATGTTGGCCAGGCTGGTCTCAAACTCCTGACTTCAAGTGATCCACCTGTCTCAGCCTCCCAAAGTGTTGGGATTAGAGGCTTAAGCCACTGCACCCGGCTGAGCTCTTTTTCCTAACCCAGAGAAGTCAGGAAAGAGAGGGGACTCAGAATGGCTTGTTTATTTATTTTGAGACAGGATTTTGTTCTCTCGACCGGGCTGGAGTACAGTGGTGCAATCCTAGGTCCTTGCAGCCTCAAACTCCTGGGCTCAAGCTATCCTACCACCTCAGCCTCCTGAGTAGCTGGGACTACAGGCTTGTGCCACCATGTCCACCTACTTAAAAAAAAAATTGTTTGTAGAGATGGGTCTCACTATGTTGACCAGGCTGCTCTTGAACTCCTGGGCTCAAGTGACCTTCCTGCTTCAGCCTCCCAAAGTGCTGGGATTACAGGCATGGGCCACTGTGCCTGGCCGTTGGAATGGCTTTAGATACTACTTTTACCCTCCAGGAATCATGGCCTTGCTCAGAGGATCCTTGTTTTCTGGATATCACCTGGGGGTGAAATTATACCTCCTTAAGCAAACACCTACTCATCTGCCTTTTCTTCCCCCACCCCCTTGCTCAGATGGCTTTTGTGGCTGGTTTGCTACTTGTCTGAAGCCAAAATTCAAACCCAGTTCCAAGCCATCACTTGAAATGAGGCTCCAGAAACTCTCCAAACAGCTGTCTGCTGTGCACTAAGGATGGGCTGGGGGAGGAAGCCTCTGATAAGAGCATTTAGTTAAATACTAAGCCCCCTAGCCTGTGAGAGCATCTGCAGGCTTCTCCTAAGCCAGAGCCCAGGCCATGCCCAAGGGGACAGGCCCCTCACGGGGAGGAGAGTTTTCTGGTTGTAATGTTTCTTTTTCTTTTTCTTTTTTTTTTTTTGAGACAGAGTCTCGCTCTCTCGCCCAGGCTGGAGTGCAGTGGTGGGACCTCGGCTCACTGCAAGCTTCACCTCCCGGGTTCACGCCATTCTCCTGCCTCAGCCTCCTTAGTAGCTGGGACTACAGGCGCCCGCCACCACGCCAGACTAATTTTTTGTCACGCCACCGTGCCCGGCTGGTTGTAATGTTTCAACAGAACAGAGTGAAACGTTCTGAGGGAGAATCAGGGCTGGTGGTGTTACCCCCACGATGGGGGAGAACAGAGAAGGTCTATGATGACTCAGAATGGCTTATTTAATTTATTTTGAGAAAGAGTTTTGTTCTGTCACCGAGGCTGGAGTACAATCGTGCAATCCTAGCTCACTGTGGCCTTGAACTCCTGGGCTCAAGCTATTCTCCTGCTTCTGCCTCCCTAGTAGCTGGGACTACAGGTTTGTGCCACCATGCCCATCCAATTAAAAAAAAAAAATTCTCCGGGCACGGTGGCTCATGCCTGTAATCCCAGCACCTTGGGAGGCTGAGGCGGGTGGATCACGAGGTCAGGAGTTCGAGACCAGCCTGGCCAACATAGTGAAACCCCATCTCTACTAAAAATACAAAAAGTGGCATCTGTGGTGGGCATCTGTAGCAGGCATCTGTAATCCCACCTACTCGGGATGCTGAGGCAGGAGAATAGCTTGAAATTGGGAGGCAGAGATTGCAGTGAGCTGAGATCATGCCACTGCACTCCAGCCTGCGCGACAGTGTGAGACTCCGTCTCAAAAAAAAAAAAAAAAGAATTAATAGAGTTGGGGTCTCACTATGTTGACCAGGCTGGTCTTAAACTCCTGGGCCTCTCATGGATAAGACAGAAAAAGTTTTGTGGTTGTAACGTTTCAGTAGAACAGGGTGAAACCTTCTGAGGGAGAGTCAGAGCTGGTGATGTTGCCCTTAGGATGGGGGAAAACAGAGAAGGCCTATGATGACTCCATCCTTGACACTGGGGCTTGAGGGTTGAGAGTGGGTCCCATAACCAGCACCAGGCAGGTTCCTGGGGAACTACGGAGCTTAAGATAATGATACTCTGTTTCCAGCTCCATTTTTCCCCATGTCTGGTTCTGGATGAAATTGACAACTGTCTAATTCTCCTCCACTTGGATTCCTGGAGTCCAAAGCAGTTCTGTGAGACCCCTAGGCTTGGGCTTGATCTTGCTGCTTCATATTACAGCTGGCTTCCTGCCTAACTCTGCACTAACCTGGGTTTGCAATTACTCAGACTTTCCCTGGGCAGAATGTAGGAGTCATACAGGAAAATGGCTGTTCACTATACAAGATACAGATATTAATACTGAAGTCCCAGAATTGTTTTGACAATTAGGAAACACCACTCACACCTGTAATCCTAGCACTTTGGGAGGCCAAGGCGGGTGGATCACCTGAGGTCAAGAGTTCGAGACCAGCCTGGCCAACATGGTGAAACCCCATCTCCACAAAAATACACAAAAATTAGCTGGGCATGGTGGTGGATGCCTGTAATCCTAGCTACTCAGGAGGCTGAGGCAGGAGAATCGCTTGAACCCGGGAGGCAGAGGTTGCCGTGAGCTGAGATCACGCCATTGCACTCCAGCCTGGGCAACAGAGCAAGACTCTGTCTCAAAAAAAAAAAAAAAAAAAGAAAAGAAAAGAAAAAAGAAAACAAACAACCATACTTAATGCTAGGATGTCATCAATTGTAAGATACAGCATGCAGCATTATTTTATACATCATCATGAAAGGAAAATGTTGTCGTCACTGCTTCTCTCTCTCTCTCTTTTTTTTTTAGACAGCAAGTCTTGCTCTGTCATCCAGGCCGGAATGCAGTGGCGTGATCTTGGCTCACTGCAGTCTTGACCTTCTGGGCTCAAGCAATCTTCCCACCTCAGCCTCCTGAATAGGTGGGATTATAGGCATGCGCCACCATGCCCAGCTAGTTTTTTTTTTTTGAGACGGAGTCTCGCTCTGTCACCCAGGCTGGAGTGCAGTGGCGCAATCTCGGCTCACTGCAAGCTCCGCCTCCCGGGTTCACGCCATTCTCCTGCCTCAGCCTCTCTGAGTAGCTGGGACTACAGGCGCCCGCCACCACGCCCGGCTAATTTTTTTTGTATTTTTAGTAGAGACGGGGTTTCACCGTGGTCTCGATCTCCTGACCTCGTGATCCGCCCGCCTCGGCCTCCCAAAGTGCTGGGATTACCAGCGTGAGCCACCGCGCCCGGCGCCCAGCTAGTTTTTAAAAAATAATTTTTTTTTTTTTTGAGATGGAGTCTCACTCTGTCACCCAGGCTGGGGTGCAGTGGCTCAATCTTGGCTCACCACAATCTGTGCATCCCAGGTTCAAGTGATTCTCCTGTCTCAGCCTCCCCACTAGCTGGGATTACAGGTGCGTGCCACCACACCCAGTTAATTTTTTTTTTTTTTTTTTGTATTTTTAGCAGAGACAAAGTTTTGCCATATTGGCCAGGCTGGTCTCCAACTCCTGACCTCAAGTGACCCACCCACCTTGGCCTCCAAAGTGCTGGGATTACAGGCATGAGCCATAGCGCCTGGACTAAAACACATTTTTGTAGAGACAGAGTCCCACTACGTTGCCCAGGCTGGTCTTGAACCCCTGGGATCAAGTGATCCTCCCGCTTCAGCCTCTCAAAGAGCTGGGATTACAGGAGTGAGCCACCATGCCCAGCTCATAGTTTTTTTTTTTTTTTTTTTTTTTTGAGACGGAGTCTCGCTCTGTCGCCCAGGCTGGAGTACAGTGGCGCACTCTCGGCTCACTGCAAGCTCCGCCTCCCGGGTTCACGCCATTCTCCTGCCTCAGCCTCTCCGAGTAGCTGGGACTACACGCGCCCGCCACCACACCCGGCTAATTTTTTTGTGTTTTTAGTAGAGACGGGGTTTCACCGTGGTCTCGATCTCCTGACCTCGTGATCCGCCCGCCTCGGCCTCCCAAAGTGCTGGGATTACAAGCGTGAGCCACCGCGCCCGGCCCGCTCATAGTTTTTATATATTCTGAGTTGAGTGACTATCACCAAGATCTAATTTTAGAACAGTTTCATTCTCCTCTCCTCAAAGAAATCCTATTAGTGGTCACTTCCCATTCCTCCCTTCCCTTGATCCCTAGTAACAACTAACCTACTTTCTTTTTTTCCTTTCCTTTTCTTTTTTCTTTCTCTTCTGATACCCTTGGTAAATAATCTACTTTCTGTCTCTCTGTATAGATTTACCTATCTTGGACATTTCATATAAATGGAATCATAATATAAGTGGCTTTTTATGACGAGCTTCTTTCATTTAGCATAATGTTTTCAAGGTTCATTCTTGTTATAGATATATCAGCTTCTCATTTTATTACCAAATAATATTTCATTGTATGGATATACCACATATTGTGTATTCATTTATCAGTTGATGGATATTTGAGGGTTGTTTCCGTTCGTTGGCTACTATAAATGATGCTGCTATAAACATGTACCAGTTTTTGCATGGGCATATATTTTTGTTTCTGTGGGTATATACCTATGCATGGCATTGTTGGGTTATATGGTAGCTCTATGTTTAACTTTCTGAAGAACCGACAAAATGTTTTGCAAAGTAGTGGTACCGTTTTACTTTCCTACCAGCAATGCATGAGCTTTCAATTTCTGCACGTTCTCATCAACACTTATTTATGTCTGTCTGTCTTTTTAATTAATTAATTAATTTATTTTTTTGAGATGGAGTCTCGCTCTGTCGCCCAGGCTGGAGTGCAGTGGCGTGAACTTGGCTCACTGCAAGCTCTGCCTCCCGGGTTCACGCCATTCTCCTGCCTCAGCCTCTCGATTAGCTGGGACTACAGGTGCCCCCCACCATGCCTGGCTAATTTTTTGTATTTTTAGTAGAGACAGGGTTTCACCGTGTTAGCCAGGATGGTCTCGATCTCCTGACCTCATGATCCACCTGCCTCGGCCTCCCAAAGTCCTGGGATTACAGGTGTGAGCCACTGTGCCTAGCCCTGTCTTTTTGATTGTAGCCATCCTAGTGAGTGTGGAGTGGTACCTCATTTTGCTTTGATTTGCATTTCTCTGATGGCTCATGATGGGGAGAATTTTAGCATTGCTTCCAGTCACTTAGACATTTTATTTTATTGAAAGAGCCTTTTTAGATTTATTTAGACATTGTTTTATCCGTTATATGTTACTCTTATGCATACGTAACAATGAAAATACATGCGACTTTTCACCTAATACTTTTATTGATTGATTGATTGAGACAGTTTCCCTCTGTCACCCAGGCTGGAGTGCAGTGGCACCATCTCAGCTCACTGCAACCTCCACCTCCTGGGTTCAAGTGATTCTCCTGCCTCAACCTCCCGAGTAGCTGGGATTATAGGCACCTGCCACCATGCTTGGCTAATTTTTGTATTTTTAGTAGAGACAGGGTTTCACTATGTTGACCAGGCTGGTCTCAAACTCCTGACCTCAAGTGATCCGCCCATCTCAGCCTCTCAAAATGCTGGGATTATGGGTGTGAACCATCATGCCTGGCCTATTTATTTATTTTAATTAAAACATTAAAAATTATTTTGTAGAGGCAGGGGTCTCATTATGTTGGCCAAGCTGGTCTTGAATTCCTGGCCTCAAGCAATTCTCTTGCCTCAGCCTCCCAAAGTGCTGAGATTACACGCATTAGCCACCCTATCCACTCATCAGTAGCTGCTTTTTTTTTTTTTTTTTTTGAGATGGCGTCGCACTCTTGTCACCCAGTCTGGAGTGCGATGGCGCAATCTCGGCTCACTGCAACCTCCGCCTCCCAGGTTCAAGTGATTCTCCTGCCTCAGCCTCCCGAGTAGCTGGGATTACAGGTGCCTGCCACCATGCTTGGCTAATTTTTGTATTTTTAGTAAAGATGGGGTTTCACCATGTTGGACAGGCTAGTCTCGAACTCCTGATCTCAGGTGATCCACCCACTTCAGCCTCCCAGAGTGCTGGGATTAGAGGTGTGACGTAAGCCACCTCACCCGGCTAGCAGCTGCTTTTAATCACTGCCTTGATTCATTATTTCATTAGAGAATGCAATATTGTGATATTCTAATTCCACCATTCCTTCTTTATTTGTGGATGTATTTATTTATTTTTAGAGATGAGGTCTTACTCTGTTGTCCAGGCTGGACTCAAACTCCTGGGTGCAGGGGATCCTTCCACCTCAGCCTCCTGGGTAGTTAGGACTACAGGTGTGCACCAGCATGTTTGGTTTCTTCTTTATTTATTAGCGGGAATATTTCTTTTTTGTATTAGCAGAAATATTTCTATAATAAAAACTTTTCCTGGCCGGGCACAGTGGCTCATGCCTATAATCCTAGTGCTTTGGGAGGCCAAGTCAGGAGGATCAATTGGGGCCTGGAGTTTGAGAGCCTGGGCAACACAGTAAGACCTTGTCTCTACAGAAAGCTTTTAAAAATTATCCACGTGTGGTGGCACATGCCTATAGTCCTAGCTACTTGGGAGGTGGAGAGGGGAGGATCCCTTGAGCGCAGGAGTTGGGGGGTGCAGTGAGCTATGACTGCACTGCTGCACTCCAGACTGGGTGACAGAGCAAAACCCTATCTCTAAAACACACACACACACGCGCGCGCACGCACACACGCACATACGCACCCCTTTTCCTCATTGATAAATAGTTTGGATGTGCCCTTCAAATCTCATGTTGAAATGAAATCCTCACTGTTGGAGGTGGGGCTATTGGAAGGTGTTTGGATCATGGGGGCATATCTCTCATTAATGGTTTAGCGCCATCCCATTGGTGCTCCTGAGTTAGCTGGCATTACAGATGTGCGCCACCACACCCAGCTAATTTTTGTATTTTTAGTAGAGATGGGGTTTTGCCATATCGGCCAAGCTGGTCTCGAACTCCTGACCTCAGGTGATCCACCCACCTTGGCTTTCCAAAGAGCTGGGACTACAGGCATGAGCTGCCGTTCCCGGCTGAATTAAGCCGAGTTTTAGCCATAACACTAAAAAAATCCTTTAAAATCTCTTATTACCCAACTTTAGCCATGCCAAACAGCCAATATTTCTGGCTTTTTGAACGTTACCAAAGGTAACCTCCCAGGTGCTCAGAGAAAAAAAAATTCAAGACAGTTTATGGAGGGGAAGAGAATCAACAAATGGTCAAGGTCGTGCAGATATTAAACCAGAAAAGACTCATTCCTTAAGCCAGGAATTGAACCCCGGATGCCATCGTGAAAAGAGAAAGCTGTAGCTACTGAGCTACAGCACTGGGCAGTCTCCACTGCTCTTCCCACAGGGCTCCTAGAGGCAGCCAATTCTGAGCTTGCAATGGCTTTTAAATGCTCAAGACAAGTTTTAGGGGTAACTGTGACATGAAATCCGAAATTCCTGTCTTCTGAATGGTGAAGACCAAGAGAAAGTACTGCCACATGGTTACAAGGTCAAGCTCCCAAAGACATAAAACAAGATGGAGTCCTCATCCAGGTTCTTTTTTTTTTTTTTTTTTTTTTTTTGAGACGGAGTCTCACTCTGTCGCCCAGGCTGGAGTGCAGTGGCGCAATCTCGGCTCACTGCAAGCTCCGCCTCCCGGGTTCACGCCATTCTCCTGCCTCAGCCTCTCTGAGTAGCTGGGACTACACGCGCCCGCCACCACACCCGGCTAATTTTTTTATATTTTTAGTAGAGACAGGGTTTCACCGTGGTCTCGATCTCCTGACCTCGTGATCCGCCCGCCTCGGCCTCCCAAAGTGCTGGGATTACAAGCGTGAGCCACCGTGCCCGGCCCTCATCCAGTTTTTTGTTTTGTTTTTTAATTTCAGGGACCTGCAGCAAAGTTTGTTACTGGCCAGTTTGCTGGGCTGGCTTGGGGTCCTAAGCCCATGTTCTGTCCTAAAGTACTCCTCTTTATGACCGAATGATACAGAAAGATACATTTATAGCACAGAGTATACCAGATTTGCTATGGCTTAAGACCAGCCTCAAAAATCCTTTTTCCCATTAATTAAAACTTTACAGAGGAGATAAACAGTGATTTTTACCATTCATTCAACCAGTTTGCATAGCAAGAGAGAGACCAAAAGCCTGACTGGTAAGAAATTCTTACCCTTTGGGCACATGCCAGGCTTCTGGGTTCCCTTTCCCTGAGCAGTTCCCTGCTCACCTCACCATAGCCCTGGAGGCCAAGCCACAACACCAAAGAAAATCATCTTTTTCTGTTTCATGGAACCATAGGCAAAATCCTCTCAATTTTGTAAGATGCTGCCCAAGAGATTACATGGGGTAACCAAATTAACATTTTCCACTCTGGACAGAGCAAAATACATGTGATAAAGCATAGACATTAGCCACTCCACTTAGCATGCAATATCGACCTGGCAAGTCTCAAACTTACCCCTGGTTGGGCCCTGTCAACTTTGATCTATTCAGGGTTGGGTGGAATGACCTTCTGACCAGGAGATTTAACATGTGGTCTCTGGGCAAGATGAAAAAGCAGACAGCTGCCCTGAGTTAACAGAAAAGATAGGAAAGAGAAAGGAGAGAAAAGGAGAAAAACATTACCTGTGGCAGGGTGGTTGGCAGGGTGGGGAAGGCAGGGAGCTCAGGGAGGCCAGAGAAAGACCCACCCATTGCAGCCACACTGAATAAAAGTTCAGGCAGCTACTTGTCAGTAGTGAAGGGATCTTTTCCAGCAGTCCCATCGGCTCTCAAGTTTCCCCCTTTAGGGAGAAAAAAGCTCTCCATGTCCAATGATCCTGTACTTGCCTAATCCTGTCACTCACAGCCATCAGCAAAGACTGCAAGATAGATTAATCCAGCCGGGCGCGGTGGCTCACGCTTGTAATCCCAGCACTTTGGGAGGCCGAGGCGGGCGGATCACGAGGTCAGGAGATTGAGACCACGGTGAGACCCTGTCTCTACTAAAAACAATACAAAAAATTAGCCGGGCGTGGTGGCGGGCGCCTGTAGTCCCAGCTACTTGGAGAGGCTGAGGCAGGAGAATGGTGTGAACCCGGGAGGCGGAGCTTGCAGTGAGCCGAGATTGCACCACTGCACTCCAGCCTGGGCGACAGAGCGAGACTCCTTCTCAAAAAAAAAAAAAAAAAAGATTAATCCAAAGAGATTAATCGTTAACATCCCATAATGCCAAATCCTTTTTTTTTTTTGAGATGGAGTCTCGCTTGGTCACCAGTCTGGGGTGCAGTGGTGCAATCTCGGCTCACTGCAACCTCTACCCTCGGGGTTCAAGTAATTCTTCTGCCTCAGCCTCCCAAGTAGCTGGGACTACAGGCGCCCGCCACCACACCCAGCTAATTTTTTGTATTTTTAGTAGAGACAGGGTTTCACCATGTTGGCCAGGATGATCTCGATCTCTCGACCTGGTGATCCACCTGCCTCAGCCTCCCAAACTGCTGGGATTACAGGTGTGAGCCACCGTGCCTGGCTGCCAAATCCATTTTTAACCAAGAGGGACTTTACTTAAAGGGGCCTCTAACCCCCTAAATCTTAGGAAGGACTCTAACCTTCCTAAGTTGGGCTTCAAACCCAAGTTTGGTCAAGCATCCTTGCCTTATTATTAAGAGGGACCTTCACCCTCTCTGTTTTAGGAAGGACTCTAACCCAATCCCATTCTTTACCTGGGTAAAATGTATCCCACCACTCACCAAGGTCAGCCAATTGGTGCTGCAGTCTATTTCCTTTGGGTCGGGGGTCTCCTCATTATAGTGCCTTTGTGATTCCACAGGAAGATGTTATTGGAAAGGGATCCTGATCCAGACCCCAAGAGAGAGTTCTTGGATCTTGTGCAAGAAAGAATTTGGGGCAAGTCCATAGAGCAAAATGAAAGAAAGTTTATTAAGAAAGTGAAGGAATAGGCTGGTCTGCCTATGGAGTAGCCAGTCTTTATTCCTTTACTTTATTAATAAACTTGTTTTCACTTAAAAAAAAAAAAAGTAGTTAAGGAATAAAGAATAGCCACTCCATAGGCAGGGCAGCAGCTTGGGCTGCTTGACTGATAATACAGTTACTTTTTGATTATATGCTAAACAAGGGGCAGATTATTCATGAGTTTTCCAGGAGAGAGGTGGACAGTTCCTGGAACTGAGGGTTCCTCCCTCTTTTAGACCATATAGGGTAACTTCCTCATATTGCCATGGCATCTGTGAACTGTCATGGCACTGGTGGGAGTGTCTTTTAGCATGCTAATACATTATAATTAGTGTTTAATGAGCAATGAAGACAACCAAAAGTCACTTTTGTTGCCATCTTGGTTTTGGCTGGCTTTTTTACTGCATCCTGTTTTATCAGCAATGTCTTCATGACCTGTACCTTGTGCTGACCTCCTATCTCATCCTGTGACTAAGAATGCCCTAACCTCCTGGGAATGCAACCCAGTCGGTCTCAGCCTTATTTTACCCAGCCCTTATTCAAGATGGAGTTGCTCTGGTTCAAACAACTCTAACAGCTAGATGGAGGAAAGGATTCATGAGACTCCACGCAGTATGCTTATGTTAGCAGTAATAATGACACAGGATGCAATATAGCAGCAGAAAGAGCCAAGGCAAACATCAAGGGAGTCCATGACATCCAGGCACAGCTTCCACATCCTTTCTGAGTCACCAGATGTGTTTTCTTTTGGGATCAGAAACCACTAAGATATGTGCAAGGTATCTTGGTTTTGCAGACAAACATGATGACAGTAAACTCCAACTGTGCTGTTCCAAGACAAAAAGGCCAGGGGATGCAGGGCAATGAAGACAAACTGAGACCTCAGCCTTAGGCTTGGCAAGAATAGCTCATTTAATTTCTTCATTCACTGAATGCCTACTATGTTCCAGGCCTGCTGTTGGTATGGGGGAAATAGAATGAACAAAATAAGTGAGATCTCTACTCTCATGATGCTTACATTCTTCAGGGAGTAGGAGGTGGTGATGATAGCGGCAGGAGGCAGGCAAATACCTAGGCAGATATGGGAGGGTCCCCAGTGAAGCCCCACCTTCAAGCTGAAGACAGTTTAAAATCTAGCTATAAGTCTCAAGTAAATCCATGGACTGAATTGAGAACCTGTCTTCCCATTTGGTGCACTTTCCTCTGATTGATCCCCACCCTTCACCTATTTTACATATGCCAGCCCTTTCCTAATTGGTTTTCTACACTGCCGCCTCTGAGTGATGCCTTTGCTTTGGCTTTTCTTTACGTCCTCAGAAACCAATCAGCACACACTCCCCTATTCTGAGCCACAAAAGCCCCAGACTCAGCCACACTGACAGAAAGAAACTACGCCACTGCGGGAGTGGAAGACCACTCTCCACATCCCCTCTTCCCTGAGAGCTGTTCCATTGCTCAATAAAATTGTCCTCTGCCCATCCTCATCCTTCAATTGTCAGCATATCCTCATTCTTCTTGGATGCAGGACAAGAGCTCAGGAACCACTGAATGTGGGTACAAACTACAGTGCAGGTGGGCCGAGTTGGTGAGGCACCTCCAGCGGCAGTCCTGGGACTGAGCGAGGCCTGGGCATGTGGGTGTCACCAGCCATGGAGGACCCCAGTTGGCAAAGTGGCTGAGAAAAATCCTGCATCAGTGAGGCAACTGTAGGGGTCAGGGGAAACTTCCCCTTGCCTTCTGAAGGTTTGCTGAAAAAGAAACTCACAAAAGGCAGATTAATGGGAGACGAAGGCATTCAAATTTTATTAACATGTACATGGAGAGAACCACAGAGTGATTATCTACCCTGCAATGGGATTCAGAAGCTTATACACCATGCTGGCAAAACAGGTTAGGGGGTCAGGGGAGAGGAATTCTGTTGAGGGACAGTAAAGGATTACTAGGGAGAATGAATAGGTTCGGGAACAGAGATTCACTTGTAAACAGTTCTCTTTGTCAGTGAAAGGGTCTGTTCAGGTATGGTTACATTCTTGGTCTTACAGGGAGGGAAAATAAAAACAATTGTTCTTTTTTGGTAGGTCTGGATCTTAGGCAGATGAGATAGTGTGGTGGGGGGAGATTGTCAGAGGGACAATGAGGCTTCTTCAGTTCAGTATGTCAAAGTACAATATTTTGAGGTATCAGCTTCTGAGCCTCAACAACCTGAAGTGAAACCACCTTTGCAAAATTATGACAGTGTGAGAAATCTGACATGGCTGACTCCATCTTGCCTCTAGCCTACCAGGTTGGCTGTCTGCTCATTCCTGGGCGGGGGCCATACTAACTTTGGGAGAAATTTAGTTTATAGTCTAAATGATAATAACCCTCCCCGAAAACTAAACTCTTCTTGTAAAACTAATGAAAGGCAGGCCAGGCGTGGTGGCTCACGCCTTTAATCTCAGCACTTTGGGAGGCCGAGACGTGCAGATCACGAGGTCAGGAGATCGAGACCATCCTGGCTAACACCTTGAATCCCCGTCTCTACTAAAAATACAGAAAAAATTAGCTGGGCGTGTTGGCGGGTGCCTGTAGTCCCAGCTCCTCAGGAGGCTGAGGCAGGAGAATGGTGTGAACCTGGGAGGCAGAGCTTGCAGTGAGCGGAGATCCCACCACTGCACTCCAGCCTGGGGGACAGAGCAAGACTCCGTCTCAAAAAAAAAAAAAAAAAAAAACCAAACCTAATGAAAGGCCATCAAGTTAGGAGTATGAGAGGGGCTTGAATTCAAAATAATTACCAGCCATGATTCCGGAGGTCATAAGATTTGCAACTTTCCCAATTAGTCTTGCAGATAACCTTGCTATTGTAGAACCTAAGATTGGCCTCTTTTGAGATGTCTTTTCAGGTTTTTGCATTTCTGACAACTGGATGGCCCCATTTGGACCTGCCAACCAATCCTGTGGCCCCCACCCAGGAACTGACTCAACACGAGAAGACAGCTTCAATTCCTTATGATTTCATCTCTGACCCAATCAATCAGCATTTCCCCTACTGTAGCCCCCTGCCCATTAAACTATCTTTGTAAAACTCCTAAGCTCTAAGCCTTCAGGGAGATTGATTTGAGTAATAACTATCTCCAGTGTGGCATGGCTGGCCTTGGGTCAATTAAACTCTTTCTTTACTGCAATGCCATGGTCCCCATGAATTGATTTTGTTTGTACAGTGGGCAGGAAGAACCTATCAGGTGGTTACAGAAGGATGTGGTGGAGTGGAAGCCAAAAGAAGAACAGGTTCCTAGAAGGAGGATGCCTTAGTCTGTTTTGTGTCACTGTAGAGGAATATCTGAGGCTGGGTAATTTATAAAGAAAAGAGGTTTAATTGGCTCATGGTTCTGCAGGCCATAGAGGAAGCATGATGCTAGCATCTGCTCAGTCTCTGGTGAGGTCTCAGGGAGCTTTTACTCATGGCGAAAGGCAAAGCAGGAGCAAGCCTGTCACATGGCGAGAGAGAAAGCAAGGGCAGGGTGGTCTATCCTTTCAAACAACCAGATGTCACGTGGGCTCAGAGTGAGAACCCATTCATTACTGAGGGGAGGGTGCCAAGCCATTCATGAGGGATCCACCCAATGACCCAAACACCTCCCACAAAGCCCCACCTCCACCACTGGGGATTACATTTCAACATGAGATTTGAAGGGAACAAAACATTCAAACCAAATCAGAGGGAGAAGTCAACTGCAGTAAAATCTTCCAAGAAGGCAAATAGTATGAACACAGAGAGGTGACTGAAGCCAGCCTCATAGGGGTAACAAGAATTCTGGACAGAAATATAATTATCGTTAATCATTAAACAGGCTGCACTTTGGTCCCCTTCCTTGTAACTGAAAGTCATGTAGCAGCACTTGATACTGGCTGTTTGTATCCTCATGGTTCCTATAGATAGGATTTCTGATGTTGGAATCATAAGACTTTGGGCCAGGCACGGTGGCTCACACCTGTAATCCCAGCACTTAGGGAAGCCAAGGTGGGCAGATCACTTGAGCCCAGGAGTTCAAGACCAGCCTGGGATACATGGTGAAACCCAGTCTCTACAAATAATACAAAACTTAGCTGGGCATGGTTGTACATGCCTGTAGTCCCAGTTACTCGGGAGGCTTGAGCCTGGGAGGCTGAGGCTGAGGCTGCAGTGAGTCCCATTGTGCCACTGCACTCCCATGGTGTGGCAACAGAATGAAACCATATCTTTAAAAAAAAAAAAAAGAAAAAGAAAAAAAGAAAATCAGAGGCCAGGCGAGGTGGCTCACACCTGTAATCCCAGCACTTTGGGAGGCCGAGATGGGTGGATCACCTGAGGTTGGGAGTTCTAAACCAGCTTGGCCAACATGGTGAAACCCTGTCTCTACTAAAAATACAAAAATTAGCCAGGCTTGGTGGCAGGCGCCTATAATCCCAGCTACCTGGGTGGCTGAGGCAGGAGAATCACTTGAACCCAGGAGGCGGAGGTTGCAGTGAGCCGAGATTGCGCCATTGCACTCCAGCCTGGGTGACAAGAGCGAAACTCCGTCTCAAAAAAAAAAAAAAATTCATAAGGCTTTTGTTTAAGATAGGATCTCTGGTTTTGGAGTCATAAGGCTTTTGTTTAAAGATTGCTTAAGCAGAGCCTGAATTCCAGTGAAACAGCTGATGCCAATCAGTTTGAAGACCTCTCCAGTGGAATAGAATCAGCATGAGAATACAGTTTCTTTATCTCCCTGTCCCATAACTTCATCCTTCACTCTTTGACCAACCAACGATCATACTTCAGCCTGCTCCAAAACCCTTAAAACCCTAGTCCATAATTCCTCGGGGAGACAGATTTGAGGTTTCCCCCTATCTCCTCACTCAGCAGCCCTATGATTAAATCTCTTTCTCTGCTGTAGCCAGTGTCTTGGTCTATTGATTTGCTGTGTGCATCGGGAAACAAACCTATTACAGTTACATGAACATTGCATTTAGCAACACGAAGTTCTCAGTGGAGTATTTATCCCTGAGTGTTCTTCTTGTCACCTTCCTCGATGTTCACAAAGTCCTTCCTTTTTCATCCTCCTCCTTGGGCACTGTGGAAGAGGGCACTGGAACGTGTGCCCTCTGTGTTGGCTGAGAAGCTTTTTTAGCCTCTTTCTGTCCATAGAAAGTTGGGACATAGAGATTATTTTACATCTTGTCTCCTTCAGTCCAAGTTGGGGGCACTTTGCCAAAATAGCTCTCTTGAACTGAGTATTTTCTCTTTCTTTCTCTTTCTTTCTTCTTTCTTTCTTTCTCTTTCTTTTCTTTCTTTCTTCTCTCTTTCTTTTTCTTTCTTTCCTTCCTTCCTTCCTCCCTTCCTTCATTTCTTCCTTCCTTCCTTTCTTCCTTTCCTTTTTTTTTTTAGATGGAGTTTTGCTCTTGCTACCCAGGCTGGAGTGCAATGGCACGATCTTGGCTTGATGCAACCTCCGCCTCCCGGGTTCAAGTGATTCTTCTGCCTCAGCCTCCCAAGTGGCTGGGATTACAGGCATGCACCACTATGACTGGCTAATTTTTGTATTTTTAGTAGAGACGGGGTTTCTCCATGTTGGTCAGGCTGATCTCAAACTCCCAACCTCAGGTGATCCACCCGCCTCGGCCTCCCAAAGTGCTGGGATTACAGGCGTGAGCTACTGTGCCTGGCTGAACTGAATATTTTCTGTGTATTTGATTTCAGACAACTTCATGGGCCAAAAGCCATGTCCACAATTCTTTCATGGTTTCCTCTCTAGACTTAATATCAGATACTAAATAATAGGCATATCAGGCTTCTGTGGGACCACACAGTTCATTCTAGGAACGCTTTTGTCTAGCTGAATGGCACCACCTTAATCCTTACATAGATCTTCAAAATGGGGTGCGATAATCACACCCTTGATTTACTCTTTGCCCTAAAGCCATGTGGTAGATTGAAAAAATGGCCACAAATTCCGCCAGTTGCTGTATGCACATCCCTTTGCATTGTGATTCTGCCAATCCTCACAATAAAGGGTGGATTCGATTTCTCACACTTTTAATCTGGGTTTAGCCAGGTGGCTTGCTCTACATGAGCAAAACAATGAAAGGAGAGACTTGAAAAAGATTTACCCTCGCTTGCTCACTTTAGAACCCTTCTGCCACTTGTGAAGGAGGCTTCTGGAAGATGATAGACCAGATAAAGCAGAGATCAGCAGTTCCAGCTGAGGCTTCTTTAGACTACTCAGTCTGCCAACAATCAGACACGTGGGTGAGACTGTTTGATCATCCAGCCTCAGCCCAAGCCAAGCCGGTCTAGATGTGAAGAGTTGCCCAGTCAATCTGTACAGAATTGTGAGAATAATGCATATTTTATGTCATTAGGTTTTGGGGTAGTTTGTTATGCAGCAAAATCTAATGAATACCGGCTGTCTTAAAGGCAGCATCTGGGTGTTTTTCTTTTCTTTCATTTTTTTTTTTTTTTGAGACAGAGTCTTGCTCTGTTGCCAGGCTGGAGTCTAGTGGCACCATCTCAGCTCACTGCAACCTCCACTTCCCGGGTTCAAGGGATTCTCCTGCCTCAGCCTCCTGTGTAGCTGGGACTACAGGCATGCACCACCACCTCCAGCTAATTTTTGTATTTTTAGTAGAGATGGGGTTTCATCATGTTGGCCAGGATGGTCTCGATCTCTTTAACTCATGATCCACCCACCTTGGCCTCCCAAAGTGCTGGGATTACAGGCATGAGCCACCGAATCCAGCTGCATCTGGGTGTCTTTTGAGGCTATAGTTTGATGGCCATGCCTTTCATATGCTAGGAAACAGTTTTAATTTTAATTTAATTTCAATTTTGATTTCTGCACTGTCCATATTTCCTCTTGACTGTTTGCAAACTGGCCAGTTATTTTATAAGCTCATCTCTTTCTTGAGATGTGAGTCTGCAATTTTACCAAAGGTTTTGCCAGGCAGCAGTTAGACCAAGTGTCTTGCTATATAGTAGTTCACCATTTTCCCAACACTCTATTTATCTTTGCTACTTATTGCCTGCTTGTTCTCAAGGCCATTATTGTGTATTTTAGGTTTTCATTTGTTGACCTAAAAGGAAGAAGCTCAGGTAAAATTAATATAAGTAGAGAGTGTATTTGGGCCAAGACTGAGGATTGCAACCTGGGTTTCATGCGCTTCCATGTGAAGAGACCACCAAACAGGCTTTGTGTAGCAACATGGCTGTTTATTTCACCTGGGTGCAGGCGGGCTGAGTCCGAAAAGAGAGTCAGCAAAGGGTGGTGGATTATCATTAGTTCTTATAGGTTTTGGGATAGGCGGTGGAGTTAGGAGCAATGTTTTGGGGGACAGGGGGTGGATCTCTCAAAGTACATTCTCAAGGGTAGGGAGAATTACAAAGAACCTTCTTAAGGGTCGGGGAGATTACAAAGTACCTTCTTAAGGGTGGGGGAGATTACAACAAAGTACCTTCTTAAGGGTGGGGGAGATTACAAAGTACATTGATCAGCTAGGGTGGGGCAGGAACAAATCACAATGGTGGAATGTGATCAGTTAAGGCTATTTTTACTTCTTTTGTGGATCTTCAGTTACTTCAGGCCACCTGGTTGTATACGTGTAAGTCACGGGATGCGATGGCTTGGCTTGGGCTCAGGGGCCTGACATTCCTGCCTGTTTATATTAATAAGAAAAATAAAACAAAATAGTGTCGGAGTCTTGGGGCGGCGAAAATTTTTTGGGGAGTGGTATGGAGAGAGAGAATGGGCAATGTTTCTCAGGGCTGCTTCAAGCGGGATTAGGGGCGGCGTGGGAAGCTAGAGTGGGAGAGATTAAGCTGAAGGAAGATTTTATGGTAAGGGGTGACATTGTGGGGTTGTTAGAAGAAACATTTGTCATGTAGAATTATTGGTGATGGCCTGGATATGGTTTTGTATGAATTGAAAAATTAAATAGAATAAGAGAAGGAGAAAAACAGGTATTAAAGGTCTAAGAATTGGGAGGACCTAGGAAATCTGATTAGAGAGTGCCTAAGGAGATTCAGCATAGTCTTGCCAGCAAAGATTATTTATTAGGCGTCAACCTGTAACCACACTCTTTGGAGGCCAAGGGCGGATTACGAGGTCAGGAGATCGAGACCATCCTGGCTAAACCGTGAAACCCTTTTGTGACGGAGTCTTGCTCTTTCACCCAGGCTGGAGTGCAGTGGCGCAATCTCGGCTCACTGCAGGCTCTGCCCCCCGGGGTTCACGCCATTCTCCTGTCTCAGCCTCCCGCGTAGCTGGGACTACAGGCACCCGCCACCTCGCCCGGCTAATTTTTTTTTTTTTTGTATTTTTAGTAGAGACAGGGTTTCACCGTGTTAGCCAGGATGGTCTCGATCTTCTGACCTCGTGATCCGCCCGCCTCGGCCTCCCAAAGTGCTGGGATTACAGGCGTGAGCCACCGCGCCCGGCGACAAGTTTTTTTTGGGGGGGCACATTCTAAGTTGGTCCAGTGTCTGGAATGAGACTGGGGCCTAATAAAAAGGAGCTCAAATGGGCTGTACCTTGTAGCATTCCGAGGACAGGCCTGAATTCTGAGAAGCGAAAGTGGTGAAAGTATTGTCCAGTCCTTTTTAAGTTGGTGGCTGAGCTTGGTGAGGTGTGTTTTTAAAAGACCTTTAGTCCGTTCTACTTTTCCTGAAGATGGAGGACTGTAAGGGATATAAAGGTTTCACTGAATACTAAGAGGCTGAAAAACTGCTTGGCTGCTTTGACTAACAAAGGCTGGTCTGTTATCAGACTGTATAGAGGTGGGAAGGCTAAACTGAGGAATTATGTCTGACAGAAGGGAAGAAATGACTGCGGTGGCCTTCTCAGACCCTGTAGGAAAGGCCGATACCTATTTAGTGAAAGTGTCTACCTAGACTAAGAGGTATTTTAGTTTTCTGACTCGGGGCATGTTGAGTAAAGCTAATTTGCCAGTCCTGGGTGGGGGCAAATCCTCGAGCTTGATGTGTAGGGAAGGGAGGGGGCCTGAATAATCCCTGAGGAGTAGTAGAATAGCAGATGGAACACTGAGAAGTTATTTCCTTGAGGATAGATTTCCACGATGGAAAGGAAATGAGAGGTTCTAAGAGGCGGGCTAGTGGCTTGTACTATAGCATAGCCTGCCTTTGCTGGTGTGTGGCGATTAGACCTGGTGGAACTGCCATCAATAAACCAAGTATGATCAGGGTGAGGAACAGGAAAGAAGGAAATATGGGGAAATGGGGTGAATGTCAGGTGGATCAGAGAGATACAGTCATGGGGGTCAGGTATGGTACCAGGAATAATGTGGGAGGCCAGACTGAAGTCCGGCCAGGAACAGTGGTAATTGTGGGAGTTAACAAAGAGTGAGTACAGCTGAAGGTGCAGAAAGTATATGCGTCAAGTATGAGGAAAAAAATAGATTTTGGAAGTTATGAGAAATGTAGAGAGTGAGTTGAGTATAGTTTGTGATTTTTTTTTTTATTTTATTTTTTTTTTTTGAGACGGAGTCTCACTCTGTCGCCCAGGCTGGAGTGCAGTGGCGCAATCTCGGCTCATTGCAAGCTCCACCTCCCGGGTTCACGCCATTCTCCTGCCTCAGCCTCTCCGAGTAGCTGGGACTACAGGCGCCCGCCACCACGCCCGGCTAATTTTTTGTATTTTTAGTAGAGACGGGGTTCACCGTTTTAGCCAGGATGGTCTCGATCTCCCGACCTCGTGATCTGCCCACCTCGGCCTCCCAAAGTGCTGGGATTACAGGTGCGAACCACCATGCCCAGCCTGACCAAGCTTAATTGTGTTGTTCAAGTCTACTAAATTTTCACTAGAATTTTTTTTTTTTTTTTTTTTAAGATGGAGTCTCACTCTGTCGCCCAGGCTGGAATGCAGTGGCACAATCTCAGCTCACTGCAACCTCCACCTCCTGGGTTCAAGCGATTCTCCTGCCTCAGCCTCCCGAGTAGGGGACTATAGGTATGCACCACCATGCCTGGCTAATTTTTGTATTTTTAATAGAGACAGGATTTCGCCGTGTTGGCCAGGCTGGTCTCCAACTCCTGACCTCCAGTGATCCGCTGGCCTCAGCCTCCCGAAGTACTGGAATTACAGGCGTGAGTCACCATTTCTGGCCCTCACTAGAATTTTGTGTACTTGTACTGTTACTGAGAAAATTATGTTAAAATCTCCAGCTACAATTGAACACATGAATTTTTCCTTATAACTATTTTTTTCAACTCCTATTATAAGGGGACTGGTGATTTCCTGATTGCTATATATTCCTTTTTTTTTTTTGAAACGGAGTCTTGCTCTGTCACCCAGGCTGGAGTGCAGTGGCGCCATCTCGGCTCACTGCAAGCTCCGCCTCCCGGGTTCATGCCATTCTCCTGCCTCATCCTCCCGAGTAGCTGGGACTACAGGTGCCCGCCACCACGCCTGCTAATTTTTTGTATTTTTAGGAGAGACGGGGTTTCACTGTGTTAGCCAGGATGGTCTCGATCTCCTGACCTCATGATCCACCCGCCTCGGCCCTCCCAAAGTGCTGGGATTACAGGTGTGAGCCACCGTGCCCGGCACCCCCTTTTTTTTTTTGAGATGGAGTCTCGCTCTGTGACCCAGGCTGGAGTGCAGTGGTGTGATCTCGGCTCACTACAACCTCCGCCTCCTGGGTTCAAGTGATTCTCCTGCCTCAGCCTCCTGAATAGCTGGGACTACGGGCACCTGCCACCACGCCTGGCTAATTTTTTTGTATTTTTAGTAGAGACGAGGTTTCACCATATTGGCCAGGCTGGTCTTGAACGACTGACCTTGTGATCTGCTTGCATTGGCCTCCTTAAGAAAATGAAAGAAATGCAAAATCCATCCAAGCAATGAACAAATTAGATGCAATCTTTGTGAGGGTTGATCTTGTCCACTGAATTGAGGATGTTGAGGCAGAAATGTACATATATATATATATATATATACACACACACACACACACATACACACACACACACATTTTGTTTTTAGAGACAAGGTCTCACTATGTTGCCCAGGCTGAGATTGCGCCACTGCACTCCAGCTTGGGTGACAGAGCGAGGCTCCATCTCAAAAAAAAAAAAAAAAACAACCTGCATTCAAGAGCACCTGTTAGAGCTTTATAGCTGATTATAAGACTATCTTCTAAAGAGAACCAAAACAAGACAACAATTGTTTATGGATGACAAAAAGCTTTAGGGTAGCCATAGTTAAAGTCACAATTGACAAGGATATCTGTTACCTTTGTGGCACACAATAGTTTTAACATAACAATTATAATTATTACTGATAACACACACTAAGATATATCAGAATTATAGGAGTCTCCCATAACTTTGGAACACATACAAATAACATATTTATACAAATATAGCCCAAAGAAAGCCAAACACCATTTTCTATTTGACAATGCTTCCTGTATGATTTTATACCAAATTTTACCATTATATTAGTGTGCTATTAATGTTAAGCTCAATTTTTAATAAAACCTTGTAGACAAATTTACCAAATTTTAATGTTTGACCATAAAGTAAAGACTTTTATAAAAATCTTTAAAAAGGGTCTATAGACCCTTTTTAACCCGTTATAATTTTTGCTAAGGGCAGGTTAGCGCTTTAAGAGAAACCCGTTGTGCTTTTATTTTAATGCTCAATTTACAGAAAAGCTGGATGTTACCCCTTCAACTTTAGCCAATATGTTTACACACAGAATTTCCTTTACAATTAACCTTCCAAAAATTGCTTAAACCTTCATTTTTATTTTATTCAACTTAAAACAGTTCTTTAACCTTTTAATCTAGGTAAAAATCCACATTACATTTTCATGCCTTCTTATAATCTTTTTACCAAAAGTATATGTAAACTTTTTTCAGTAGACTTAAATACATGTTACACTGTTAACTTTTAGCAACCTTTACTTTTGTTGGTGAGTTTGGGATTTTATTTTATTTTTATTTATTTATTTTTGAAATGGAGTTTCACTCTTGTCACCCAGGCTGGGGTGCAATGGTGCAATCTTGACTCACTGCAACCTCCACTTCCTGGGTTCAAGCGATTCTCCTGCCTCAGCCTCTCGAGTAGCTGGGATTACAGGCAAGCGCCACCATACCTGGCTAATTTTTGTATTTTTAATAGAGATGGGGTTTCACCATGTTGGCCAGGCTGATCTTGAACTCCTGACCTCAGGTGATCCTCCCGACTTGGCCTCCCAAAGTGCTGGGATTACAGACGTAAGCCACTGTTCCTGGCCAAGCTTGGGATTTTAATTATGTACTAGGTGTAGAGCCTAGGACCTAGACAGAAGTGCAGATAAAGTCTGACTTATCTCAGCATTTAACTCCATGTTTCCTAGGTCTTACCTAGCTTCAGTGAAGGCCAGTTGTACAGCTAAGAGTTATAGTGGCATTGTATAAAGCATTCAGGAGGCCTAATCACTTTTAAATCGTACATTTCTTTTTTTCTTTCTTTCTTTTTTTTTTTGAGATGCAGTCTTGCTCTGTCGCCCCAGGCTGGAGTACATTGGTGCAATCTCAGCTCACTGCAGTCTCCACCTCCTGGGTTCAAGCAATTCTCCTGTCTCAACCTCCTGAGTAGCTGGGACTACAGGTACATGCCACTATGCCCAGCTAAATTAACTTTTGTATTTTCAGTAGAGACAGGGTTTCACCATATTGGTCAGGCTGGTTTCGAACTCCTGACCTCAGATGATCCACCCACCTTGGCCTCCCAAAGTGCTGGGATTACAGGCATGAGCCACTGTGCCCGGCCTAAATTGTACCTTTCTTACGTAAATTCCCTTTTACAAAATTTTTTATGACTTAGACAATTTCTGATGTGCCTCAACTTTCTGACTTGTAAATATTCCTTTCTTTAAACAACCAGTTAATTTACTTTAGGACAAGAATTTACCATATAAGATTCTTTTTTATATAAATTACCTTTTCTTTAATTTCAAGATTAGAAGTTAGGGTATTTCACTAAACAGTTCAAGATGTAGCTATCTTTATTAAACCAATATTAATGTTCATTTATCAAAAAATTACACAAGCAAAGATTATTTTATTTGGGCTGAGTTACAGTTTTATAGCCTCTATGCCAAATTTTGACACCTTATAGTATTTGGCAGAGCTAAGTATGAAATTGCTTGATTAATAAATGCAAACAAAAATGTATGCTGGCAACTCTTAAGACATTTCTAATCTTACTGTACCAGTAAGTTTTAAAGATTAAAGTCATGTGAACTGAAGGTCCCACAACTTTTACTTTGTCCTTAAAAATGTTTGATATAAGTGCTTATTTTTCTTAGGCCAATTAATTAGAGCTTTTTAAATAGATATTGCACACATAACACATATATAGCCACACAGACAACCAGAAGAAGATCCAGTAATTATAAGATTTTTAAAAAAAATTTCCCCTTCCTTCCTTCCTTCCTTCCTTCCTTCCTTCCTTCCTTCCTTCCTTCCTTCCTTCCTTCCTTCTTTCCTTCTTTCTTTCTTTTCTTTCTCTCTGTGGCCCAGGCTGCAACCTACTCGGCTCCCTGCTGCCCGCGCCGCGGACTGCCTGGGACTGCCGGCGCGCGCCACCGCTGCCTGCTTTTTCTCCATTGGCTGCGGGCACGCGTTCGCCATGTTGGCCACGCTGGTCGCCAGCTCCTGACGCCGGGTGCTCTGCCCGCCTCAGCCTCCCGAGGTACTGGAACTGCAGACGGAGTCTCGCTCACCCGGTGCTCGGTGTTACCCGGGCTGGAGTGCGGTGGCGTGGTCTGGCCTCGCGGCAGCCTCCACCTCCCAGCCGCCTGCCTTGGCCTACCAGGGTGCTGGGATTACAGCCCCTGCCCGGCCGCCGCCCCGTCTGGGAGGTGGGGAGCGCCTCTGCCCGGCCACCCATCGTCTGGGAAGTGAGGAGCGCCTCTGCCCGGCCACCCATCGTCTGGGAAGTGAGGAGCGCCTCTGCCCGGCCACCCATCGTCTGGGAGGTGAGGAGCGCCTCTGCCCGGCCACCCATCGTCTGGGAGGTGAGGAGCGCCTCTGCCCGGCCGCCCCGTCTGGGAAGTGAGGAGCGCCTCTGTCCGGCGGACCGCGCCGCCACCTCCGGAGAGAGGACCCCCCCGGCCCTTGGGGAATGAGGACCCTGCCCGCCAGGAGCGCCTCTGCCCGGCCGCCCCGTCCGGGAAGAAGTGAGGAGCGCCTCTGCCCGGCCGCCCATCATCTGGGAAGTGAGGAGCGCCTCTGCCCGGCCACCTATCGTCTGGGAAGAAGTGAGGAGCATCTCTGCCTGGCCGCCCCGTCTGGGAGGTCTACCACGGAGGCCAGGAGCAATGTGGGGGCTGGACGTGGTGGCTCACGCCTGTGGTCCCGGCACTCTGGGGGGCGAGGCGGGTTGATCACTTTGGGCTAGGAGTTCGAGACCAGTCTGGCCAACTTGGCGAAACATGAAAAATACAACAGACAAACCAACCAACCAACTCAGTGACAACAAAACAGGTCTACCCTGGAGTCATACTCTAATTTTTTCTATTTTCCTCCCTTTCTGATCCTTTATCCCACTTTCTTTTTCTTCCTCTTCCTTCTCCTTCTTCTTTGTCAAATAGAGGATTGAGTTATTATCACTGATCCATATAAAGTCCCTCTCTCATTTATTTTAACTCCCACCCCCCATTTTTATTCCCCGACTTCCCATGTGCAACCTTCCTAATATGTTTGATACGCATCTTTTTGTTTGTATGTATTTTTAGAAAATGTTTATTGTTTTTGTGTGCAAAAAAAATTTAAAAAAATTGGAAAAAAATTTCCCTGTTGGATTAATGGTCTTCTGGTGAGGCCCTTTAAAAACAGTTTCCAGGGCCTAATAAACAAGCATAGCTGGAAGACAAAGACAGATTTTGAGAAGCACTTATTCACCTCTAATTCTAGGGGTTCCATAAGGAAAACAGAGATTTTTCCCAAAATGGGATTTGTGGTGCCTTTTTGTTTTCCCAAGGAGTCCCAGGCCACCAGAGGTCTTTCATACATGCACCAAGAATGGCAAGACAGAGTGGAGAAAAGTAATTCAGTTGATTGGGAGAAAACCTTTCCTAGGAAAACAAGATTTATGAAGAGACAAAACATAAAGGCCTTTTGAATATACTCATAGCTTGGATATCCATCTTAATTAAGCTGAGCACTCTTTTTTTTTAATCAGGGGTGAGGGTAAAGGTTAGAATTATATAAATGTCAGGCCAGGTTAAAGGATTGGGTTATGTGCGGGAATTCCCTGCGGTAATGAGAGGGATTTTCATAGAAAGATCCTAGGTACTGTTTGATTTGCAACAAATCAGACATGGAGAAAGGGCATGAACACAAGCAACGCCTTCAACCCCAGCCACTTTCCAGAGAGGGAGAATGGCAGAGATGATTTGACTGGAGGGAGCAGTTTTTGAATGGGTCACAAGTGGAGAAGGAGGGGAAGTGGGGTTTGGGGCTGAAGGCTTGGGGTCAGGAGGGGCCGCCAGGGCAGAGCGTTCAGATGGGCGAGGAGCAGATGCAGAGGGATGAGAATGCAGAGGGGGTTCATCTGCAGGGTCAAAAGGGGTTTCGGAGGAAGGGGTTTTGAAGGAAGGAGTTTCAGAGGAAGGAGAGACCTGGGGAAGGTTTTCATTAAGAAGAAGGATATCATGAAGGTGCAAGCTTGACACAGGGAGGGTCGGGATCTAAAGTAGAAGAAAGTCTGAATATAGAGAACCTCTTGGTGTTTGCCATTCCTGGTTATAAAGTTGTCAAGGTCCCTGAGAATTTGAAAGTAAAAGGTGCCATATTTGGGCCTTCAGCTCGAAATTTTAATTTGCCATTATTTAATTTGTACTGGGGCCAGGCCGTGTTGCAATAAAAATCCAAACACTTTGGCTTTATATTTCCTGTAAGCCAAGTTGGTGAGGTTGTGAAGGAGACAGCCCAGTGGAGAGGATGTGGGAATACAGGATTGTTTGGCACCCATGTGGACTGGTAAGAGGAAGCCGAGGGTGTCTGTTTTAGTTCTAGGCATCCCCAGTCAAAAGACAGAGACCCGGAATCCTCTTTATAAAGAGGATGGTCAAGTTGAGAAGAAACTGGGCATCCCCAAGATTTCTTCTAGCTTAGTCCCACTGGTTCTCTGAAGACCGGGATGGCAGACCTGACTGTCCCAAGTACCATGAGAAAGAAAGGGGAAGGCAGATCTTACCAGTTAGCTGGATTAGTGTCTGATGTTGGATGTTCCAGCTGGAATTGGCAAAGGGCCTCTTGGACTGGAGCCACAAGAAGTGGGGTGGGGGGAGAGAAAGAGAGAGAGAGACAGAGAGAGAGAGAGAGAGAGACGAGGATGAGGGAGGAGGAGGGGAGAAAGCGAAATACCTGATACCCATTGCGAGCAGTCAGAGGTGGATTCCGCAGACCGGAGGGTTTTGAGGGCTCACTGGAGAGTAAGCCCAGCCCGAGCCTTGCAGGCCCTTTCAGGTTAGTTGTCCTCCTCATGCAAATTGCTCAAAAAGTAAAGTGAGAGACAAGATGGGGTGAGTGGCCAGAGACTCTCAGGATCCAGTGGGATGAGCAGCTGCTGTCCACTGCTTCCTTGGTTGCAAGAGAGCCTCTATCCCCAACACCTGTCCTGGCTTTCAGCACCAAATATAAGAGTTAAAGAAAGAGGAAAGAAAACAAAAAGTGGCTCAACAGTCAAAGACAGGTTTATTTTGGAGAATAAACCTGAGAGGGGCTTCTGGCCGATTTTTTTTTTTTGGTCAGGAGCATTCCGTCTTACAGACTAGGAGTATTTATTGGTTTTAGGGTGAGAGAGCTTATCACAAGCTTGGAATATTTCTGTGTGTGAGGGAAGCTTATTGCAGGGTTGGAATGTCTCTGGTTGGAGGAGAGGTTATCTCAAGGCTGGCATGTCTCTGGTTGGGGAGGGATTTATCTTATGGTTGGAATGTTTCTGGTTGGAGATGTCATTTGTGGTTTATGGTCGTGCTAACCTTAGCCATTAGGTTGATGCCCTTCGGATTTAGGTGGTTTTTGATCAAGGTGAACTTTAAAATGGCGGTGCTCGTCCAAGATGGTGATGCTCCTGTCTGTCACTCAAAGCAGCAGCAGGGCAGCTGCTTGGCCGTGGTCTAGACAGTCAGGGACCACAGCTAGCTCTGCCATGGACAAACCCTGATCAAGCTGAAAAAGAGTAAACACATTCTCCTTTAATCCACTCTCCCTTCCTGCAGTCATCCCTAGAGCAGGGAGAGAGGATCTACAACCATAAAGGGTTCACCTTGGAACCACAATCACCAATCACAACACTAATGTGAAGCAAGAGTTATGCCTGAACTATTCTCTTCCCTGCTTCCAAACCACAGATCTGATGGAAAAGAGCTTTCCTACTTAAATAGAGCTGGTGTGGGGACAAGAGCCACTTTATTTTAAATGCAAATCCGCCTGGTTAACCCCAAGTCCCAGGAGTGCCTCTAAAACATCTAGTTGGGCCAGGCCCGGTGGCTCATGCCTGTAATCCCAGCACTTTGGGAGGCTGAGGTGGGTGGATCACCTGAGGTCAGGAGTTCAAGACCAGCCTGACCAACATGGTGAAACCCTCGTCTCTACTAAAAATACAAAATTAGCCAGGTGTGGTGGTGCGTGCCTATAATCCCAGCTACTCGGGAGACTGAGGCAGGAGAATTGCTTGAACCCGGGAGGCAGAGGTTGCAGTGAGCCAAGATCACACCACTGCACTCCAGCTTGGGCAATAGAGTGAGACTCCATCTTCAAAAAAAAAAAATGTCTAGTTGATGTATTACTCTTTATGTATGAACACTTATTCATTGTAAGTTTCCTTCTTATTGTTGCAGAAACCATAGTTTCTGCCTGTAGCCGCCTATGTATTCCTTCTAAGGTACATATGCTTTTTGCCCAAGATATATGCTCTGGGTTGAGGGGTTGTAGTGTAGAGATCTACCTGCCTTGTGGTGTCCAGGACCACACTTCTAAGTTCCCTTAATAAATCACCCAATACCAACAAACTGGATTTGTCTGCCTCCTCCTTTGGTTCCTGAGCTCCTTCAGCATTTGGGGGTCTCTTTGTGTATACAACCCTTTCACAGAACAGCTGGTGATACAGGGGGTTTGAGGGAGCCAGCACTGGCTTTAGAGACACAACTCCTGGGTGAAAATCCTAGCCCCATTCCTGGCTACATAAGCTTGAATGAGTCATGAAAGATCTCATAGGCTCAGTCTTCACATCTGAGAAGTGCCTGACAATTTTATTACAAGAGCTGAATGAAGGAGGGGAATGAATGTGGAAGCTCTTTGTAAGCAAGGAGGTGTTACACAAATGTCTTTTTTCCCCCCCTACATGCACGTGGTCAGTACAACACTTTTCTGATTGGTCTTGTCAAAGAGGATCTCTTTTCCAGTCTGGAGCTAGAAAATAGTTATCTGCATTTGCTACGTTAAAACTCCCTTCTGAGAGACTCCCTTTCTCTGCTGGCTGCCAAGGAGCTCAGACCTGAACTTGGGACTCACCTGTATCAAAGTTGTAGATCACGCTGGCATTTCCTTCTACTCTTTTCTAAGACTCACTTTCCCAGACTCCGGAAAAAAAAAAAAAAAAAAAAAAAAAGCACTGGCCATTTTTCTTTTTTTTTTTCTTTTTTTTTGAGATGGAGTCACTCTCTGTCACCCAGACTGGAGTGCAGTGCCATGATCCTGGCTCACTGCAACCTCTGCCACCTGGGTTCAAGCGATTCTCGTGTTCTCGTGCCTTAGCCTCCCAAGTAGCTGGGATTACAGGTGTGTGAAATCTCCCCGGGCTAATTTTTGTATTTTTAGTAGAGATGGGGTTTCACTATGTTGCCCAGGCTGGTCTCAAACTCCTGGCCTCAAGTGATCCACTTGCCTCAGTTTCCCAAAGTGCTGGGATCACACACGTGAGACACCGTACCCGGCCCCATTTTGCATGCATTTTGCACGCCGTATTTAAAGATTCTTGCTGGTCGTGGTGGCTCACACCTGTAATCCTAGCACTTTGGGAGGCCGAGACAGCACGGTTGCTTGAGCTCAGGAGTTCAAGGCCAGCCTGGGCAACAGAGTGAGACCTCCTTTCTACAAATTATTATTATTTTTTTTTAATTAGCCAGGTGCGGTGGTGGGTGCCTGTAGTCCTAGCTACTCGGGTGGCTGAGGTGGGAGAATCACTTGAGCGCTGGAGGTCGAGGCTATGAGCTATGGTTACACCATTGCACTCCAGGCTGGGTGACAGTTTCGAAAAATAAATTCTTGTATTTGTGACAGCTGGGTCATTAGAATACAATATAATTATGCGTGAGAGGAGCCATGGGAAACACTGAGCCTGGCTTATGAAAAAGGTCCTGCAAATCTAATTTCATCTGAAGTTCAACAGACTCTTTCTTCCAGGCACACAGGCGTTATGTGGCCGCACGGGTCCCTGCCTGTTAGGATTCAGCCACACTCCAGCTTTCCAGGTCCTGGGGTCTTTTGCCAGGACGGTATGTGTGGAGTGTGTGGTGAAGTGGAGGGTGGAGGTGGGACGAAGGCCGAATTTAGCGACCCCCAGCATGAGCTGCGGGCGGGTCAAGGCCGCGAGGTTGGAGGGCACGGGGACACAGCATAGCGAGGAAGGAAAGGTAGGGACCGCGGTGACAGACTAGGGGTGGAGGCGGGGATTGTGTTTTTCTGTAAGCGGGAGAGAGAAGCCCGATCACCGGCGGCGGAGGAGAAAGGTCCAGGGTAGAGATGGGGGCGCTGGGGTGGGGGCGGTCAGGAGAGAAGGGCGGGGGCCGGATTGCCGCGCTGGCGCTGAGCTAGCTCGGGGTTGACCGCGCAGTGCAAGGACTGGCTCCGGCAGCCCGGGGAGAGGACGCGGGCGTGGGACGGGAAGCGCAGGGGACGCCGCTCGCTGCTCCTGGTGGGCGAGTGGAGACGCGACCGACCCCGGGTCACGTGAGCCTCCCGGCCTCGTCTCGCCCACCCCTTTCCACCCAGAAGTTCGGGGACTCTCAGCTCGGACCACCCACGCGGTAGAGTCGGGAGGGTCTGGAGGCTAGCGGTGGCGTCTTATAACTTAGCTCAGAGTTCGAGGGACAGAAAATGCACGACTGGTGAGCTTCGGGTCACCCAGACTCGGTTTGAATCCTAGCGTCTGCACTTTCCAGCGGGTTACCTCACTTTGCCTCGGCTTGCTTTTCTGAAAGGTGGGCCGATAACTGTCCTCACCTCGTGGGGCCGTTGTGACGAATAAATGACCCCGCGTAGATGAAAAACCCTTAGCGCGGAGCTCACTGTTTACCTAGCGAGTGTCCCACGCAGGGGCGGTCGTCATCCTTGTCGCCTTCTGGAGTTCTTCTGGGCCCGGGTCACTGGCGGGGCTGTGCGCCGCGGGGTCCGGTGGTCCCCATACCACGACAACGATGCTTGGACTTGTCGGCGCCAGACTGGGCGCACAGAAAGACCTAGGGCGTGGGCGGGGGGATGGGTGACGAGGGCAGGGACCGTCCCAAGCTTCCTGCACCTGCCCTGCTCGCCGAGAATTTGCCCGGGTCGGTGCCAGGGCGGGGCAGTCGGCGGCCTGGCTGCTAGGATCCGCGACATCCGGCAGTCTGAGGGCCGGGGGATTCGGGATGACTTCGGGCGGGTGAGTGTCCCTGGGGCAGAGCAGAGGGAGAGGTGAAACTTCGGGAGCCGGGAGCGCCGCGGGTCCTTTCTGGCGTCTGCAGAGCAGGCAGGTGCGGGGGCTGCAAACGCCGGAGCCCAGGGAGCGGGCGGTTGGAGTCTTAAGTCCAACCGGTTCCCCGCATAGGTGGCTGCAGAGGCGAGGTGACGGCGCATGCGGAACGAACTCTGCACCCCCAGGAACGGGGAACGCTGGCTTTTCCGTGGGAAAATTCCACGTGGAGGTGGCCTCTCGCGGCCGGAAATGTGTCTCGGGGAGGCCCGAGTGGGGGAATCGGCTCGGGAGTGCGGGGTTCGGGACTCTCTGCTTGGAACTCAGAGGCGCTGACCCAGCCTGGGGCCCGTTTGGTGCCCACGGGAGGAGCCGCCGTCAGGGGTATGTGGGTGCCCGGGCGCGGGGACTGCGGGCTCTGGACAGTCGGGGAGCCCGGCGGCTTGGTCTCCTCCACAGTGCGCGCGGAGTCAGGGAAGAGTTGGTTTTCAAATCCAGGCGCCCACTGCAGGGCAGGGTGAGCTGCGGTTGTGTGGCCCCGCGTGCTAAAGAGCCTCTACGGAGTGATATAATAATTAACGGGGTAAAGTACATTTGAAAGTCTAAATTAATTTTTATAAGCTACGAAGAAGGATCAGACATACATTTGGTGTTGTTTTATCCCCAAAGTTTATTTTGTTTGTATTTTCCAAAACTCTAAAACAATCGCTAAACATTGACAAAGAAGTCATCTCACAAAAATGCAAAAACATGTTTGTGACATGACATCGTGTAAGCATGAAAACGAACACGTTTGGCCGGGCGCAGTGGCTCTCACCTGTAATCCCAGCACTTTGGGAGGCCGAGGTGGGCGGATCACTTGAGGTCAGGAGTTCAAGACCAGCCTGGCCAACAGGCCAGGTACTAAAAATACAAAAATTAGCCGGGTGTGGTGGCAAGTGCCTGTAATCCCAGCTACTTGGGAGGCCGAAGCAGGAGAATTGCTTGAACCCGGAAGCAGAGGTTGCAGTGAGCCGAGATTGCTCCATTGCACTCCAGCCTGGGCGACAGAGCCAGACTCTGTCTCCAAAAAAAAAAAAAAAAAAAAAAAAAACCATGGACAACAAAAAAAAAAAAAAAAAAAAAAAAAAAAAAGCACACGTTGAACAGAGGATTGGCGGAATGGGGGGAAAGGAAGGCAGTTTTGCATCCATCCACGTCCCTGGCTAAGGCTTTCATTCCAGCGTTCCCCTTCCCCAACTTCCCCCACTCCACATTCCTTCATGGGTGACTGAAAAGGAGGAAGCTGGGAGGCCTGATACTGACGCCGATAAATTTAAAGCTGGCAAATCCTTGGCAAATTTGACTTTTCCTCCACCTGTGGAATCATGCATAAAAGGTCTGCAGTTTCTTTTTAACTGACAAATAATAATCGTACATATTCATGAGGTACATAGTGATATTTTGATACATATAGTGATAAACACATAGCATAGTGATCAGATCAGGATAATTAGCATATACATCTTCTCAAACGTTTATCATTTCTTTGTGTTGGGAGCAAACATTCAATATCTTCCTCTTAGCTATTTGAAACTATATTATTATTATTATTTTGAGATGGAGTCTCGCTCCATCACCCAGGCTGCAGTGCAGTGATGCGATCTCGGCTCACTGCAATCTTTGCCTCCCGAGCTCAAGCAATTCTTCCACCTCAGCCTCCCGAGTAGCTGGGATTACAGGCGTGCGCACGCGCTACCATGCCCAACTAATTTTTGTTATTTTATTTTATTTTTTTAGACAGAATCTAGCTCTGTCGCCCAGGCTGGAGTGCAGTGGCGCAATCTCAGCTCACTGCAACCTCCACCTCCCTGGTTCAAGCAATTCCCCTGCCTCAGCCTCCAGAGTAGCCGAAATTACAGGTGCACGCCACCACACCCTGCTAATTTCTTTTGTATTTTTAGTAGAGACAGGGTCTCATCATGTTGGCCAAGCTAGTCCTGAACTCCTGACCTCAAATGATCCACCCGCCTCGGCCTCCCAAGGTGCTGGGAGTACAGACATGAGCCACAGTGCCCAGCCTGAAACTCTATATTATTGTAACTATGTTCATCCCACAACGTTTCAAAACACTGAAAGGCATTTCTGCTATCTAGCTGAAACTGTGTAACCATGCCGTTGGACTTCCTAGTGTTCAGGACCATGAGCCAAATAAATTTTTCTGTATAAATTACTCTGTGGTATACCTGTGGTATTTTGTAATGGCAGCACAAAATGGATTAAGACAGTTTCTATAACTCGAATAGTTTAAATGTATTTATTTTTCTGAGTACCATTTTAGAAAATTTAGAAGTTAAGATGTTACAGGAATATGTGACAAAGACAGTGCAAACTCAAATTACACACACACACAGAGTATTTCTGAGCTTCGGTTTGTTCCATTCACTTATTTGCTTATTCCTGAATTGGTAACATGCTTTTAATAACTGTGGCCTTCGCCCCGTCTGGGAAGTGAGGAGTGCCTCTGCCCGGCCACCCATCATCTGGGAAGTGAGGAGTGCCTCTGCCCGGCCACCCGGTCTGGGAAGAAGTGAGGAGCGCCTCTGCCCGGCCACCCATCATCTGGGAAGTGAGGAGCGCCTCTGCCCGGCAGCCCCGTCTGGGAAGTGAGCAGCGCCTCTGCCCGGCTGCCCCGTCTGGGAAGTGAGGAGCGCATCTGCCCTACCGCCCCGTCTGGGAGGTCTACCATGGAGGCCAGAAGCAATGTGGGGGCTGGACGTAGTGGCTCACGCCTGTAGTCCCAGCAATCTGGGAGGCCGAGGCGGGTGGATCACTTCAGGCTAGGAGTTCGAGACCAGCCTGGCCGACATGGCGAAACATATGAAAAATACAACAGACAAACCAACCAACCAACCCAGCGACAACAAAACAGGTCTACCCTGGAGTCATTCTCTAATTTTTTCTCTTTTCCTCCCTTTCTGATCCTTTATCCCACTTTCTTTTTCTTCCTCTTCCTTCTCCTTCTTTGTCAAATAGAGGATTGAGTTATTATCATTGATCCATACAAAGTCCCTCTCTCATTTATTTTCTTTAATTCCCACCCCCATTTCTATTCCCCGTCTTCCCATGTGCAACCTTCCTAATATGTTTGATATGCATCTTTTTGTTTGTATGTATTTTTAGAAAATGTTTATTGTTTTGTGTGCAAAAAAAAAAAAACAAAAAAAACTGTGGCCTTATCATAACTTTGCTCTTTAGTAGTAATATAGCTATCCTTCTTCTTTGTTTTTTTTTCTTGACGGAATTTCGCTTTGCAACCTCCGCCTCCCAGGTTCAAGTGATTCTCCTGCCTATACAGGCGCATGCCACCACGCCCGCCTAAGACGGAGTTTCACCATGTTAGCTAGAATGGTCTTGATCTCCTGATCTCGTGATCTGTCCGCCTTGGCCTCCCAAAGTGCTGGGATTACAGGCGTGAGCCACCGTGCCCGGCCCATCCTTCTTATTTTTAATATCTTCTTGCTATTCTCATGCGTTACTTCTAATAAATTTTAGAGTCATTTTGACCAATAAAAAATCTGTTCTGCTAGCCTCTGTGGTGTGTGCCTATATTCCCAGCTACTCAGAAAGCTGAGGCAGGAGGATTACTTGAGCCCAGGAGTTTGGGACCAGCCAGGGCAACATAGTGAGAGCCTGGCTCTAAAAAAAGAAAATCCTGGCCGGGCACGGGTGGCTCATGCCTGTAATCCCAGCACTTTGGGAGACCGAGGTGGGTGGATCACGAGGTCAGGAGATTGAGACCAGCCTGGCTAACACAGCAAAACTCCATCTCTACTAAAAATACAAAAAAAAAAAAAAAAAAAAAAAAATTAGCCGGGTGTGGCGGCGCGTGCCTGTAGTCCCAGCTACGTGGGAGGCTGAGGCAGGAGAATGGCGTGACCCTGGGAGGCAGAGCTCGCAGTGAGCTGAGATCACGCCACTGCAATCCAGCCTGGGCGACAGAGCGAGACTCCGTCTCAAAAAAAAAAAAAGAAAAGAAAATCCTGTTTTGCTTTTATTCATGTGGTTATTGAATTTATAAATTACTATAGGGCAAAGTTACATCTCTACAAAACTGAGCTATTCTAGTCAAGAATAAAAAGAAGGTATCTCAATCTATTCATATATATATTTCCCTAATACAGTGGAAATTTGCTTAATTCTTTATTCAGTGACAAAATTAATTCTTGATCATTACTAAAAAAGAAAGAAAAAAGAGAGACCATAGAAACATGTTCATTTAATAGTGCAGATCACAATTAAGAACTTGATGTGTGTCATTTCAGGCATACAATCCAATAAAGTTTTAATTTTTTAAGGGCGCATATTTTATATTTTATGTCTATTCAGTAATTTGATTTTTTAAAAGGTGCCTTTATTTACTTAGATGTTTAAGCTCTCACATTAGAGTTTATTTATTTATTTATTTTTGAGATGGAGTTTCCCTCTTGTCGCCCAGGCTGGAGCACAGTGGCGCGATCTCAGCCCACTGCAACCTCCACCTCCTGGGTTCAAGCGATTTTATACCTCAGCCTCCTGAGTAGCTGGGATTACAGGTGCCTGCCGCCACACTCAGCTAATTTTTGTATTTTTAGTAGAGACAGGGTTTTGCCATGTTGGCCAGACTGGTCTCGAACTCCTGACCTCAGGTGATCTGCCCACCTTGGCCTCCCAAAGTGCTGGGGTTACAGGCGTGAGCCACCGGGCCCAGGCTCACATCAGAGTTTTACAAGCTGGTGAACACTTGGCAAATTGTTTCTCCCAGAGAACTACAAGCATACATTCTTACACATTAAACAATCTCAATACACATCACAATTTTATCAATTACGTAGTAAAACAAATTATCAAGTATATAAATATTAAGTTACACAGCTTAAAAGGCATGTAATATATCAGAAGACTGCTCAGTTCATTACCAGAAACCCACTTTTTTTTTTTTCCCAAAGAGAGATTCGCAAGAAAAGGAAAAAGTTCACACTTAAACAAAATAACTGTAAACAACTTCCAATAGGTATTTTAAAAATTACAAGTTGTTCAGAAATTTTATGATTAAAAATTGCTTTAGCTATATAATATGATTTGAATGTGCCTCTCAGAGTTCACGTGTTGGAAACTTCATCCCCAATTAGACAATGTTAAGAAATGGGGCCTCATAAGAGGTGATTAGGCCAGAAGGGCTCTGCGCTCATGAATGGATTAATGCCATTATCATGGGAGTGGGTTCGCTATAGTAGGAGTGGATTCCTCACAAAAGGACAAATTCAGCCCCCTCTTGCTGTGTCTCTCACATGCACGCACTTGTTTTTCCACCTTCCACCATGGGATGATGCAGCAAGAAGGTCCGCAGATGTGGCCCCTGGATCTTGGATTTCCCAGCCTCCAGAACATAAACTTCGGTTCCCTGTAAATTACACAGTCTCAGGTATTCTGTTATAGCAGCACAAAACCGTACAAAACAGACCAAAGGCAGTGTGATAACAGAGCATTGTTTCCTTTTAAAATGTATTTACTAAATTAAAAGGTATATTCTACATATTCTGCACAAGACAAAAAACACATTTTACCAAAAATATTTAATTGTTCCCTCCCATTCTTTTTCAGAACTTAACAGGGAGGGCCCTGTTAAGTTGCCCACTAAAATTTAAGCATTCAATGAAATGTAATGTCTGGAAATATTAAAGACATGTGCTTCCATACAGTGTAGATTTTTAAAATGAAAATCCATAACAGCACAAGATGAGACTTAGAGGAAGACGTTAAATGATCACTGTGAGACCTGATTAAAATCCAACAAAAATCAGTGGTTGCACAAACCTGATGTATATTGGTACAAATGCAGTAGATATAAACATAAAGTGAGCAGGCAAATAATCAGGCCCCACTTTCAATGTTTGAAATGACAGGAGGAATAAACCATGTAAGGTCTAGAGTATTCCTAGTTCTGGGGATTTTAGTTCTGTGTGATACTAAAAATATACAAGCATTGGGCAGGCCATTTAGGCACTTAATCTCTCTACATTTCCTATATATTAATAAGATTCTAGCATGACAATAGACTTAAAGAGGATTTATAATTCAAGACTGCATGATTTCAGGAAATGTTGGTTGGTACCAACCATAGGCACATCTTAAATGCTGAAAACCAAAAATCTTTTGCTAAGTGCCCAAGAGATCAAGATCATATGGGCCACCTAAGGGTCTGCCACATAAGTCCCACATGTTTCTTCTTAAGTATCTGCCTGCCTGGGCCATTTTGTGTTGTGTTGTTAATTTGAAGCAGATTTCTGCTTTCATTATGTTTTCTGACTTGTTGGCTTATAGAAACCTGTGTAGGGTAGTGGTTAAAAGTGTGGTCTGCTTTTGAATTCTGCATCCGTTATAACCAAGAGAGCAGGTTACTTTTCCTATTTAGCTTCAGCTATCTCATCTGTTAATTGGGTGCAGTAATCAAACCTCTCTCGGCCAGGCATGGTGGCTCATGCGTGTAATCCCATCAGTTTGGGAGGCCGAGGCAGGCAGATCATCTGAGGTCAGGAGTTCGAGACCAGCCTGGTCAACATGGTGAAACCCCGTCTCCACTAAAAATACGAAAAATAGCCGGGAGTGGTGGTGGGTGCCTGTAATCCCAGCTATTCAGGAGGCTGAGGCAGGAGAATCACTTGAACCCGGGAGGTTGAGGTTGCAGTGAGCTGAGATTGTGCCACTGCACTTCAGCCTGGGTGACAAATCGAGACTCTGTCTCAAACAAAACAAAACAAACAACAACAACAAAACAAAAACAAAAAATAAAACTTCTCCTGTTACGCTCTTGTGAGGATTAAATGAGATAATGCACACAAAGCTCTTGGCAGGGAGTCTAGAACACACTAAGTGGTCATTAGATAATTATTATTATTAATTTTTTACTATATTTTGTCACCAGATACCCTATTAAAATCTTACTAATAGTTTCTCATCTAATACATTTTATTTTTCTGAATATGTAGTCATTTCATCTGTAAATAATACTTTTTATTTCCCCTTTCGTTATTTATCTTTTTATTCCATAAGCTAATCTTACTGCATTGATTAGCACTTCCATGACAATGTTAGATAATAGCAGTGGGCTTTTTGTTTTTTTTTGGAGACAGAGTCTCCCTCTGACACTGAGGCTGGAGTGCAGTGGTGCAGTTTTGACTCACTATAACCTTCGCCCTCCGGGTTCAAGTGATCGTCCCACGTCAGCCTCCCAAGTAGCTGGGACAACAGGCCTGGGCCATCACGCCCAGCTATTTTTTTTTTTTCAGTAGAGACATTCACCATGTTGCTGGTCTCAAACTCCTGAGCTCAAGCTATCCGCCTGCCTTGGCTTCCCAAAGTGCTGGGATTACAGGCGTGAGACACCATGCCCAGCCTATCAAGTTTTTAGAGATGGGGTCTCAGTCACCCAGGCTGTAATGCAGTAGTGCGATCATAGCTCACTACAGCCTTGAACTCCTGGGCTCAAGGGATTCTTCTGCCTTAGCCTCCTGAGTAGTTAGGACTATAGGCACATGCCACCATGCTTGGCTATTTTTCAATTTTTTGTAGAGACACGGTCTCGCTTTGTTGCCCAGTTCGGGACAGTCCTGAACTCCTGGCTTCAAGTGATCCTCCTGCCTAGGTCTCCCAAAGTGCTCAGATTACAGTCATGAGCCACTATGCCCAGCCAGGTTACATTTGAATTGTATTGTCAGAATGTATGATCTGAAGATTTCTACTTTATTACAGTTTTCTTTGTGTCCTAATATGTGGCCAACTTTTTTTTTTTTGAGACAGAGTCTCAAATTACCACTGTATTAGGGAAATATATATATGAACAGATTAAGATACCTTCTTTTATTCTTGACTAGAATAGCTCAATTTTGTAGAGATGTAACTTTGCCCTATAGTAATTTATAAATTCAATATAATAACCACGTGAATAAAAGCAAAACAGGATTTTTTTTTTTTTTTTGAGACAGAGTCTCACTCTGTCGCCCAGGCTGTAGTGCAGTGGCGTGATCTCAGCTCACTGTGAGCTCCACCTCCCAGGTTCATGCCATTCTCCTGCCTCAGCCTCCCAAGTAGCTGGGACTACAGGCACCCGCCACAACACCCGGCTAATTTTTTGTATTTTTAGTAGAGATGGGGTTTCACCATGTTAGCCAGGATGGTCTCGATCTCCTGACCTCGTGATCCACCCATCTCGGCCTCCCAAAGTGCTGGGATTACAGGCGTGAGCCACCACGCCTGGCATAGGTGGCCAACTTTTATAAATGTTTTCAGAGCTCTTTAACAGAATACAAATTATATCATTTTGTTGTTCTGCTGCTTTAAAATATTTTTGAGACTTGATCAAGTTAGACGTGTCAGCATCTCTAACTATCTTTGTATTTCTAATCCTTCTTTCATATCCTGCCATTTTTTACTTTGTATACTTTAATGCTACTATTAGTGGATAACGTTCATGGCTATCTGTTTTGGTATCATGTATTTGATCACTGTAAGTGGTCTTTC
>NW_026652285.1:20179332-20277033 GCF_009828535.3 Hylobates moloch | reverse complement strand
CCGCGCCCGGCCGCATGTAGATTTTTTTTATCAAAACTGCAGAAAAGATGCTGCTTCTCTGTCCCTCTGCCCTCCTTTTATGGTGGGGTGAGATACAACTGACAGTTATGTGGCTCTCAGATTTAAAGAAGTTAGGTGCAGGGGATAATTGAAGAGAGGAAAAGTCTTCAGCTTTCCTCTGTCCCTGCTTCCCTCCCTTTGTCCCTTTGACTCTGTGAGGAGCCAGTGCAGAGGATTCCAGAGTCTCATCATCTCAGAAGAGCTGGGTGTAGGAAAGAAATTTTCAGGGTGAACTACACATTGGATTAGGACTCCGGTTTCCTCTCACCCACCAGCTTACCCACCCAATCCATATTTACAGTCCTCTCGCTTGTTTCAGGCTGTTCCCGAAAAATCAGTGCAAATGTGAAGCCAACAAAGAGCAGGGAAGTTACAACTTTCAGGATGCCTATGGCCAGAGCGACCTCCCAGCGGTGAAAGCAAGGAGACAGGCTGAATTCGAACACTTTCAGAGGAGGTAATGCAGGCCATGAAGGCTCTTGGGTTCTGAGATGGAACAAAAGCTCTCCCCATGTCCTGAGGGTGTGAGTCTTAAGACAAAAAGCGGGAAGGAATTCTCTCTCTTGCTAGGGTCCCTGGGAGGAACTATTAGGAATGAAACAAAAAAAAGGAATCGAGGAAATCATCCTTAAATGAAGATTTACAAAACTTTGTATGTATAAAACATTTCATAACAATAACAACAACCACAACAAAAAGCTGGGATTGGTGACACGTCTGTAATTCTAGCACTTTGGGAGGTCAAGATGGGAGGATAGCTTGAGCCCAGGAGTTTGAGACCAGCTTGGGCAATACAGTGAGACCCCCATCTCTACAAAAAATTTTTAAAATTAGCCAGGCATGATGGTACATGCCTGTAGTCCCAGCTACTCAGGAGGCTGAAGTGAGAGGATCACTTGAGCCCAGGAAGTTGAAGCTGCAATGAGCCATGATCACACCACTGCACGCCAGCTTGGGCAACAGATTGAAACTCTCTCTCCAACAAAAGCAAAAACAAAAACAAAAACAAAAAAAACAAAAGGAGATAGCTTGAAACATCTGGTTGTACATCCTCCATGAACCCGGGCCATCATAGCAGGTGATTTTGTAGTCATCACCACGTTGCCCTATTTTATTCATTTATATGTTGAGAGCATACTACCCTGTGCTATATGCAAGGAGTGTATCCCTTTGTTTTAAATTACAAGAGATGTCAACACTCAGGTGTATCACCCCAGGATTGTTGGTTGAAAAAGGCAGAATTTGGCTGGGCGCGGTGGCTCACGCCTGTAATCCCAACACTTTGGGAGACTGAGGTGGGCGGATCACTTGAGGTCGTGAGTTCGAGACCAGCCTGGCCAACATGGTGAAACCCCATCTCTACTAAAAATACAAAAATTAGCCAGGCGTGGTGGCGCACGCTTGTAATCCCAGCTACTTGGGAGGCTGAGGCAGGAGAATCACTTGAACCCAGGAGGTGGAGGTTGTAGTGAGCCGAGATTGTGCCACTGCCCTCCAGCCTGAGCAACAGAGTGAGACTCCATCTCAAAAAAAAGAAAAAAGAAAAAACAACAAACAAACAAACAACAACAATAACAAAAAAAAAGAAAAAGAAAAAAGAAAAGGGCTGAACTTGATTCTCTCTGGCTTACATCAAAAGGGAATTTGTCAGAAGGCTGCTGGGGCCTTACCAAATCCATAGGTGGTAGGATGTCCAGGCTAGGAAATCAGGTAAGAACTAAAGGAGCACTGAAGAACTGGTCAGGCTCCAGGGCCTTCTGGTCCCCATATTGTTGTTGCTTTTCAATGAACTGTCCCCAGGTTACTGCCTTAGTGCTCAATTAACTGAGCCTAACTCACGAATCTAAAGGAAGGGAAAGGGTGCATTAGACCCCTCCAGGTTTGACATTGAAGCTAGCCACTGTCTTAGTCCGTTTTCTGTTGCTATAGCAGAATACCACAGACTGGGTAATTTATAAACAAAAGCTAAGTTTATTTAGCTTACGATTCTGGAGGCTGAGAAGTCTAACAGTGTGGTGCTGGCATCTGGTGAAGGCTTTTTGCTACATCATAACATGGTGGAGGGTATCACATATTGACAGGGCAAGAGCACATGCATCAGCTGAGGTGTCTCTTCCTCTTCTTCTTATAAAACCACTAGTCCCTTGGTTGGGCGTGGTGGTTCACGCCTGTAATTTCAGCACTTTGGGAGGCCAAGACAGGTGAACCACCTGAGGTCAGGAGTTCAAGACCAGCCTGGGCAACATGGCGAAACTCCATCTCTACTAAAAATATACAAATTAGCCAGGGTGTGGTGGTGAGTGCCTGTACTCCCAGCTACTCAGGAAGCTGAGGCAGGAGACTCGCTTGAACCTGGGAGGTGGAGGTTGCAGTGAGCTGAGATCGGACCACGGCACTCACTCTAGTCTGGGTGACAGAGTGAGACTCCATCTCAAAACAACAACAACAAAAACCACCAGTCCCATCATAGGGTCCCTACCTGATGACCTTATCCTAATTACTTCCTAAAGGCCCCTACCTCCAAAGAACATATGAATTTGGGAATTAAGTTTCCAACACATGAAATTTGGGGAACACATTCAAACCATAGTAGCCACTACCCTCCAAATTACATGCAAGTGGAAGGCTCCCCAGAAGACAGATGGAGGCGCCGTCTCCATCAGGAGGTGTTGAAAGCTGGACAGCCAGTGGAATACACAGGTGATGCTGGCATGGATTTCAACCCTGGTGCACCTAGCTATGTGAGGAGCAACTGGTCTTGGTAGTTAACAGTGCTGCCGCGGGAAGCTGACTGGCTGCATTCAGGTCCTGCATCCTCTATCTGCCAGCTAGGTGATCTTGGGCAAGCTGCTTAATCTCTGTAAAATGGGGATGCTAATAATACCTATCTCCAGTTGGGCGTGGTGGCTCACACCTGTAATACCAGCACTTTGGGAGGCCAAGACAGGCAGATCACCTGAGGTCAGGAGTTCGAGACCAGCCTAGCCAACATGGTGAAACCCCATGTATTAGTCAGGGTTCTCTTAGAGGGACAGAACTAATAGGAGAGAGAGAGAGAGAGAGAGAAAGTGAGAGAGATAATTTATTAAGTATTAACTTATATGATCACAAGGTCCCACAACAGGCTGTCTGCAAGCTGAAGAGCAGAGAGAGCCAGTCCAAGTTCCAAAACTGAAGAAGGTGGAATCCGATGTTCGAGGGCAGGAAGCATCCAGCACGGGAGAAAGATGTAGGCTGGGAGGCTAGGCTCATCTCGTCGCTTCACGTTTTTCTGTCTGCTTTATATTCGATGGCGGCTGATTGGATGGTGCCCACCCACTTAAGGGTGGGTCTGCCTTCCCCAGCCCACTGACTCAAGTATCAGTCTCCTTTGGCAACACCCTCACAGGCACACCCTGGATCAATATTTCATCCTTCAATCCAATCCAGTTAACATTTAGTATTAACCAGCACAAGTCCACCCCTTGTCAACTTGAACCCGTACACATCTCCTGAGATCATACATAATCTTCAAATAAAGACAATGATAAGGTCATAATTACACCTAACATAATACAACTATCTTTTGTACAAATCCCCAACCCAAATACTATTACATAAAGTTAACAATACTTAGATGCTGAGATGAAGTCAATAAATCTTATGTCACATGATAAAGGAAAAGGAAATAAAATGAAGATATTTTCTCAGTACAAGTGTGTATATCACAAACATTTTTTAACAAAAGAAGGAGGAAGTACTCATGACAATTACAGTCCTCATTTCTGCAGCTGGTCACATGGTCGTAGCTGGTGTTGATGATTATCTTCTTTTACTACCCATTCTGTATTCCCCTTGCCTTCAGCAAGCACCTCAGCAGGTAATGTTTTTTTTCCTTTCCTAGTGGAGTGACCCAAACCTTAATTCCTGAAGGGTCTGGGTCATCTGTAGTCCTGCCTGTAGTTTGGGCTGTTGTAGTTTCCCCTTGACCTTAATCATAGGGCATGGTAATACTAAGAGACACCCTAATGGATCTCCTGTATTCCATGCGCACTCTTCCTTACCTCCATTGTGGTGTAGTAGACTAATTTTATCTTGATAGCCCAGGTCAATCACCCCAGCTAACACAGTAACTTCCTTCTTAGCCTGTTGACTTAAAGGGAGGAGGAGCCCAAAGTGTCCAGGTGGCAATCTTAACTTCCACTTTAATGGAATCGTTGTTGTGTATCCTGGTGGCAGCGTTCTTCCCTCTGGAACTAAGACCTCTAGGCCAGCAGAACATAATGTCCCAGGAACAGGAAGCAAAAATTTTGCTAGTGGATCACTAGGGGTGATGGTGAGTAGTGCCACTTCAACCCTTTGATTCCTGGACCTGTGAATCCTGGCCATGGGAGAAGGAGTACCATATATTGGATGCTGATTCAGAGCATACATGGCCCTCTGGAGAACTTTGCCTCAGCCTTGCAAAGTATTGTCACCTAGTTGGCATTATAATTGTGACTTCAAAAGGCCATTCCACCATTCTATCAATCCAGTTGCTTCAGGATGATGGGGAACATGGTAAGACCAGTGAATTCCATAAGCATGAGCCCACTGCCGCACTTCTTCTTTTCTTTTTCTTTTTTTTTTTTTAAAGATGGAGTTTTGTTCTTGTTGCCCAGGCTGGAGTGCAATGGCACGATTTCAGCTCACTGCAACCACCACCTCCCAGGCTCAAGCAATTCTTCTGCCTCAGCCACCCGAGTAGTTGGGATTACAGGTGCAAGCCACCACGCCCTGCTAATTTTTGTATTTTTTATAGAGACGGGGTTTCCCCATGTTGCCGAGGCTGGTTTTGAACTCCTAGCCTCAAGTGATCCACCCACCTTGGCCTCCCAGAGTGCTGGGATTACAGGCGTGAGCCACTGTGCCTGGCCCAACACTGTCTTTTCTTAATTTCTGCTGCTGACTGCTCTATAGGGATCCCCAAATTCTAGCAAAGCCATGTGTCTAAACATTCCTGTCTGATTGAGGGCTCCTTAAGGTGAGACTGTAGTTTTCCCATCAGTCCAAGGGCTCTATGAGAGCTAAACAGTCCTCCATCAGACTGGAAGGTTCATGCTTACAAGAGCTACGTCTCCTCCCTTAGACTGGTACTTCTAAGGCTGGACTCTCTCTCCTTCCTTAGATTAGGGATTCCCTGAAGGTTGACACTGCTCTTGCAGGATGTCTTCAGCTAATGAAATTACATATGATAAATAACCCAGAATCATTTGCTCCCTGGTCAATGTCACATAAGCTATATAAATCTCTGGAGAATATACAGGAGATGTTTCATAATTTACAGGCTTCGTTACATGTTGGATGAGGTAGTCTGGCAAAATTGCATTTGGAGACCGCATCTGTTATCCTCCAGAGAATGCATGACTGATGTGGAAGGAATGACCCAGGGATCCGTATAGGATGACTAATTAAGAGGATGTCTGTGCCTCTTGTCTGTATCCTTGAAATTACGAGTAGAGCTCGATACTGGATAAGATCTCTGACTCAGCTGAGGCTGGTTGGTCAATCTGATCCTGTGCGTTGGTGCTATATTATACTTCCATTAAAAAGCAGCATGTGTAATGTTCCTCTAAGAAAAAGTTCATTGTTTTCCTTTTCTTTTCTTGTTTTCTTTTTCTTTTACCTTTTTTTTTTTTTTTTTTTTTTTGAGACAAGGTCTGGCTCTGCTGCCCAGGCTGGAGTGCAGTGGTGTAATCTTGGCCCACTGCAATCTCCACCTTCTGGGCTCAAGGGATCCTCCCACCTCAGCCTCCCAAATAGCTGGGACTACAGGTGCATGCTACCATGCCTGGCTAATTTTTGTGTTTTTTTGTAGATATGGGGTTTTGCCATGTTGCCCAGTCTTGGCTCAAACTCCTGAGCTCAAGCAATCCACCCGTCTCAGCCTCCCAAAGTGCTGGGAATACAGGCGTGAGCCACCGTGCCTGGCCAGAAAAAGTCCATTTAAACCCACTCCCCTGACCACTACCACTGCTATTCTCATCCCTTTCTTAAATGATAGGTTCCCTTGTAAACCTAGCTAAGGAGTCTGCCATTATGAATTTGGTATGTATTATTCCACACTATTTTTAAATACTGTTATATACACGTATGTTTTATATATATATGTGTGTGTGTGTGTGTATCCATATAAACATATACTGTTGGTTTTTTGTGTATTTTAGTGTACTTGGTACCATAAAAACAAATCACTCTGAAATTTGTTTTTTTCATTCAATTATATATATATATATATATATATATTTCAGATTATAAGTTTATTCAATGCAAAATAATCCTCTGGCTGGGTGTGGTGGCTCATGCCTGTAATCCTAGCACTTTGGGAGGCTGAGGCAGGCGGATCACCTGAGGTCAGAAGCCTAGCCTGGCCAACATGGTGAAACCCTGTCTCTACTAAAAATACAAAAATTAGCTGAGCGTGATGGTGGGCGCCTGTAATCCCAGCTACTCAGGAGGCTGAGGCAGGAGAATCGCTTGAACCTGGGAGGTGGAAGTGGCAGTGAGCCAAGATCGTGCCACTGCACTCCAGCCTGGGCAACAGAGTGAGATCGTGTCTCAAAAAAAACTAAACACAAAAGTCCTCTGCAATGTTACTGAGGTGGCTGACCACATCCACGACGAAATCTGCCTCTTACTGGAATTTGGTTGTTGACGCAGCCTCAACCTCAGCTCTCTTGTTGGCAGCAGGCTGTCGGCTTCCCCACCTGTGGGTCTTGCAGGTGGCTCACCCTCCAGACCTTTAGGCAGAGACCTGCCAGTCTCTGGACAGCTGTGGCATGATGGGGGGCCAATCTTGGGGGGCAGATGGAGGTCATCATGGAGATACTGGATACCCTCATTGGTAAGGTACCCGTAGAAATGTCTCCAGGCAAACTGTTCCTGCACAAAGCCTCGGGACTTGAGAGACTGCATGACTTTCATTACATGAAGGTTGGGCACCTTCTTGTCTGCCAGCTCCGGGTGCTTAGGCATGTGGACATCCTTCTTGGCTACCGTGACTCCCTCCTTTAAAAGGAGTTCATAGGGCTGGGCGCGGTGGCTCACACCTGTAATCCCGGCACTTTGGGAGGCCGAGGCAGGCGAATCACAAGGTCAAGAGATCAAGACCATCCTGGCCAACATGGAGAAACCCCGTGTCTACTAAAAATACAAAAATCAGCTGTGCGTGGTGGCACATGCCTGTAGTCCCAGCAACTCGGGAGGCTGAGGCAGGAGAATCGCTTGAACCTGGGCGGTGGAGGTTGCAGTAAGCTGAGATCGCGCCACTGCATTCCAGTCTGGCTACAGAGCGAGACCTTGTCTCAAAAAAAAAAAAAAAAAAAGAGTTGATAAATGCATTCCCGTTCTTCTTAGGCATCAACATCTTGGCGGCTGCAGGGTCCAGGGCCAGAACTGGAAGGGAGTATGAAATGTTTTTAAGAGCTATGTATATATCTAGTTCATACCTCTTAATTGCAATATAGCTATCAATATGAAATGCTGCATTTTACTAAGCCATTTCCCTATTGAAAGGTATTTAGATTGTTGAAAAACCTTCATTTTTACATTTACGTTATTTACAATAGTATTACATTATATTTACATTAATTCCTTCTTCATTAAGACATGTATAACGGCCGGACGCGGTGGCTCACACCTGTAATGCCAACACTTTGGGAGGCCGAGGTGGGTGGATCACTTGAGGCCAGGAGTTCGATACCAGCCTGGCCAACATGGTGAAACCCCATCTCTACAGAAAAATACAAAAATTAGCCGGGCATGGTGGTGTGTGCCTGTAATCCCAGCTACTCAGGAGGCTGAGGCAGGAAAATCGCTTGAACCCGGGAGGTGGAGTTTGCAGTGAGCCGAGATCACACCACTGCACTCCAGCCTGGGTGACAGAGTGAGTGAGACTTCGTCTCAGAAAAAAGAAAAATACATGTATAAGGATATTCATTTCAAACAATGCTGAAATGAACATTCTTATGCTTGTCCTATTGCTTACACATGCAAGCATTTCTCCTTTCACCTAGCATCTTACTTGCTAGATCCCAGGGTATGCCTTTTTTATTTTTGATAGATACTGCCAAATTTCCCTCAAGAGGGCTTGTGTGAACTCACACTTTCACGAAGAGTGGGTAAGTGTCGCACCTTACATACACCTAACTAACATTTGCTATCATCAAATTTTCAAACTTTAATGAAAAAGGTACTGCATGTTTTTTTTTTAATTCACATTTCCCTGATTGAAGCTGAGCATATTTCATATGTTCATTGCCATTTGTATTTCCTCTTCTGTTAATTGCCTGTTTATGTTCTTTACCATTTAAAAATTTTGCCTTTTTCATATTCCCATAAGTATTCACTATGATGGTCTAATCTTTTTTTCAAGGCAATTAAATGATTTTCTGGTTAAACTGGGTCCCGAAGGCTAACATTTCAACGATTGTACCTTAGTCCCTCAAAAAACTAATCTTGCTGGATTGTGCTGTGCTTGCTTTTGACTAAAGATTGTTATCGGCGGAGCGTGGTGGCTTACGTTTGTAATCCATAAAAATAGTTACTGTTTGCTCTAAAAATATTGTGACAACCGTTACTGCCATACACACTTTCTTGTGATTTAGTTTATTTTTTATTTCAGTGGTAGGAGAAGTTCCACTTCCCTTCAGGAATTGGTCTACTTCTTCCTTTGGATAGGAAGGACCGTGTAATGGTTGTCAATTGCTTTTTATCCTGGTTCCCATGAAATTCAGATGTGACTTTGGTGTTTAGCTGCTGCAGCTGGATGGGCCCCTACCGTCTGATAATTTTATTTCTTCTTTTATGCTGGTCATGGTTTTTTAAAAAAATGGGGTTTGTTAGCCAGGCATTGTGGCTCTCTCCTATAGTCCTGGCTTCTCTGAAGGCTGAGGCAGGAGGATCGCTTGAGCCCAGGGGTTGGAGACCAGCCTGGGCAACATAATGAGACCCTATCTCTACAAAAAATTTTTAAAAATTAGCCGGGCTTGGTGGCATGTACCTGTAGTCCCAGCTATGAAAAGGCTGAGATGGGAGGACTGCCTGAGCCAGGGAGGTCAAGACTGCTGTGAGCCGTGATTGTGCCACTGTATTCCAGCCTGGGCGACAAAGTGAAACCCTGTCTCAAAAACAAAAATGCGGCCGGGTGCGGTGGCTCACGCCTGTAATCCCAGCACTTTGGGAGGCCAAGGCAGGTGGATCATTTGAGGTCAGGAGTTCAAGACCAGCCTGGCCAACATGGTGAAACCCTGTCTCTACTAAAAACACAAAAAAGTTAGCCGGGCATGGTGGCGCACTCCTATAATCCCAGCTACTAGGTAGGCTGAGGCAGGAGAATCGCTTGAGCCCGGGAGGCGGGCTCTTGCAGTGAGCCGAGATCGCGCCATTGCACTCCCGTCTGGGTGACACAGCGAGACTCCATCTCAAAAAAAAAAAAAAAAAAAAAAGCTTTGTTATAAACTACCTCAGTACCTTTGTGGAGGCCAGGAGAGGGGAGGAAATAAGAACGATGGGGTGAGAATGGAAGGAGACGGGGACAACCCAATTTTGATTTCTCCACATTGTCAGGGCAAGGCTCTGTGCACAGGCACCACGTTGAGAACTAACCAGGGACCAGCATCGGGGCAGCTCCTGACGTTTCTGTTCTCCTTCCTGCAGAGAAGGGCTGCCCCGCCCACTGCCCCTGCTGGCCCAGCCCAACCTCCCCTTTGGGTACCCAGTCCACGGAGTGGAGGTGATGCCCCTGCACACGGTTCCCATCCCGGGTAAGTACATCCACATCCCGAGGGGCCCCAGACAACATTCTCACTCTTCTAAGGCAAAAGGAGGGAGAGGTCGGGTGCAGTGGCTCATGCCTGTAATTCCAGCACTTTGGGAGGCCGAGGCAGGAGTTCAAGGCTGCAGTGAGCTATCATCTTCCCAATACACTCCAGCCTGGGTGACAGAGTGAGACCCCGCTGTCTCTTCAAAAAACAACAACATAAAAGGGGCTGAGTGCTGTGCTCGTGCCTGTCTATAATCCCAGCACTTTGGGAGGCTGAGGTGGGTGGACTGCTTGAGCTCAGGAGTTTGAGACCAGCCTGGGCAATATGGCAAAACCCTGTCTCTACGAAAAATAGAAAAATTAGCTGGATGTGGCAGTGGGCACCTGTAGTCCCAACTACTTGTGGGGTTGAAGCAGAAGGGTTGCTTGAACCTGGGAGGTCGAGGCTGCAATGAGCAGAGATTGTGCTGCTGCACTTCAGCCTGGGTGACAAAGTGAGATCCTGTCTCAAAAATAAATAAAACTAATAAATAAAAGTATGGAGCAGGCATTCATTGGTACCTGCTGCATACTCAGCACAAGGCAAGAAGCTTGATGTGATTTTTTTTTTTTTTTGAGACGGAGTCTTGCTCCATCTCTCAGGCTAGAGTACAGTGGCAAGATCTCGGGTCACTGCGACCTCCACCTCCTGGGTTCAAACAATCCTCCTGCCTCAGCCTTCAAAGTAGCTGAGATCACAGGCGTCTGCCACCATGCCTGGCTAATTTTTTGTATTTTTAGTAGAGACGGGTTTTCACCATGTTGGCCAGGCTAGTCCCGAATTCCTGACCTCAAGTGATCTGCTCACCTCGGCCTCCCAAAGTGCTGGGATTACAGGCATGAGCCACCTCGCCTGGCTTGATGTGATTTCATTTCATGTTAGCCTTATTGTATCCACAACTGGGAATCTCCTTTAGTAGCCGTGACCTCCTGGGGCTCCAAGATAACACAGGAGAGGACAGAAATCTGTGTGCCTCAAAGAATCTTAGGACATAATTGGCTTTTCAATGTCCTCCAGCATCTTGGGAGCGGGCAAAACATGAGCCACTCTGTAAGGAGTGCTTTTTTTTTTTTTGAGACGGAGTCTTGTTCTGTCACCCAGGTTGGAGTGCAATGGCATGATCTTGGCTCACTGAAACCTCCTCCTCCTGGGTTCAAGCCATTCTCCTGCCTCAGCCTCCCAAGTAGTTGGGATTACAAGTGCCCACCACCACACCTGGCTAATTTTTGTATTTTTAGTAGAGATGGGGTTTCACCATGTTGGCCAAACTGGTCTCGAACTCCTGACCTCAGGTGATCCACCTGCGCTGGCCTCCCAAAGTGCTAAGATTACAGGCATGAGCCACCATGCCTGGCCGGGAGTGCATTGTGAAAAGAATATTTATGTTGGTTAAAACTGCCCTCCATGATGGATTTTTACACACCCCTCTAGTTCAGCATCACATTCTTCATCAGAGTAAAGTGGAATATTATCAGAGGGACCAGAAGGATGAGCCTGCAGGCACAGATGTCCCCTCCCAGTGCAGAGATGTTGGATTCTGTGGGTCTGTCCAGTGAAGCCTTCTTCTGCTTGTGGGCTCTTGGCATCTTGAGGCAAACAGCCCCCCGAAAACTGCAAGCCCCAGAAAAGACCTCCAAGTAAGGTCTGGGTGTGGTGACACCTGGGGATCTGCCATATCTCATGGACCCAGCCGAGCTCTCTCCAGGTCCAGCACTGAGGAGCATGACAGATACCTGAATTTCACAAACCACACCTCAAACAAGTGAGATGAGAGTGAATGCCTGAGACAGAGAGGGACGCAGGACATCAACAGATGGCATGCCCCACACAGAAGGAAGGGCAAGGTCCCAGACAGGGGAAAAAGGGGACAGGGAAGCAGAGGTGAGAGTTCAGTAAGTTATCAAAGTCCACATAGAAACGATGTATTTGAATTCAAATTTGAATTAGTCCTACTATGAGAACAGAGATAGATTCTAAAGTAAATGCATCTGGGGTCAAGCACTAGTGTTCTTGAATAGCCATCTTAAAAACTGTTTTTCATTTTGGATGATTCATTTCTTATCGTGATAAAATATATATAATGGGCTGGGCGCAGTGGCTCATGCCTGTAATCCCACCACTTTGGAGGCTGAGGCGGATGGATCACAGGAGGTCAGGAGTTGAAACCAGCCTGGCCAACATGGTGAAACCTTGTCTCTACTAAAAATACAAAAATTAGCAGGGCGTGATGGTACATGCCTGTGGTCCCATTGCACCACTGCACTCCAGCCTGGGTGACAGAGTGAGACTCAGTCTCAGAAAAAAAAAAAAAAAAAAAAGGCCTGGTGCAGTGGCTCACGCCTGTAATCCCAGCACTTTGGGAGGCTGAGGCTGGTGGATCATTTGAGGTCAGGAGTTTGAAACCAGCCTGGCCAACACGGTGAAACCCTATCTCCACTAAAAATACAAAAATTTGTTGAGTATGGTGGCTCACACCTGTAGTCCCAGCTACTCGGGAGGCTGAGGCAGGAGAATCACTTGAACTTGGGAAGTAGAGGTTACAGAGAGTTGAGATTGCGCCACTGCACTCCAGCCTGGGTGACAGAGTGAGACTCCATCTCAAAAAAAAAAAAAGTATATATATAAAATATAGAAACATATATATTAATATTATATAAAAACATATATATTATATTATTATTTATAATATATAATATTTAAACATAAAATTAACAATTTTTTATTTTTATTTTTTGAGACGGAATCTTGCTCTTTCACCCAGGCTGGAGTGCAGGTGTCGGGATCTCGGCTCATTGCAAGCTCTGCCTCCCAGGTTCACGCCATTCTCCTGCCTCAGCCTCCTGAGTAGCTGGGACTACAAGTGCCCGCCACCATGCCTGGCCAATTTTTTTTCGTATTTTTAGTAGAGATGAGGTTTCACCATGTTAGCCAGGATGGTCTTGATCTCCTGACCTCGTGATCCACCTGCCTCGGCCTCCCAAAGCACTGGGATTACAGGCTTGAGCCACCGCGCCTGGCCAAAATTAACAATTTTAACCATTTTAAAGTGTATACTTCAGTGACATGAAGTATATTCATGTTGTGCAACCATCAGTCACCACCAGAACTTTTCCATCATCCCCACCTGAAACTCTGTGCCCATCTAACTGAATTCCCCACTGTCCCTCTCCCTCGCCCCTGGCAACCACCGTTCTGCTTTCTGTCTCTATGGGTTTGGCTACTCCAGGTGCCTTATACAAGATGATTCATTATTCATCCATTGCTTCCTCCCCTTCAGTAAGACATTCCCAGAGAAACTGAATTAATTCACAGCCTCCAAAGCTGAGGGCAGCATCAGAGGTTTTAGAACCATTGGGGTTTGAGAAAGACTACGAAACACCACTTAACAGAGCCCTGGGGAGAGGCGCACGTGTCAGCAAACACTCTGGGTGGGAGGTGACACTTGAAGGAGCTCTCAAGGATGTGCAGGAGTCCACAAGGTTGGCGAGAGCAGCGGGGAGCTGCGGTGTCTCTCACGAGCAGTTTTCTTTCCTTTTCCCTGTGTCCTCCAGGTCTCCAGTTTGAAGGACCCGATGCCCCCGTCTATGAGGTGAGTCCTCCTCCCAGCCCCTCTTTGCACTTGGTGTCCTGTCCTCATTCCCTCAACTGTGGCTGCTCTCAGCCTTTGATGGAGCCCCTGTCCAGATTCAAGGTCAGACATGAGCCCAAGGAGGGAGGGGAAGGAAGGGTGTGTAGAAAATGTGACTTCTAGCCCTGGGAGTGGCTGGAGTTCCAGAGAGGACTTCCCAGACCACACTGAAGAATGGGACCCATTGGCTGCTGCTGCTTCTGGTGCAAGAGGAAGCGGCCACCACAGCCATGGGCTCCGGCACTGCGTGGCCTCTGTCAGGGTTAGGGCTGGCTGCACAGATGGTGCTTGTGCCCTGCCTTCCTTTCCCCACTTTACGCAGCTCCACATCAAGGTCTTATGGTGCTATATCTGATCAGTGGGATGCAAATTGTGCCCAGAACCCTAACCAAGAGGAGTCTGGGAAGTGTGGTTTTAGTTTTCCCACCTTTCCGTGTTGGTCAGAGGTTAGAATGGGTGATGAGTGAGCAGATCGGCAAGGCCTCCACCACCTGTCACCGCTGAGTTCTTGTTCTCTATGTTGTCTTCTTTTTTTGAGACAAGGTCTCACTCTGTCACCCAGTCTGGAGTGCAGTGGCGCAATCATGGCTCACTGCAGGCTTGACCACCTGGGCTCAAGCAATCCTCCCGCAACAGCCTGTGAGTAGCTGGGACTACAGGCATGCACCAACAAACCTGGTTAATTTTTTTTTTTTTTTTTGAGATGGAGTCTCACTCTGTCACCTAGCCTGGAGTGTAGTGGTGCGATCTCTGCTCACTGCAACCTCCACCTCCTGAGTTCAATCGATTCTCCTGCCTCAGCCTCCCAAGTAGCTGGGACTACAGGCATGCACCACCACACCCAGCTAATTTTTTGTATTTTTAGTAGAGACAGGGTTTCACCATGTTGGCCAGGCTGGTCTCGAACTCCAGACCTCAAGTGATCCATCTTGACCTCCCAAAGTGCTGGGATTACAGGCGTGAGCCACCATGCCTGGCCCCTGGTTACTTATTTTTTATTTTTAGTAGAGATGTGGTCTCGCCATGTTGCCTAGGCTGGTTTTGAACTCCTGTGCTCAAATGATCGTCCCACCTCGGTCTCCCAAAGCACTGGGATTACAGGTGTCAGCCATCGTGCCTGGCTATATTGTCTTCTTCATAGTCCTGCTCTAGACCTGAATTCCCTGCTGCGCGTAGTTCCATGCTTATCATCTCTCTTCCACATTGGAATACAAGCTTCATGAAGGCATTTACTGCTGTTTTCCCAGTGCCTGTAACTCAGTTTTTAGAAAGTGTCTGTTGACTGACTAGTGTCAACAGTGTTGGGAGCGACACTGTTCAATTTCCTTTAATAGATAACTGTGATGACTCACAGAAGGCAAGAGAAGAGAGTGGCTGTGGGGGGTAACAATGGGGTAGAGAGGAGTAAGCCAGTTCTACCTGCATTTTGGAAGCAGAGCTGAGAGGACTTGCCACCAGACGGGCTGTCTGTGTGCAGAAAAGGGTAGAGCAATGAGGACTTCCCTCGGGGCCTGGAACAGCTGAGTGGGTGGAGGTGCCATCCACAAGGCAGAGGGAACAGAGATGAGGGTGAGAGGAAACAAATTTATAGAGGAAAATCAGTAGTTCCATTTTGAAGACAAGAAGTTTGAGTTGCTTTTGAAAGGCCCCAGCAATTGGATCTCAGAAAGGTGAGCTGAGATCTACTACAATGTGACCCCATCTGCAAAAGAACAGGTTTTAAACCATGGGAACAGATGAAATCTAGCAGGAAGGTGTGGAGTAAGAAGGGAAAAGAGTCTAGGATTGGAGTTTGAGACCAGCCTGGCAAACATGGCGAAAGCCCGTCTCTACTAAAAATACAAAAACAAATTAGCCAGGTGTGGTGGCCCATGCCCGTAATCCCAGCTACTCAGGAGGCTGAGGCAGGAGAATTGCTTCAACCTGGGAGGTGGAGGTTGCAGTGAGCTGAGATCATGCACTGCCCTCCAGCCTGGGTGACAGAGCAAGACTCCATCTCAAAAAAAAAAAAAAAAAAAAAAAAAAAAAAAAAGAATCCAGATCAAGGTCTGAAAAACTCTATTTGGAGATATAGAGAGAGAGGAAGAGGAGGAGTTGTCAAAGAGAGGTCAAAAAAGGCTGTGGGTGGAATAAGAAGCCAAGAACAATGGAACCCTGCAAGCTGAGAGATGGGAATGTTTCCAGAAATGGGTCCTTTCATCCTTGGGGCCCTAGGACTTGGGGGGTTGGGGGCGGGGTCGCTAGCACAGTGACTCCTTGCAGAGCCAGCCCTACACTGTCAAGGGCACCCTGGTGCTTCTCCCCTCACCCTTATATGCTCTGCCCTGGCTCCCAGCCTGGGTATGTATGTACCTTTCCAGAGAGATATTTTCCAATCCCTGCATTGAGCATCATTCTACCTCACCCACCCTAGGTCACCCTGACAGCTTCTCTGGGGACACTGAACACCCTTGCTGATGTCCCAGACAGTGTGGTGCAGGGCAGAGGCCAGAAGCAGCTGACCATTTCTACCAGTGACCGGAAGCTGTTGAAGTTCGTTCTTCAGCACATGACATACACCAGCACGGGGTACCAGCACCAGAAGGTTGACATAGGTGAGAGCCTGTCCTTGGGGTGCAAAATGCTTAGGGATCCAGAAGATACCTCTGGGCCCTCTCAAAGTCTTCCTCCTTCAGGAAGCCTTCCTGTTTTTTGTGTTTTGTGTTTGTTTGTTTTGTTTTGTTTTGTTTTGTTTTTTGAGACGGAGTCTCACTCTGTCACCGAGGCTCGAGTGCAGTTCTGTGATCTCTGCTCACTGCAACCTCCGCCTCCCAGGTTCAAGTGATTCTCCTGCCTCAACCTCCCAAGTAGCTGGGATTACAGGCACCCACCACCATGCCCAGCTAATTTTTGTAGTTTGAATAGAGACAGGGTTTCACCATCTTGGCCAGGCTGGTCTTGAACTCCTGACCTCGTGATGCACCTGCCTCAGCCTCCCAAAGTGCTGGGATTACAGGCGTGAGCTACTGCATCTGGCCTGTTTGCCTGCTTTTAAGATTCCTTCCCTCTTTCCTCTTTCTAACCCCAGACACATAACTTCATAATTACTGTACCCAGTACTATCCCCACATTGCCATTGACCCCATAGAGCCACTCCAGGAGAGAACAAATCATGCTGTGCGCTTTGCACCTGGTGAGAACCATCCAGTTCTGCTCCCAGTCCTCTGCAGCTCTCAAAGCTGAAGATTTCCACTGCAGTAGAGGAGGGAGCCAGCCTGTGCCTCAGCATCTTGTCTTGGGCACTAATAGGAAAGAACTGGGAGAACTCCCCATTCCAAGGGCAGTGGCTTTGTCTCTCCCCTCCTTCCCTTCCACCAAGAAATTCTAGGGAGAACAATCCCTGCCACTCTCAGGGCAGCCTGAGTTTCTTTCTGGATGAGTTAAAAGCACCCTTTTCTCTTTCGACCAGATACATAGGATGCATTCCCAGGACACCAACAGAAAAAAATGTAACACGGTTGCAGATGATACTCATGGCCACTAGCTAAAGAGATAGTTCTCCCTACCTTCAGATTTTCAAACATTCTTCTTCACAAGATTACCCTGTGAGGTAAAATAGGGTGGGTATTGTTATCCTGGATTAGCAGACAGAGAAAAAAATCACACAGTAAATGGCAAAGTCAAGCTTAGCCCAGACCCTGTGGTTTCAAGCCCACTCCACTCTACCACATTCTCACAGGGGAAGAAGTGTGAACTTAGGAGTCAGTCAGCACATTGCCCCAGGGACACAGCAAGGCGGGAGCCTCAATGCCAGAGACTCTATGGGGTCCTTGATCTCATCCCAGCCAGGACTCTCCCCACCAAACCTGTACTCGCCTGTCATGGTGGCTTCCCGGGGTGGCATGGAGTTTGATCCAGACAAGATACTGCCTGTGCCATGACCTTATTTCTCCCGCCAGTGAGTCTGGAGTCCAGGTCCTCAGTGGCCAAGTTTCCAGTGGCCATCCGCCATCCTGTCATACCCAAGCTATATGACCCTGGACCAGGTAAGGCCCTTGTCCTTGGGGCTCCGTGGTGGCAACCCTGTGAAGCTATTGGTGAAATTCAGAAGGGATCACCTCTGAGATGGAGGATAATTGATCAAAATGACAGCTCTGATATGCCCCCTGACAAGCTTCATTTGGAGGAAAAAAACTCTAGGACACAATCCCCTAAAATTTATTAATTATATTTAACTTAGGCTGGGCGCGGTGGCTCTCGCTTGTAATCCCAGCACTTTGGGAGGCTGAGGCGGGCGGATCACGAGGTCAGGAGATCGAGACCACGGTGAAACCCCGTCTCTACTAAAAATACAAAAAATTAGCCGGGCGTGGTGGCGGGCGCCTGTAGTCCCAGCTACTCGGAGAGGCTGAGGCAGGAGAATGGCGTGAGCCCGGGAGGTGGAGCTTGCAGTGAGCCGAGATGGCGCCACTGCACTCCAGCCTGGGCGACAGAGCGAGACTCCGTCTCAAGGGTGGGGGGGGGAGCCGGTTCCGTGTCGCCCCAGCCCCCCCGGCGGGACAAAGCGGGGGCCCCACGAAAAAAAAAAAAAAAAAAAAAAAAAAAAAAAATTATATTTAACTTACTATGTGGTTGTGTGCAAATTTTGGGGAAAAAAGCTAAAAAATTATAACATTTTAGTAAGTAATAATAATAAAAAGAGTGGTATTGAATCAAATTGGAAATCCTGATATAAACCCAATACATGTTGGAATTTCACTGTGTGATAAAGACAGCTTGTCTGGCCGGGCGTGGTGGCTCATGCCTGTAATCTCAACACTTTGGGAGGCCTAGGTGGGCAGATCACCTGAGGTCAGGAGTTCAAAACTAGCCTAGCCAATATGGTGAAACCCCATTTCTACTAAAAATACACAAATTAGCTCTGTGTGGTGGCGGGCACTTGTAATCCCTGCTACTCGGGAGGCTGAGACAGGAGAATCACTTGAACCCAGGAGGTGGAGGTTTCAGTGAGCCGAGATTGCGCCACTGCACTCCAGCCTGGGCAACAGAGCAAGACTCTGTCTCAAAAAAAAAAAAAAAAAAAGAGAGAGACAGCTTGTCAAATTAAAGGAGGACAAATGAACAAATTAAAAATCGGCTTTTCAAAAAATCATGTGAGATAATGGTGTAGCTATATGAAAGATAAAAAGTTGAATCCAAGTGTGATGGCCTGCTCCTGTAATCCAGCTCACACCTCTAATCTCAGCTACTCAGGAGGCGGAGATGGGAGGATCGCTTGCGCCTGGGAGGTGGAAGCTGCAGTGAGCCATGATCACCACTATACTCCAGCCTGTGCAACACAGCAAGACCTGTCTCAAAAAAAAAATAAACAATTGAAAAATAACTTTTAAATTAGAAGTAAAACTTGAATCTATGCCACAGTTCATACCAAGATAAATTCAAATTGATCAGATATCTAAATAAGTTTGAAAGTACTAGAAAAAAACTCGTAGTTTAAAAATTAGCTGGGTATGGTGGCATGTGCCTGTAATCCCAGCTACTGGGGAGGCTGAGGCGGGAGTATCATTTGAACCCTGGAGGTGGAGGTTGCAGTGAGCCAAGATCCCGCCACTGCACTCGAGCCTGAGCGACAGGGCAAGGGTCCGTCTCAAAAACAAAAAAAACAAAAAAACTTGTAGTTTAAAAAACAATCTTAGGGTATAAGGCATGACACAAAACTCAGAGACCATAAAGAAAAGATTAAAAATATAAAATAGATAAAATTTTACATATTAAAATTAGCAAATTATTTTTTTTCTTTTTGAGACGGAGTCTCGCTCTGTTGCCCAGGCTGGAGTGCAGTGGCGCGATCTCCGCTTGCTGCAAGCTCCGCCTCCTGGGCTCACACCATTCTCCTGCCTCCCAAGTAGCTGGGACTACAGGCACCCGCCACCATGCTCGGCTAATAAAATTAGCAAATTTTAATAAGTAAAGTCAAATAACGAAGGACAAATTGGGAAAAAAATCTTCAATTCACATTAAAGACAAAGGTCTAATTTTACTTAAGAGCATCTATGTATGAATCAATAAGAAAACACTCAATAATGGAAAAATGTGCAGCTCAGAAAAAATTAAATTCAGTAACACTTTTAGCCATTAAAATATATGCCCACTCTCACACTGAGAAAAGTGCATATGAAAACTACTTTCACATCAAAAGGTTTTGGACAGGGCTGGAAAAACAGCATATCAACTGCGGTTAGGAATGTAAATTGGCACCTCTCGGGAGGCAATTTGTCAATTCCTATCAACATTTTAAATGTGTATATCCTTTAGGCCAGCAATTCCATTTCTAGAAATTATCCTACAGATATTTATATCTGTGTGAAATGACATTTGTTCGATTGCAGCACTGTTTGCAATGACAAAAAACAGAATGGGCTGGGCGCGGTGGCTCACCACTGTAATCCCAGCACTTTGGGAGGCTGAGGTGAGCAGATCACTTGAGGTCAGGAGTTCAATATCAGCCTGGCCAACATGGTGAAAACCCATCTCTACTAAAAATCCAGAAAATCCAAAATCGGGAGTCCCTGCTACTTGGGAGGCTGAGGCAGGAGAATCACTTGAACCTGGGAAGCGAAGTTTGCAGGTAGCCGAGATCATGCCACTGCGCTCCAGTCTGGGTGACAGAGCCAGAAACTGTCTCAAAAAAAAAAAAAAGGGCAAGAGGGTGGCACAGGGGGAGGGTTCTGGAACAACTTCTGTCCAAACAACTTCCGATTTTTGTCATTCTGAGAAAGTGGCTCTGTGCACTCATCCACAAACAGGTAGGGTTGTGGCTTCCAGCATGCATTAACTCCAGCTGCCCCCAGGCCATGCAGACATGGCAACTGCACAATCAGATGCCAGTTCTCCGTTTAGTGGCTGAATCCCAAACACATCTGCAGCTCCAGTTGTGGCATCATGGGGTCTTTTCTGTAGGAAAGCTGTCCCCTCTCCAGTCTCTTATATGTCACATGCCTTAAGATGGACAATTCAGTCCAGGCCTTGCAGTCTCCAAGTAAACCTATTTCTAACCATGTCTTCCTGAGGATAGAGATCAGGTAAGCTTTTCTCTAGGAGGTGCAGATGATGGTAGAAGCAAGTCTCAAGATTTGTAGATGTTTTCTCCTCTTCCTGGGCTTCATGACCCTCCATATTGAACCCTTAGATGGGCAAAGCTCTGTGCATTTCAACTCCTAATATTAAGATGAAGGCCAGGAGCAGTGGCTCATGCCTGTAATCCCAGCACTTTAGGAGGCCGAGGCAGGCGGATCACCTGAGGTCAGGAGTTTGAGACCAGCCTGGCCAACATAGTGAAAACCCATCTCTACTAAAAATACAAAAATTAGCTGGGTGTGGTGGCACATGCCTAAAATCCTAGCTACGTGGGAGGCTCAGGCAGGAGAATCACTTGAATCTGGGAGGCGGAGGTTCCAGTGAGCCGAGATTGCATCATTGCACTCCAGCCTGGGCAACAGAGGCAAAATTCCGTCTCAAAAAACAAAACAAAACAAAACAAACAAACAAAAAAACGGGACATAAGCAAAGTGCTAACAGGCAGGAGGGGTAAAATGAAGCATTCAGACAGACAGTTGGGAAATGACATAGTGGGGCCAACAGAACCAGGAAATACAACAAATTGTGTATGTTGTAAATGTCTTTATTTCTAATGCAACTAACAAACTCTTATTAAGCACCTCCTGGGTACAAGAGGCATGAGACCCACAGACACTGACAGGTTATGGCAGAAAGAAGCCATCAGATCAAAGCAGGAAAAGACAGTGAAGCTTCCTACAGGACAGAGCACTGACACCCACTGTTTTCTGCCCAGAGAGGAAGCTCAGAAACCTGGTTACCATTGCCACCAAGACTTTCCTCCGCCCCCACAAGCTCATGATGATGCTCCGGAGTATTCGAGAGTATTACCCAGACTTGACAGTTATAGTGGCTGACGACAGCAAGAAGCCCCTGGAAATTAGAGACAACCACGTGGAGTATTACACGATGCCCTTTGGGAAGGTATGTCCCTCTCAGATTGGGTGGCACCTGCATTCCAGGACAAGAGGGCCCCAGGGTCAGGTTCTACCCTGGATGGGGCCGCTTCCTCAAGGGTCTTCCCAAGAAAGCAGGGTCCAGGAGTGGGAGTGGGTAAGGGCTGTCCTCCGAGTACCGTTGCTGATTCACAGAGAAATTGGTCACCCTCACTTTTCTGCATTCATGAGGTGGTTAGTCCACCTTTCCTCATTTTTTTTTTTTTTGAGATAGAGTCTTGCTCTGTCGCTCAGGCTAGAGTGCAGTGGCATGATCTCAGCTCACTGCAACCTCCACCTCCCGGGTTCAAGCGATTCTCCTGCCTCAGCCTCCCGAGTAGGTGGGACTACCAGCATGCACCACCACACCCGGCTATTTTTTATATTTTTAGTAGAGGCGGGGTTTCACTATGTTGGGCGGGCTGGTCTCAAACTCTTAATCTTAGGTGATCCGCCTGTCTTGGCCTCCCAAAGTGCTGGGATTACAGATGTGAGCCACCATGCCCAGTCTCTCATTTCTATTTTTTTTATTTTTCATTTTTTTTGAGATGGAGTCTTGCTCTGTCACCTAGGCTGGAGTGTAGTGGTGCAATCACAGTGATCATGGCAGCCTCAACCTTAAAGGCTCAAGTGATTCTCTCACCTCTGCCTCCCTTGTAGCTGGGACTACAGGCATGCACCATGATGCCAGGCTAATTTTTTAAATTTTTTGTAGAGATGGGGTCTCACTGTGTTGGCCAGGTTGGTCTCGAACTCCTGGGCTCAAGCGATCCTTCTATCTAGGCTTCCCAAAGTGCTGGGATTACAGGCGTGAGCCACTGTACCCCGCTCCCATCTTTCCTCATTTCTGATGTGGAAATTGATTGGGGTCCCTATAATTGACTTGAGGTCTCTGACATCCCAAAGATTCCTGACATGTAGAGAAATCTGTCATCTCCATGATTCTACCAGAGCTAGGTTCGTGGTCTCTCTCTCCTCTTTCTCTCTCTCCCTTTTTCTCCTTGACTCTCTCTCCCTCCCCACTCTCTCTCTCTCCTTCTCCCTCTCTTCTTCCCCCCCTCCCTCTCTCCCCTACCTCCCCTCCCCCCCCCCCCTCTGTTTCTCTCTTCTTCCCACCATCCCTTTCTCCCCCCCTCCCCCACCTCTCTCCCTCCCCACTCTCTTTCTCTCTCCCTCTCCCCCTCCTTCCCACCCTCCTTCTCTCCCCTCACCTCTCTCTTTTCTTCCCCACTCTCTCTTTCTCTCTCCCTCTCTTCTTCCCACCCTTCCTCTCTCTCTCCCCCCACCTCTCTCTCTCCTTGCTACTCTCTTCCTCTCTCATTTTCTTCCTCCCTCTCTCTCCCCCTTCCTTCCTCCAAGGACAAAGGAGGAAATGAATATTATACATACCAGATATCCTTCAAACTTGACATCTTACAGGAGACAAAAGGAGAGCCATAGAAACTGTCAGGTGAAAACGGACTTCAGCCAATTTATATAGGCCACAGAGCCAAGGAATGACTTTCTAGCCTTTTTTTGTTTCAGTCTTTGATCCACGTAGTCATTGTCCCTTCCAGACTTTCTCTGAGACATGGACTTCCTTCAACCCTGTGGTTCTCAGCCTTGGTTGCACACTGGATTAGCTCCCACCAATTCTAATGGAATTTGTCTGGAGTGCATGCAGCCTGGCTGTTGGGAATTTAGAAAGCTCCCCAGGTGACTCTAATAGGTAATATGGGCAACAACTCCTTTAACCTCATTTCATCTACAGGGTTGGTTTGCTGGTAGGAACCTGGCCATATCCCAGGTCACCACCAAATACGTTCTCTGGGTGGACGATGATTTTCTCTTCAACGAGGAGACCAAGATTGAGGTGCTGGTGGATGTCCTGGAGAAAACAGAACTGGACGTGGTAAGGGACAGTTGCCAATTTCACCCAGTCACAATCTGTAGAGATGGAGAAGAGGGGAGAAGAGCAGGAAGAAATATATAAGAGAAGAGGAGGGGGAGGGAGGGGAGGGAGAGGGGCTGGTGCAGGAGGTGAATAGGCCAGTGCAACCCAGGTGGAGAGTGCTGCACCAGCTCACGCCTCCACACTGACTTTTCTTTGAGTAAATTACACCCCCTCCCTCATTTGCAATTGTTTTCCTTTAAAATTGTGGTTTTATGCAGCATTTCTAACTCCCTCCGTTGACTAGTATGAGATTAAAGACAGCAGCATTCTGGTTCTATCACACAACATTAAAAACAGTATAAATGGTATAAAGCTTTAAAAGCACACATGGTGCTAATGACATTTTTAAAAAGAATAAGAAGAAAATAATAAAAACAGCCTAGGCATGGTGGCTTACACCTGTAGTCCCAGCACTTTGGGAGGCTGAAGCAGGAGGATCACTGGAGCCCAGAAGTTCAAGACCAGCCTGGGCAACATGGCAAAACCTCATCTGTACAAAGAAATACAAAAAATAAGCCAGGGATTGTGGTATCCACCTGTAGTCCAAGCTACTCAGGAGGCTGAGGTGGGAGGATCACCTGAGCCCAGGAGGTCAAGGATGCAGTGAGCTGAGATTATGTCACTGCACTCCAGCGTGGATGACAGAGTGACACCTGTCTCAAAAAAAGAAAAGAATAAAAACATCAGAAGTAAATTCACTGTAGAAAAGAAAAAGGGGCATGGATGAGAAGGTAAGTGGTGTCGTGATCACAGTTAACTCTACTGCAAGTGGACAATCCCCAAAACACCTAGATCAGCAAAGATATCTCTTGGCAACTCTTACAGAGACCAGATCACGATAACTTCAGAGAGAAGATGTTCCAGCTCGTGTAACAACCACACTGGCAGCTGAGGTGGCTCCAGGATCGTCCTGGATCAGCTTCCTTTTCTTGTTGCTCCTCAATCCTTTGGTCCCTGGCTGCATGGCCAGGAGGAAGAGGGGAAGAGGAAGTGAAGGGAGAGCAGGTTTCTTTTAAGGATGTGATGTAAACGTTTCTCGCATCAGTTCTAAATCATATCCCTTCAGCCAGAAGTTTGTCACACGGTGAAACCTTGCTGCAAGGGAGGTGGGGAAATGCAATCTTTTTTTTTCTTTAAATAATAAATGGGCTTTTGTTTTTTATTTTTATAAATTGAGGGGGCCCAGGTGCAGATAGCTTATACACATGTATTTCGTAGTGGTGAAGTCTAGGCTTTTAGTGTACCCATTACCCGCATAGCGAACATTGTACCCAACAGGTAATTTTTCAGCCCTCACCTACTCTTTTTTTTTTTTTTTCTGAGACAGAGTCTAACTCTGTCACCCAGGCTGGAGTGCAGTGGCACAATCTCGGCTCACTGCAGCCTCCATCTCCCAGGTTCAAGCGATTCTCCCGCCTTAGCCTCCCGAGTAGCCGGGACCATAGGGACATGCCACCACGCCCGGCTGGTTTTTGTATTTTTAGTAGAGACACGGTCTCACCATGTTGGCCAGGCTGCTCTCAAACTCCTGACCTCAGGTGATCCACCCACCTCAGCCTCCCAAAGTGCTGGGATTACTGGCGTGAGCCACCACGCCTGGCCTAACCCTCGAGCACTCTTAACCTCCTGCCTTTTGTATTCTCCAATGTCTATTATTCCACACCGTATGCCTGCGTGTACTCATTGTTTAGCTCCCGGAAATGCAGTCTTTAGCTGACTAGTTGACTATGTCATAAAACTCAGAAGGGTCATTTACTAAAAGGAAGAAGGAAAGAGCGGGCGATGGGGGAAAATGAGCAGACTTTACCACGTTGCCCTTAGAGGATTATGATTCTTTCAGAAATAGATGTACTTGCTCATCTGTTGTGCTCAGGCTCAAATATGAAAATGCACATCTCTTCCGTGAGTGCATGGATAGGCAGCTCCGAGAGGTAAGCGAGGAGCAGAAAATACTAGGAAGACAGCTCGAGACAAACAGCTTCCTGCAAGACATCTAACAAGTGGAAACTCCACAAATGGACCAGTGCACACAGGCTGCCTCTTACCTGTACTGCAGTACTCCTCTCCCAGTGGAAGGGAGTGAGTTATCTTCTGGAAAGATAATCTTCTTTGGTCTTGGGTAAGGGTTACTCATGCCAAGGAGATTTTCTGGGGTAGGCAGGAAATAAAAGAGCCCGGGGACCCAACAGTGGTATAGTGAAAGCCATGGCCACAACAGCAAAAAGGGAGTAACTGAGGGAGAATTTGAAGGATAGATCGAGAAATAACAATTCTTGTTATAACCGAGGTGCAGTCCAGCAAGTCTTCCTGGAAGAGGCAGGATGAATATTGATCTGCACTCTAACATGGATTTCTCTGCCTGCTGGCTAGGTAGGCGGCAGTGTGCTGGGAAATGTGTTCCAGTTTAAGTTGTTCCTGGAACAGAGTGAGAACGGGGCCTGCCTTCACAAGAGGACGGGATTTTTCCAACCCCTGGATGGCTTCCCCAGCTGCGTGGTGACCAGTGGCGTGGTTAACTTCTTCCTGGCCCACACGGAGCGACTTCAAAGAGTTGGCTTTGATCCCCGCCTGCAACGAGTGGCTCACTCAGGTGGGAAGGCTGAAAGAGTGAGAGAGGGAGCTGGGCTGGGAATTAGCTACAGAAGTTTGTTCTTTCCAAGGGCTGTACCCGGCTGGCTGATCATAGTCGCTTGCCCAGCAGCAGTACGTCCCTTTCCCTTTCTCCCCAGACTAGGGAGCTCTTGATCTCTCTTACCTCCCTCCTCACGTCTCTTTGACTTCTGTATCTCCTGTAGGCTGCCCTTCTTTTCCTTCCTCTTCCTTTCCCTACAGCTCTGTCTTCTTCATCCTTTCCCATGCTGCTTCATATTCTATTTTTCCAGAAATCCTTTCTTATTAACTGCTCTCTCTTTCCCTCTTACTCCATCAGCCCTGGAGTCCACAGTTCTGTCCAGTTTGAAAGCCAATCTGTGCCATTCTGCCTCTGTGCCCATATCTCTGCCTGAGAAATGAGCTTATTTATTTCCTTCCAACTCATCAGCAGGGACAGGCTCCTAGAGTTAAGGGTGTGGCTTCACGTGGGGCTGAACCTCCCCAGTGTATGAACTGTGTTCTCTCCCTGGGACTCTCCCCCACCAGACCTGGAATAGTATCCACTTTTCTGACCGCAGCTCCCACTTCCTTCTGCTCTCCCTCTCTTTGCAGAATTCTTCATTGATGGGCTAGGGACCCTACTCGTGGGGTCATGCCCAGAAGTGATTATAGGTCACCAGTCTCATTCTCCAGTGGTGGACTCAGAGCTGGCTGCCCTAGAGAAGACCTACAATACATACCGGTCCAACACCCTTGCCCAGGTCCAGTTCAAGCTGGCTCTCCACTACTTCAAGAACCACCTCCAATGTGCCGCATAAAAGTGTGAGGGCATAGGAGAAACACTAGGCCGGCTAGTTATGGTATCTATAGCAGGCCACCGAAAACTGGACTCCTGATAGGTGAACTTTGTACCAAACCAGCTGGTGGGTAGGGAAAAGGGAAATGGCTCAGTTACTGGAAGTACCAATCAAAGGTGAAGGGTCGTTAGAAATGAACTAGTCACTGACCAGGGCAATGGAGACTGTATTGATAGCAATGATGATTTGTACAATGCCCTGCCTTTTTTGAAGCATTTGCATGTGCAGTATCTCACATCATCTCATCTGATCTCACACAAAGACTACATTGGTTTGTGTCCTCAGTCAAAAGAACAACTGCCTGGTCCTTGATAGTTGTTTGGTGGAGATTCTGTCACAGTCAGAAGCATCCGATCCAGCATCACTGTCATCCCTACGTTTTTATTGAGTTCTATCTTATAGACTCAAAAAATGTGAACAATCCAGGGTCCTTTCCTTGAGGAGGTTTGCAGCCTGGTTCAGTTCAGTCCAGTCACAGAATTAGGCAGCCGGGGTCAGAGGATCAGAGAAGGGAAGGGGTCAGCAGGTCCCAGGTGGTGGAGGAAGACTCCGTGGAGTCAACTTGTTAGGAGCCTGAAAGCAGACATTCAGGCATCAGAGAGGGCAGGAGGGCCCTTGGGCCATCCCACTGTCCACCAGAACAAAGGCTGCCCTGGCATCAGACTCACTCCAGACCTGTTCCAGAATGCCAGGGATTGAACTCAGAGCCCATGCCAAGGCGTGATGGTGAACAGACAGTGTGAGTGTGGTGACAAGCCACTAAGCTCCAGTGACATGAGGCCAGTTGCTGATCACTCAAAACTCATGTCATTTACAGAGTGGTTCCATCACTCTGTTGTTGGATATGCCTCTTTCTGTTGCCTGGGGGTTGGCAGATTGCTGAGACCAGCTTGGTCATGGAGACCCTAACCCAGTGGTGCTAGAGGAATTAAAGACACACACATAGAAATATAGACTGTGGAGTGGGAAATCAGGGGACTCACAGCCTTCAGAGCTGAGAGCCCTGAACAGAGTTTGACCCACATATTTATTGACAGCAAGCCAGTGATAAGCATTGTTTCTATAGATTATAGATAAACTAAAAGTATTCCTTACGGGAAACAAAGGGATGGGCTGAAACAAAGGGATGGGCTCTGGCTAGTTATCTGCAGCAGGAACATGTCCTTAAGGCACAGATAGCTCATACTATTATTTGTGGCTTAGGAATGCTTTAAGCGGTTTTTTGCCCTGGGTGGGCCAGGTGTTCCTTGCCCTCATTTTGGTAAACCCACAACCTTCAGTGTGGGCATCATGGCCATGATGAACATGTCACAGTACTGCAGAGATTTTGTTTATGGCTAGTTTTGGGGCCAGTTTATGGCCAGATTTGGGGGTCTGTACCCAACATGTTCCCCTTTTTGTTTTCCAAAGTGATAAAAGCAAAGGCAGCTTTGTCACAGTGAGCTACTTCTCACAGGAGTCAGGATCCGCACCTGCAGACTATACGAAGACAAACAACACAGATTAAAAGCACAATCATCATTGAAATCGCAGAGCTTCCAAGTGTCTTTATCCATTTTGATGGGTTAATATCTGCTAATCTGTCTGCAGCTCCTTCAAGCACTCCAGTCCCTGGCGTTGAGGTCAAGTGTGCCCAGGATGCTTTAAATATTTGTTCGTTTAATTTTGCAATATGCAAAGACAAGTTTGTAGAGTGTCCTTCTAGATGCTTTTTTATTCTTTCCCAAATTTTGATCTTATTAACAGACATTAATAGTTTCCACAAATCCTTATGTTTAGCTTCTACAGCGGGCCATATCATTTGAGGTTGAGGTGCCGCTATACTGCCACGTTTCCAGATAATAAGAACTCTTGCTGTATTTCTTACCTTTTCTACCATCTGACTGTGTTGTTTAGACCAGCTGAACACAGTGTGGCTGTGGCATGCAGACTGAGAGGTGTAATTTAAGCTAAACATCCCCTTAGGGGACCAATCAATAATGATTCCACAGGAATCGTTGAGCAGCACCTCTGCCTGTTCTGCAATGCAATCTTCCCAAACAAGTACATTCATTATTTCTGGCCAGGTCCAATTCTATTTACAAATAGGTTTTGAGCTGCCTTTGCTTTGCCTCAATTATAGGAGCAGATTTATTATGGTAAATACTAAGAGCAGAAAGCATGTGTAACTGTGTCATACAGTGATTACATCCAGGCATTATTGCCAGCCAAGATTAATAAATATTCCCAATAAGTATAACTGTATTCTGTGTTGTTCGTTGTTGAAGGAATACTACGGCAATGGTGATCACCACTATCATATCTATCATTAAATTACTCTTTGTGACTGGTTGTCCCACTTTCCTCAGGTTTTCTTCTGCCATCTGTGACAGCTTCTTGATCTGTCCCCAGGTAGATGGCTGTGTTTGACAGCTGTTTCTCATGATAGTTGGGGTCCTCCTCAGCATCAGTCTTGACATGGCTGCAACCGGGGGATCCTCGGGATCCTCCTGGAATCTCTTCCTCGGCATCTGGCTCATGGTAAGGTTTCAGGTGTCTTGATGGCACCCAAATTGGCTGTTGATTCGGTCCTGGAGAAACACAAGCATAACTTCTACCAAGTTATTATTTTACCTATTTCCCAACTTTTTGTTATCAGATCTCTCCACCAAACCAGTTGTTCTGCTTCTGTCTTTGCAGCTGGTTTCTGTAGATGCTGTTCAGCTGCTGGCCTTTAGGCAGGCTAAAAAAATTTAAAGTCAATAATGCTAGAATCAATTGCACATGGGGTGTCCTGTAGTCCCTGTTTCTCCCCTTTTGCTTTTACAACTGCTGTTTCAGGGAGAGATTCATTCTTTCTACTATGGCTTGTCCTTGAGAATTATATGAGATGCCAGTAATGTGTTTAATATTCCATATAGAGAAAAATGTAGCTAGAGCTTGGCTACTATAGCCTGAGGCATTATCTGTTTTAATAGAAGCTGGAATGCCCATCACCACAAAACACTGCAAAAGGTGACGTTTAACACAGGCAGAAGACTCTCCTGATTGGCATGTAGCCCAGACAAAGTGAGAAAAGGTGTCCACACATACATGTACATAAGCTAGTCTCTCAAATGAGGGAACATGTGTGACATCCATTTGCCAAAGAGAATTAGATTCTAATCCTTGAGGATTAACTCCTCCTGCAAAAGATGAGGAATGCACCATTTGGCAAGTTGGGCATCGCTGGATAATAGCTTTAGCTTCTTTCCAGGTGATGCCGTATCTGTGTTTGAGACCAGAGGCATTAACATAGGTTAAATTGTGAAAGTGTCTAGCATTAGATATTGCATTAACAACTAGATGATCGGCCATTTGATTCCCTTCAGTTAAAGGTCCTGGAAGAAGTGTATGAGCCCTAACGTGAGTGATGTAAAAAGGATGCATTCTACTCCTGACTGCTGTTTGCAATTGGGTAAATAAAGTCATCAGTTGCTCATCTGTGTGGAATCGTAGTTGAGCATTTTCAATTAATTGTGTGGAATGAACCATGTATGAAGAATCAGAAATCACATTAATAGGCATATTAAAAGCAGTCAATACCTCAATTACAGTTATAAGCTCTGCTTTTTGAGCTGAAGTATAGGGCATCTGAAGCGCTTACTTTTCAAGCCAGAGTAAGAAGCTTTACCATTACTAGACCCATCTGTGAAGACATTTTCAGCACCTTCAAGTGGTTTGAATTTAGTTATTTTAGGGAGAATCCAATTAGTTAATTTCAAAAATTGAAACAATTTTGTTTTGGGAAAATGATTATCAAGAATACCCACAAAGTCAGCTAAATGAGTTTGCCAAGTAAGACTATTTATAAAAGCTTGCTGTATTTGTGCCTTCGTGAGAGGGACAATAATTTTTCCAGGACCATATCCATGTAATTTAACAATCTGAGTTCTCCCATTTCCTATCATAGTAGTGATTTGATCCAAATAAGGAGTTAGAGTCCTTGAATTAGTATGCGGAAGAAAAAGTTACTCTACAAGATCTTGCTCTTGAACAATAACACCAGTAGGTGAATGCCGAGTTGAAAAAATTAGCAAATCTAAAGTCTTTTCTGGATCTATTCTATTTATTTGAACTTTATGGACTTGCTTTTTGATTAGCTGCAGCTCTGCCTCAGCTTCTTTTGTTATTTGCCAAGGGCTAGTGAGACTAGCATCTCCTCTAAGGATAGAAAATAGATTACTCATGGCATAGGTAGGAATGCCTAGAGCAGGTCGTATCCAGTTAATGTCCCCTAGTAATTTTTGAAAGTCATTTAATGTTTTCAATTGATCCCTACATATAGTTACTTTCTGTGGCACAATGATAGTGTCATTTACTGAAGTCCCCAAGTAGGAGTACGGAGTAGCAGTCTGAATTTTGTCAGGAGCTATAATTAAACCAGCACAAGAAATCAAATTTTGCAAGTGATCATAACATTGGAGTAATATTTCTCGAGTGGGGGCAGCACAAATTATATCGTCCATATAATGAATAATGTAACACTGTGAAAATTTTTTATGAGTAGGTTCAATTGTTTGCCCTACATAAGTCTGGCAAATTGTTGGACTGTTTAACATGCCTTGTGGCAACACTTTCCAATGAAAATGCTTGGCAGGCTGCAGGTTGTTTACTGCAGGAATTGTAAATGCAAACCGTTCACAGTCCTGCTCAGCTAAGGGGATAGTAAAGAAACAGTCTTTTAAATCTATGACTATTAAAGGCCAATTTTTTGGAATCATAGCAGGAGAAGGCAGTCCTGGCTGCAATGTCCCCATAGGTTGTATAACTGAATTAATGGCTCTTAAATCAGTTAACGGTCTCCATTTACCTGATTTTTTCTTAATTATAAAAACTGGAAAGTTCCAAGGGGAAAATGTTGGAGCTATGTGTCCTTTTTCTAATTGTTCAGTAACTAAGTCCTCTAAAGCCTCTAGTTTCTCTTTACTTAGCGGTCATTGTTCTATCCAAATTGGCTTATCTGTTAACCATTTTATTTATTTATTTATTTATTTTTGAGACGGAGTCTTTCTCTGTCCCCCAGGCTGGAGTGCGGTGGCGCGATCTCGGCTCACCGCAACCTCCACCTCCTGGATTCACGCCATTCTGCTGCCTCAGCCTCCCGAGTAGCTGGGACCACAGGTGCCCACCAACATGCCCAGCTAATTTTTTTGTATTTTTTAGTAGAGACGGGGTTTCACCGTGTTAGCCAGGATGGTCTCGATCGCCTGACCTCGTGATCCACCCGCCTCGGCCTCCCAAAGTGCTGGGATTACAGGCTTGAGCCACCACGCCCATCTGTTAACCATTTTAAAGGTATAGGTTCTGGAGGCTTAACAATGGCTGCCATCAAAAATGATATCCTAAACCTTGGTGGGAACTTTGTCTTTCTGCTTGAAGTGGTTCCTTAAAACCTTGCAAATTTTTTCCTAGTCCCATACCAGGGACATACCCCATTTCATGCATCATATATTGACTTCGAGGGCTATACAATTGCTCTGGAATTAGAACTTGTGCTCTCCATTGTTGTAACAAATCTCTTTCCCATAAATTTATAGGTACAGAAGTTATAATTGGTTGAATAGTCCCAGGTTGTCCATTGGGCCCTTCACAATGCAAAATATAATTACTTTGATATACTTCAGGGGCTTTACCAACTCCAACTATGTTAAAGTGAGTGGGTTGAATTGGCCACGTGGACAGCCAGTGCTGCAGAGAAATGATTGAAATGTCTGCTCCTTTATCTACCAAACCTTTAAATTTCTTTCCCTGAATAGTTATTTCACAGGTAGGACGTTTATCAATAATTTGATTCACCCAATAAGCTGCTTTGCCTTGTTTATTTGTGCTTCCAAATCCTCCTGTTTGTTTAATTTCACTTTTCCCCATTTCCACATATGGCACAATCAGGAGTTGTGCTATACGCTTTCCTAGCTCTGCTTTCCAGGAAAGAGAAGTAAATATAACACTTTGAATTTCCCCATTGTAATCTGAATCAATGACTCCTGTACATACTTGCACTCCTTTTAAATTTAAACTATATCTACCTAGAAGTAATCCTATCATCCCTGCTGGCAAGCATCCACAGACCCCTGTTGGAACCTTTTGTGGAGATTCCCCAAGCATAAGGCTCACAGCATTTATGCAGCATAAATCTACTGTGGCACTACTGGCTGTGGTGGGGGACAGACATTGTACAGGGGTGAGGGAGTGAGCTATAATATTTCCCTGTTGATCTGGGGGTATATCCTAACAGGGAACTGCCAAGCCTCTCTATCACCCTCTTGTCTAGCTTGCTCAATTCCTGCCTGAATAGAACTGAGAGCGGTCTCTTGAGGCACTGCTAGAACAGTCACTGGGGCAACTACTTTTCACCCAGTGTCCTCTGGAAAAGAAAGATCTGGAGGGTCAGGTCACTCTTTTTCTTCAAAATAATGAGGGGGTGCAGAAGAGTAAGGACAAACCTCTTCCTCATTTGCCGCTTTAGCTTTAGCCAGCAAACAAACCTGCTCTGTCATCTCTTCTGTTACTTTGTTATACTTTCCTTCCTTCTCATCATTAGTGTGAAAAGGTTCTAAGGTGGAACGAACCAGAGCCCACACTTGTCCCATTGTTACCCTGATGCTTCCGAGCTCCCCTTCTTACTCACCATGGGGATTGCTTAAGAGTACTCGGGTGTCCTCCAGCTTAGTTCCACGTTCTCCAACCGTCACTCTGGCAATCCTTCGACTAGGGTTCAAGCCCCATGTTGGGCGCCACTTGCCGACACCAGCTCGGTCGTGGAGACCCTAACTCAGTGGTGCTAGAGGAATTAAAGACACACACACAGAAATATAGGTTGTGGAGTGGGAAATCAGGGGACTCACAGCCTTCAGAGCTGAGAGCCCCAAACAGAGTTTGACTCACATATTTATTGACAGCAAGCCAGTGATAAGCATTGTTTCTATAGGATTAACTAAAAGTATTCCTTACAGGAAACAAAGGGATGGACTGAAACAAAGGGATGGGCTCTGGCTAGTATCTGCAGCAGGAACATGTCCTTAAGGCACAGATCGCTCATGCTATTGTTTGTGGCTTAGGAACACCTTAAGAGGTTTTCGCCCTGGGTGGGCCAGGTGTTCCTTGCCCTCATTCCACTAAGTCCACAACCTTCAGTGTGGGCATCATGGCCATCAAAAACATGTCACAGTACTGCAGAGATTTTGTTTATGGCCAGTTTTGGGGCCAGTTTATGGCCAGATTTGGGGGCCTGTTCCCAACAGCAGATTCTATGACCACTTCAGCCCTGCCTTTACAGTTTCTGTTTACCTGTAGACTTTTTCTTCCTGTGGCCTAGGGTAGTTCAGGATCACTAAAAATGTGTTCTGTGATATATTAATAAAAATTTCTGAAAAATGAACTTACAGCAAAATTGATGTTGGTACTCTAATAATTTTGAAAAATATCGCATGCTATGTCTCCTTCTTGTCAGGTTGCAGTTCACATTAGTGTAGTAAAGGCTCTGAGAAGACCTGAGGTAAGGAAATCTCTTTAACTTTGTTTAATTCAGCATTTCTGAAGTACAGATAGAGACTAGCAGTCATTTTTTATTCTCCCAAAACAGAACTGAGCACATACCTCATTCATTGTATGTCATGAAGATTATATTGCTATAGCTTTTTTTGTATACTAACATAGCTATAGGCCGGGTACGGTGGTTCACACCTGTAATCCCAGCACTTTTGGAAGCCATGGCAGGAAACTTGCTTAAGCTTCAGGAGTTTGAGGCCAGCCCGGGCAACATAGTGAGACCCCATCTCTAGTAAAAAAAAAAAAAAGACGAACATAGGAAGCCTTTGATTGGAAGAAAAAATAAGATAAACAAGCATAGCTATATAGGAAAACAACATTGCATTGTCCCATCCCAACACAGTCCCATATGACTCCCCTTAGATCCAAACAAGAAGAGCACCTACCTGGACCTTGTGCTCTAGAGTACCTTGCATGTCACAAACGTGCATTTACTGACAAAGCCCAGGGCATCTCTGTCACTTAGGATCCAGTGCTTGGCACTAGTACAGCATGACTGGTAACCCTAAACATCCACTCTTGGGACTAATACTCTTCAGGCCCCAGGGAAATACTTCTCCACATCTCTTGCCTTGTGTCATCAAAAGACAATTGCACCCAAATGCAACGAAAGTTTGTGGACAGCGCTTTGGAGTACTGATAGGATTTTGGCTGCAATATGCTTAGGTAAAAGGAAAAGACATATTTTAAAATTTGCTAGATTCTGCTGGACACAGTGGCTCACTCCTGTAATCCCAGCACTTTGGGAGGCCGAGGTGGGTGGATCATTTGAATTCAGGAGTTTGAGACCAGCCCGGCCAACATGGTTAAAACCCTGTCTCTACTAAAAATACAAAAATTGGTCGGGTGTGGTAGCACATACTTGTAATCCCCAGTGACTTGGGAGGCTGAGACAGGAGAATGGCTTGAACCCGGAGGCAGAGGTTGCAGTGAGCTGTGATCATGCTGCGGCTCTCCAGCAGCCTGGGCAACAGAGTGAGACCCTGTCTCAGAAAAAAAGAAAGAAAAGAAAGTGTTGGTCAGGCACAGTGGGTCATGCCTGTAATCCCAGGACTTTGGGAGGCAGAGGCAGGAGGATCACTTAAGCCCAGGAGTTCAAGACCAGCATTGGCAACATAGTGAGACCCTGTCTCTATATTTAAAACTTTTTTTAAGTAAAAAAAAAAAAAGTAAAGTCTTGCCATGAAAAAATGTCAGATCAACTAAAACCGTGTGCTTAGGAATTCTGACATAAACCCCTTATCTCATTGCAGGTTGATAACAAAGAGCTCCCAGACCAGTCCTCAGAGCACACTTTGAGTAGCGTTGCTTTAGATTAAGGATCAGCAAACATTTTTGTAAAGGACTAGATAGTAAATATCTCAGGTTTTGTAATCCACATAAGGTCTCTGTTACATATTCTTTTAAAAAGATAACTCTTTAAAACTGTAAAAGCCATACTGAATGCTTAAGGGGCCATTCAAAAACAAGCCATAGGCTGCATTTTGCCCTTGGCTGTAGTTTGCTGCTTTACTTAAAACTGTTCTTAGAGTACAAATTATGTGAACAATCTTGATTATAAAAGCATAATTAGTGATTTTGTTGAAATAAAAGCAAGAAAATTCAATTATGTGGGATAAATACATGATAATTTACGAATTATATATATATATGTGTATGTGTCTTTGTTTTTTGTTTGTTTGTTTTTGAGACAGAGTCTCACTCTGTTGCCCAGGCTGGAGTGCAGTGTTGTGATCTTGGCTCACTGCAACATCCGCCTCCCAAGTTCAAGCAATTCTTATGCCTCAGTCTCTCTAGTAGCTGGGATTACAGGCACCCACTACCATGCCCAGCTAATTTTTGTATTTTTCGTAGAAACGAAGTTTCACCATGTTGGCCAGGTTCATCTTGAACTCCTGATCTCAAGTGATCTGCCTACCTTGGCCTCCCAAAGTGCTGGAATTATAGCCGTGAGCCACTGTGCCCAGTCAAGTGGTGGTTTTTTTGAACAACAAAGAGTAGGCAACATATCAAAGCAATGGAATTTATTTATTTGTTTATTATTATTATTATTTTGAGACAGAGTTTTGCTTTTGTCGCCCAGGCTGGAGTGCAATGGTGTGATCTCAGCTCACTGCAACCTCTGTCTCCCATGTTCAAGTGATTCTCCTGCCTCAGCCTCCTGAGTAGCTGGGATTACAGGCATGTGCCACCACACCTGGCTAATTTTGTATTTTTAGTGGAGACAGGGTTTCTCCATGTTGGTGAGGCTGGTCTCAAACTACCGACCTCAGGTGATCCGCCCACCTCAGCCTCTCAAAGTGCTGGGATTACAGGAATGAGCCACTGCGCCCAGCCAATTTAATTATTATTATTATACATACCTTGGTGTTCAGTTGATGGATTGTTGATGTTTGGGTGAGTAAGAACAAATGGCTCAGTGCGGTGGCTCACACCTGTAATCCCAGCAGTTTGGGAGGCTGAGGCAGGCTGATCACCTGAGGTCAGGAGTTGGAAACCAGCCTGGCCAACATGGTGAAACTCTAACTCTACTAAAAATACAAAAAATTAGCTGAGCATGTGGCGTGTGCCTATAACCCCAGCTACTCGGGAAGCTGAGGCATGAGAATCGCTTGAACATGGGAGGCAGAGGTTGCAGTGAGGTGAGATCATGCCACTGCACTCCAGCCTGGGCAACAGAGCAAAACATAAAAAAAAAAACAAAACGTCCAAACAAACAAAACCACCACCACTTTACAATTCTTTTTAATTTTGCCACTATAATGATATCTTTGTCAAGGTAAGAGGATAGAACATTAAACAGTTTGCTAGCTTCATTTTTTATAGCTTTAAATATTTACACATAAGGTTGTTGGTTTTCATGTGTACTCTTTTTTTTTTTAACTTTAGAGATGGAGTCTCACTCTGTTGCCCAGGTGCAATGGTGCGATCTCGGATGCAAGTGATTATTGTACTTCAGCCACCCGAGTAGCTGAGACTACAGGCATGCATCACCATGCCCAGCTAATTTTAGTATTTTTTGTAGAGATGGGGTTTCACCATGTTGGCAGGCTGGTCTCAAATACCTGGGCTCAAGCAATCCTCCCACCTCAGCCTCCCAAAATGCTGGGATTACAGGCTTGAGCCACCACGCCTGGCTTGCTTAACCTAATTTGAGTTGGTTCCTGTTACTTATAAACAAAGTGTCCTAAATAATACAACCATGCTGTACAACTGCCTGTTTCCAAAACAGAAAGGCATACATAAATAAAAGGTTTTCTCCTTTGGGTAGTTTGGAAGCAAAAATCAGGTCACAGACAATACCAGCCACATAGGCTTTCCTCCAGCCTTGAGTTTCAGACACAACCAAAGAGCCTGGACCAAACCAATGACAAAGCTATCCTTCCAGGACACTGAGTATCCCCCTGATACTTTCTGCTAAACTCCAAATTTCAGGAAAGCTGGGTACAAATAGCCAAATAATTGCATGGGCCTCCAGGGGGCGCTCAAGCCTGCCCTCTCTGTTTCCTTTACTTCCCCACCAGCTTAACCCAGGAAAGGAAAATTGCTGCTGTGCTTTTGGAGAGGACGGATCTTATTGGCTACTGGGCTACTGGTCTTTTTCTTGCCTGCATAGGTGTGTCTATTTCCTGCGGCTGAAGTAGAAATTGGGTCTGAGGTCAGCTGGCTTCTTCTCCACTCTTAGGAAGGTTTTTGATTTTTTTTTTTTTTTTTTTTTTTTTGAGATGGGAGTCTTGTTCTGTCACTCAGGCTGGAGTGCGGGTGGTGCTATCTTGGCTCACTGCAACCTCTGCCTCCCGGGTTCCAGCAATTCTCCTGCCTCAGCCTTCCGAGTAGCTGGAACTACAGGTGTGTGCCACCATGCCCGGCTAATTTTTTTTTTTTTGTATTTTTAGTAGAGACGGGGTTTCACCAGGTTGGCCAGGATGGTCTTGATCTCTTGACCTTGTGATCCGCCCGCCTCGGCCTTCCAAAATGCTGGGATTACAGGTGTGCACCACCACACCTGGCCAAAAATCTCATAACGGTTGAAGAAGGTTTACAAATTTGTGTTGGCCCGCTTTCAAAGCTGTTCTGGGCCACAGATTGAACGAGCCTGCTCTAGAAGCGCCCCTGTCCTTTACCTTCCAGATCCACATCTGATGGGGAGTGGGCAGGTTGACCTTTCTGAAACCTACACAGAGCTTTAACTGCCCACTTCCTGTTAGTGGTGTTCACAGGTGTGGGCATGGCCGTAGGAGTAAAAACTCATTAGCTGTTAACAGTCAGGGTTTTAAGGAAACTCAATTGCCAATGAAATCTGATTGGCAGTTCCTTAAAACTTACAGGTTTCCTGTCACTTCCAGTCACTTCCAGACATCTTGTCTAGACATATCTTTGAGACTGGGGAACCTATTCTTATAACCACAGGCCACCACCCCGGCTTCTGGCGCTCAGTTAAATGGCTTCTGCCTTGAGGCTATTCACAATAGTCGTCTCTAGTACAGAGGGACCATCTATAATCTGCTCTTTGCCCCAGTTTTTCCTCTTTGTGGGCAGAAAATATTTAAAGCATTGTGATGCAGCAAGCTGGTCTCGCCCAAATCAGTGTCCTGCTAAGTCCTCTGTCTCTGGATGCTAACTTTCACTTGGGGTACAGAATTCAGCTTTTCCAGCCCTGTAACACTCCAAGTTGTAGGATTTCCAGTAAACTTGGATTGCAAGCCACTCTAAGCAAAACTGAAAACTTAAAACAGGGCACCTTCAGCCTAAAAGATGTCTCTTATAGGACCTGAAGACTGCATGAAATCACTAACTCCTGCCAGCATTCCAATTTTTTCCTACCATTTCCCATAATTCCACAGTCCTGATAGGCACATAGTCTGTGTTCCAGACACCAGCACAAATTTCAGGATCATTAAATTTTGAAGAGGTGCCTGCTCTCCACCCTACCTCTTCCACTCAACCCTGCATCTGTCTTGACAGAGAATTCAAGTTAACACACAGCTCTCCTTTTTCTTATTCCTTTGTTTGGATGCTCCTGCTTCCTTTATGTCTTCAGTTTCAAACAGGTTCAATTCAAGTTATATTCAAATTAGAATATAAATTCTAATTCCCTCATTTTTAAATTTTACCAATGGATTATCAAGATGTTCCTCATGTAATTGAGTAATCTATGTAACTGCATATGCCTCTCTCCTATCCCATTGTGGGATAGGAGTGTGCTTGTAAAGATCCCAGCTCTCCACATGCAAAGGACAAAAAAGGCATTCATCATAAAAGAAAAAAAAAGGTACATTTGACTTTATCTATCAAAATTAAAACCTGCTCATCAAAAGACATTGATATGGTTTGGCTGTGTCCCCACCCAAATCTCATCTTGATTTCCACGTGTTGTGGGAGGGACCTGGTGGGAAGTAATTGAATCATGGAGGCAGGTCTTTCCCATGCTGTTCTGTGACAGTGAATAAGTCTCACAAGATCTGATGGTTTTAAAAGGGGAGTTCCAGCTGAGTGCAGTGGCTCACGCCTGTAATCCCAGCAATTTGGAGGCCAAGGCAGGCTGATAAACTGAGGTCAGGAGTTCAAGACCAGCCTGGCCAACATGGTGAAACCCTGTCTCTACTAAAAACACAAAAGTGAGCCAGGTGTGGTGGTGCATGCCTGTAATCCCAGCTACTTGGGAGGCTGAGGCAGGAGAATTGCTTGAACCCAGGAGGTGGAGGCTGCAGTGAGCTGAGATCATGCAACTTCACTCCAGCCTGGGTGACAAAGCGAGACTCTGTCTCAAATAAATAAATAAGTAAATAAATAAATAAAAGGGGAGTTTCCCTGCACAAGCTCTCTTCTTGTCTGCCACCATGTGAGACATGCCTTTTGCCTTCTGCCATGATTGTGAGGCCTCCCCAGCCACATGGAAACGTAAGTTCATTAAACTTCTTTTTCTTCCCAGTCTCAGGTACATCGTTATCAGCAGCATGAAAATGGACTAATACAGAAAGTTGGTGTTACTGGGGGTCAATTTTTCTGGCTGGAAATCTCTATAGCCACAGTGCCTTTGCCCAAGTTCTTGTCCTGTATCTGGAAGAATGAGGTATGCAGACAAGTAAAGGGTGACGAAGAGTTTTATTTAGTGTTAGGACAGCTCAGAGGAGTGGGTACCTCCTCCTCTCTGTAGGCAGGTCATCCAGTCAGGTGTTTAGCTCTTAGCAGAGGAGGCCCTGGAGAGGATGGTTCCTCTCCTCAGCCAAGTCATTCAGGTGTCTCAGTAGGTCTCTGAAGCTCTCAGCAGAGAGGGTACTCCTCTCTGCAGCTGGTCATCCTATCCCATAGATGGTACTCCTCTCTAGAGCTGGAGTAGATGGTACTCCTCCTCTCTGGAGCTGTTCGTCCTGTCCTGCCATGTCTCCCTGCCCTCTTTGTCCTCTGACCATCCTCTGCCTGCTCTGGCTGAGCCCAGAGCTTTTATGGACCTCAAAGAGGAGGAAGTGCATGCCGATTGGTCCATGGGCAGGCTGGAAGAGGTACCACAAGTCCCCACTCCAGTCTGTGGGACTGGCAGCCCAGCCCCCAGCCCTCAGGCCCTCCTTGGCCTGACGGTGGGGCCTTACTAGGGACCCCACCCACTTCTTCCCAGGACTGTCTGCCTCTTGCTACCATTTATGGCTCTGGGGCTTGGCCTTAACCCTGCTCTGAGATGAGAGTGTGTGCCAGGAGTGGAGACAAGCCAGGCAGTGGGAACAGACACCTCTGAACCTGCAGGGATGGGCTGGGGGGGTGGGGTCATTTCTGGGGCACCTGAGGGTGCAGGGTGCAGAGATGCCTGGGTCCTGCACCTGGGAGGGCAGCCGCAGCTGCACCTGGGAGCTCCTACCCCACTAACTCGAAAGAGGCAGGCCTCCCGCTTGTCCCTGGCTCCTGCTTGCTTCATGGAGTGGGAGGCCCAGGTCTGCAGTTGCGGGTCTGGTGGCTGCCGCTGCACCCAGGAGGGCAATTTTGCCTGCACCTAGCTCCCCCAAGAGCACAGGGAGGCTCAGATCCATAGCTGCAGTTTGCATAGCCCCAGGAGGGTGAGGCTTCTGCCTGCTCTGTAGAGCAGGAGGGCTGGGTCTGCAGCTACAGTTTGGGCAGCTGCAGTGGCATGGGGCACCCCCGTCCCAACTCAGAAGGGGCAGGGCTCCCACTGGCTCCATGGAGTGTGCAGCCCCAGCCATGCCTCCCTGATGCAGCTGGCAGGATGGCAGCAGCCACTGCCATCATTGGTATTGAGAGTGAGGTGCTGCTGAAAAGATACTCAAAAATGTGGAAGTGACTTTGGAACTGGGTAACAGGCAAAGGGTAGAACAGTTTGGAAGGCTCAGAAGAAGACGGGACAATGTGATAAAGTTTGGAACTCCCTAGAGACTTGTTGATTGGATTCAACCAAAATGCTGATAATGACATGGACAATGAAATCCAGGCTGAGGTGGTCTCAGATAGGGATGAGGAACTTGTTGGGAACTGGAGCAAGGATGACTCTTGCTATGTTTTAGCAAAGAGACTGGCAGCATTTTGCCCCTGCCCTAGAGATTTGTGGAACTTTGAACTTGAGAGAGATGATTTAGGGTATCTGGTGGAAGAAATTTCTAAGCCTCAAAACATTCAGGAGGTGACTTGGGTGCTGCTGTTAAAGGCATTCAGTTTTAAAAGGGAAACAGCACAAAAGTTTGGAAAATTCACAGCCTGACAACACAATAGAAAAGAAAATCCTGGCTGGGCATGGTGGCTTTCAGTCTTCAAAACTTTCTCAAATCTGTCTGGTCTCACACCTGTAATCCCAACACTTTGGGAGGCTGAGGCAGGCAGATCACTTGAGGACAGGAGTTTGAGACCAGCCTGTCCAACATGATGAAACCCTGTCTCTACTAAAAATACAAAAATTAGCCAGGCATGGTGTTGTGTGCCTGTAATCCCAGCTACTCGGGAGGCTGAGGCAGGAGAATCACTTGAACCCAGAAGGCGGAGGTTGCAGTGAGCCAAGATTGCACCACTGCACTCCAGCCCGGGTGACTGAGCAAAACACCATCTCAAAAAAAAAAAAAAAAAAGAAAGAAAAAAAGAAAAGAAAATCCCATTTTCTGAGGAGAAATTCAAGCCAGCTGCAGAAATTTGCATAAGTAATGAGGAGGCGAATGTTAATCACCAAGACAATGGGGAAAATGTCTCCAGGGCATGTCAGAGGTCCTCACAGCAGCCCCTCCCATCACAGGTCTGGAGGCCTAAGAGGAAAATATGGTTTCGTTGGCCTGGCCCAGGGTCCTTGTGCTGAGTGCACCCTAGGGATTTGGTGCCCTGCATCCCAGCTGCTCCAGCTGAGGCTGAAAGAAGCCAACATAGAGCTTGGACTGTAGCTTCAGAGGGTGTAAGCCCCAAGCCTTGGCAGCTTCCACATGGTGTCGAGCCTGCAGGTGCACAGAAGTCAAAAATTGAGATTTGGGAACCTCCACCTAGATTTCAGAGGATGTATGGAAATGTCTGGATGCCCAGGCAGAAGTTTGCTCCAGGATTGGGGCCCTCATGGAGAACCTCTGCTAGGGCAGTGAGGAAGGGAAATGTGGGGTCAGAGCCTCCACACAGAGTCCCTACTGGGCACCACCTAGTGGAGCTGTGAGAAGACGGCCACTATTCTCCAGAGCCCAGAAAGGTAGATCCACCAACAGCTTGCACTGTGCACCTGAAAAAGCTGTAGACACTCAATGCCAGCCTGTGAAAGCAGCCAGGAGGGAGGCTGTACCCTGCAAAGCCACAGGGCAGTGCTGCCCAAGACCATAGGAACCCACCTTCTACATCAGTGTGACCTGGATGTGAGACACGGAGTCAAAGGAGATGATTTTGGAGCTTTAAGATTTGACTGCCTCACTGAATTTCGGACTTGCATGGGGCCTGTAGCCCCTTTGTTTTGGCCACTTTTTCCCATTTGAAACAGCTGTATTTACCCAATGCCTGTACCCCCATTGTATCTGCTTTTGATTTTACAGGCTCATAGGCAGAAGGGACTTGCCTTGTCTTGGATGAGACATTGGACTGTTGACTTTTGAGTTAATGCTGAAATGAGTTAAGACTTTGGGGGACTGTTGGGGAGGCATGAATGGTTTTGAAATGTGAGGACATGAGATTTGGGAGGGACTGGGGCAGAATGATATGGTTTGGCTGTGTCCCCACCCAAATCTCATCTTGAATTTCCACATGTTGTGGGAGGGACCCAGTGGGAGGTAACTGAATCATGAAGGCAGGTCTTTCCTGTGCTGTTCTCATGATAGTGAATAAGTCTCATGAGATCTGATGGTTTTAAAAAGGGTAGTTCCCTGCACAAGCACTCTTCTCTTGTCTGCCGCCATGTAAGACATGCCTTTCACCTTCTGTCATTATTGTGAGATCTCCACAGCCACGTGGAACTGTAAACCTCTTTTTCTTCCCAGTCTCAGGTATGTCTTTATCAGCAGTGTGCGAACGGGCTAATATAGACACTATTAAGAAAGTGAAAAGGCAGCTGGCCACAGTGGCTTGCGCCTGTAATCCCAGCACTTTGGGAGGCTGAGGTGGGCAGATCACTTGAGGTTAGGAGTTCGAGACCAAACTGGCCAACATGGTGAAACCCCATCTCTACTAAAAATACAAACATTAGCCAGCCATGCTGGTAAGCACCTATAATCCCAGCTACTCAGGAGGCTGAGGCACGAGACTTACTTGAACCCAGGAGTCAGAGGTTGCAGAGATCGTGCCACTGCACTCCAGCCTGGGTGACAGAGTGAGATTCTGTCTTAAAAAAAAAAAAAAAAAGAAAAAGAAAAAAAGAAAGTGAAAAGGCAAGCCACAGACTGGGAGAAAATGTTCAACATACATATATTTGATAAAGGATTCATATCAGGATATATAAAGAATTCCTGTAAATTAATAAGAAATTTTTTTTGGTGAGACAGGGTCTTGCTCTGTTGCCCAGGCTGGAGTGCAGTGGCACAACCAGCCCAGCTAATTTTTAAATTTTTTGTAGAGATGGGGTCTTGCCATGTTGCCCAGGCTGGGAAAAACATTTTCTTAATGAACAAAATACTTGAAACAGCACTTAGAAAAGAACATATCTAAACAGCTAGTAAGCATGTAAAATAGATGTTCAACATAATAACCATCAGGGAAATACAAATTAAAACCATAAAAAGAGATCACTATACACCCACCAGAATGGTTGAAATTTAAGAGACTAACAATGCCACCTACCAACAAAGATGTAGAACTGGAACTCTCCCATACACTGCTGGTGGAAGTATAAAATAGTACAAGAACCTTGGAAAACTGTTTAGCAGTTCCTAATAAACTTAAGTGTACACATAGCCTATAGCCCAGCAATTCTATTCTTAGGTTTATACCCAAGACCAAAAAAGAGTTGTACAAGAGTGGTCATAGCAGATTTATTTATACTAGCCCCAAACTGTAAACAACTCAAATGTCCATCAACTAGAGAATGGATCAACAAATCGTGGAATAGTCATACAATGCAATACTACTCAGCAATGAAAGAATGTACTACCGATATATAAAATGACAAGGATGAGTCTCAAAATTGTTATTTATTTATTTTTTTGAAATGGAGTCCCACTCTGTCTCCCAGGCTGGAGTGCAGTGGTGCTATCTTGGCTCACTGCAACCTCTGCCTCGCGGGTTCAAGCAATTCTCCTGCCTCAGCCTCCCGAGTAGCTGGGATTACAGGCATGCACCACCACGCCCAGCTATTTTTTTTTGTATTTTTACTGGAGACTTGGTTTTACCATATTGGCCAGGCTGGTCTCAAACTCCCGATCTTGTGATCTGCCCGCCTCGGCCTCCCAAAGTGCTGGGATTACAGGCGTGAGCCACCGCGCCCGGCCTTCAAAATTATTGATTTAATTTTGTTGATTGATTTTGTGTCTGGCAAAAGAAACCAGACATAAAATACACTACAGATAAGTGAATTTCATGTATGCAAAATTTAAGAGCAGGCAAAAGTAATTTATGGTAATAGAAACCAGTATAGTGATTCCAGGGAGGTAGGAGGTAATGGCTTGAAAAGAGTACCAGAGAACTTTCTGGGGTGATAGAAATGCTTTATATCTTGATCTAGGTGATGGTCACACAGGTGTATACATTTGTTTAAAAAAAAAAGTATTGGTTTCTCCAGTTATGATTTGTGCATTTTCCATTATATAAATAATAATTCAATTACATATCATTTAAAGGGATAAGGCTGGGGGCAGGGGCTCATTGCTGTAATCCAGCACTTTGGGAAGCCAAGGCAGGAGGATCACTTAAGGCCAGGGATGCAAGACGAACCTGGGCAACATAGCAAGATTCCTGTCTCTATTTTTAAAAATGAGATAGATTTTATATATTCTGTTATTGAACAATCTTCAACACATGCAACATATGGTGCTAATAAAACAAGGTGCAGAACAGTGTTTTGATTTTTTCTTTTTTAAGAAAAAGAATATGTGCTGGGGTCAGTTGCTCACATGTGTAATCTTGTCACTTTGGAAGGCCAAGGCAGGAGGATCACTTGAGCCCAGGAGTTCGAGATTAGCCTGGGCAACATAGCAAGACTCTGTCTCTACACAAGAAAAGAGAAAAGGAATATTCATATTCATATACATGTATATTTGTTGGGTTTTATTTATTTTTTTTAGACGCAGTTTTGCTCTTTTTGCCCAGGCTGGAGTGCAATGGCACAATCTTGGCTCATTGCAACCTCTGCCTCCCGGGTTCAAGCGATTCTCCTGCCTCAGCCTCCCAAGTAGCTGGGATTACAGGCATGCGCCACCATGCCCGGCTAATTTTATATTTTTAGTGGAGATGGGGTTTCTCCATGTTGGTCAGGCTGGTCTGGAACTCCCGACCTCAGGTGATCCACCCACCTTGGCCTCCCAAAGTGTTGGGATTACAGGCGTGAGCCACCGCACCCAGCCTCATTTTGTATTTTGTTCAGGAATGCTAGACCCTTCTGGGTAATAGGGCTTGGGGCTGAAGGGGCAAGCCCAGAGACTCAGGGCATCCTTCCTCATGCTGCACAAGGAGGTACTGGCAGCTTGTCTGGCTCAGCCGGGGATCCCATGGTAAAGTAGGGGATTCGTGGCAGGTATCACCTAAGCTAGGTGATGAGGACACAGAGCAAGACAGATTCTATCCCAGCTAACTGTGAGAAGCTTCAGAATGGACAAAGGAAATGGACTGAACATGGCTACGATAGTGAACAGGAATACTTTCCATTTAACTACTCAAAGCACCTGTTATTCCATCCACTATATATTTACAGGCTTACAAAAACTTGAAGTCCCTAATCCTCGCCTTCAGGTTTTTTTTGTTTTTGTTGTTTTTTTGTTTTTGTTTTCGCTTTTTTGAGACAGAGTTTCGCTCTTGTTGCCCAGGCTGGAGTGCAATGGCACAATCTCAGCTCACTGCAATCTCCGCCTCCTGGGTTCAAGCAATTCTCCTTCCTCGGCCTCCTGAGTAGCTGGGATTACAGGCACATGCCAATACACCTGGCTAATTTTGTATTTTTAGTAGAGACGGGGTTTCTCCATGTTGGTCAGGCTGGTCTGGAACTCCCGACCTCGGATGATCCACTCACCTTGACCTCCCAAAGTGCTGGTAGCCACTGCACCCAGCCTTCCTTCAGGTCCTTCCTAATCCCTGGCCTCCCTGTTCTCCCCCTCTGCCTGATTCAGCCCTCAGTCTCAGTGCCAGGGCTGAAGCCACACTGACCCCACCTCTAGCAGAACCTAGGACTCTCCCATGCTTCAGGAGCCACTTGGGAAGGCTGGGTCTGTTCTCAAAGATGCCATGGGTTGCCATCTTTACAATGTCATGAACTGTGGCTTTATGTTAATGGAAACTAGTTATTCTGGGGAAGGAAGATTACATCCTGTCTCCCTTTTCCCTCTTATCATTAAAAAATTAGTAAACGTGGCCAGGCGCAGTGGCTCAGGCCTGTAATCCCAGCACTTTGAGAGGCAGAGGCAGGTGGATTACTTGAGGCCAGGAGTTTGAGACCAGCCTGGCCAACATGGCGAAACTCCGCCTCTACTAAAAACACAAAAATTAGCTGGGCATGGTGGTGGTGCACTGTAGTTCCAATTACTCGAGAGGCTGAGGCAGGAGAATCGATTGAACCTGGGAGGCAGAGGTTGCAGTGAGCCGAGATCATGCCACTACACTGCAGCCTGGGCAAAAGAGCCAGACTCCATCTCAGAAAGAAGAAAGAAAAGAAAAAAGAAAAGAAATGAAAAAAGAAAAGAAAAGAAAAGAGAAAAGAAACAGCTAGAGAATGGGAGTAGGGAGAAGTAGAAGTAGGAGGGTGGAGTCACTTTTACCCTCCCACTGGACAGAAGGAACTATCTCCTATGCATTGTCAAAGAATATCATCATGATGCTTTAGGGTTTCTAAAGTAGCTTTTGAGAAATTAATTTCAATGAACTCTCACTGGTGCTCACAGAACCCGCGTAAGGAAGAAATAAACAGGAAAGCTGAGGTCCAAAGATGCTGAAGTCATTCAACTTCAGCCTTAATAGCTCACCCTTAAGCCATAGGAGCTTAAGGGGAGATTGGCTTGTTTCCCAAAATGGAAAATCTTTACTGTTTCTTCTGACAATATACAAGAGTTATTCTTTTATCAAGCAATATGGAAAAAACAGAAAAGTCCTTATAAATTTACTACTCCAAGATAAATCATCAACAGAGCATTTCAGATTTAGGCTACCATGCTCTTGACTGCATGCAACGGAAAAGGACTGGGTACATTAAGCAAGAAAAGAGACTTATTGGAGGGATGTGAGATAGCTCAGAGCACCAGAGAGGCTGGAAAAGCAAACTCAGGAAGATGGGCAGAGCCCAAGGGGAACTGGGCAGCCAGGGCCTCAGGCAAGGTCAGGATCCTGGGCCATGTGGTTAGGATGCCAGTTCTGCTGCCAGTGGGTATGGCCTGGTTGCCCCCACTGCCCCTGGGACACTGGGTGTCACAGCCACCACTAGCAGTAGAACGAGTTCTAAAATGCCCATTTCTGGGCATCAGTCTCTGGATTTTAAGTCTAATTGGCCAAGCTACATATCATTCTGACTGCTGGAGAGTGAGTATATCCACCTTGGGGCACAGCGGCTGTCACCCAGATCCACACAGTGTTGGCGCCCTCAAGAAAGGAAGTCAGATGTCACACGTCAAATAAATGGTAAATGTTCATTACACACATGTATAACTTTCCTGTTTGTTTATAAGTCATGGGATATTATACATATTACTATATATTGTTAGTATATATTATATATGAATTAGCTATTATTAGTATATATTAAATGATGTATTTTATTTATATATAATTTATGTTATATATAATTAATATATACTATATTATTATACACACTAATTGGTACAACACTATTATACATACAAATTGGTAAGTAGATTTTACCTACTATTATCATATTGTTATACATACTAATTGGTATGTATACATACTAATTGGTAAATCGATTTTATTATTATTATACATAATAATTGGCAAGCAGCTTTTTTGTTTTGGCCTGTATATCTTTTTATATCATTACAATAAGTTATTCCCTAAATTCTTGCACAATATTTATTGTGTAGATATTGTTATTACCAATTTTCACTTGGACGTTTATTTTCTGTTTTTTACTATTATAAACAACACAGCTGAGAACATCCTGGAACATACGTCTTGGCACTTGCCTTGGTGTTTCCGTAGGTTAAAGTCTCAAAGGTGAAACTGCTGAGTCAAATGGCGTGTAAAAATTTAATGTAGCCAGATTGACCTGCAGAAATATCCGTTTACATACACGCTCACTAAAATGGGGGAGAGAGCCCAGAGGGGAGTGTCTTTTCCACTGATCTGATTTAATCTTAAGGATAATGGCCCAGCAAGGAAGGGTATTTGGGTGTTATCTCAGCAGTCCCGCCTGGTGGTTCTTAATTAGGCACACACGCAAGTGGAGGCGAAAGTTTGGAACGGTTTTCTGGTGAGCTCCAGCCACGTGAAACAGTAGGACTCGCATCGACGCAGTCAGGCTGGGGGCGCAATTTCAAAGTCTCCGTTCGCGCGTCCCTGGGGGCGCCTGGGGTTTGAACCATTGATCCGCCACATGCCGGTCCGCTTCCCTTCCCGCTTGGCCAAAATACCTTTCCTAAGGCACTCCCCACGTAAATAAATAAATAAACAACCGAGGCTCCGTGCGCCGCGCCTCCTGCCCTGGAGCTGGGGTTGGAGCAGGCTTTCCCCGGACCCGGTCCGGCCCCACATCGTCAACCCCGCCGGCCTGCTGCCTTTCTGACCTCCCAGCCCCCGGAAGAGCGCAGGAAGACATGATATCCCCGGGACCAGAAACGCCTGGAACGCAAAGGACGCAGAAGCCCTCGCTGCGCCGCCCGTGGGGCCCCGGCCCAGGGCTCAGTCCGGCAAACACGGACACCGCCGCTGTTCTGGGAAGACCGCCCAGAGCCCTCCTAGCTTGAGGAGACTCGCGGACGCCTTAAGCAGCCAGCGGGTCCCATGGTGTAATGGTTAGCACTCTGGACTTTGAATCCAGCGATCCGAGTTCAAATCTCGGTGGGACCTCACGAGACCTTTTGGTCCTACGATTCCTGTTTTGGGGACCGCTTCCGGCAGCAGCCACCTCGGGCTGTGTGGGTAGCCCCACTGGCCTGCCCTACAGCGGCTTGGGGTCCCTCTCCCTCTCTCAAGATGCTTTCATTTCAGGGCCATCCTGGGGGTGTCAGTGCGCACGCGCGAGAGTCGGGCAGAAAAATAAATGTGTTGATGGGAGAGCGAACGCGACTTCACCCTGGAGGGCAACTTCCGAAAGAACCCAAAGGATCCGGAGGATGCTGCTTCGGGCGGGGCATAGCTAGGTCGGCCGGTCTAGGAGGTCCCAGGTTGCCGAGGGTGCCGTTATGCTTCTTATTGGCTACTGAGCAAGCGCGATCCGTTACTGCTGCCTGAGCCGCCAACGAAGTGGCTCGACCGAACCAAGGGGCGGGGAAACGGGGACTCCAGTTGGTCACGAACAATAACGAGGAGGCTGCGGTCCCCAGAGGGGTGTGTTTTTGGGGTCTGGCACGCACACTAGTGTGTTTGTCTTGGTTGTCCGGTGCTCAGTGAGGTCGTCTGTGTCTGTCAGTCAGAAAACAGGCCCTTAGGCTGTATGCGGTGGCTCACGCCTGTAATCCTAGCACTTTGGGAGGCCGAGGTGGGCGGATCACCTGAGGTCAGGAGTTCGAAACCAGCCTGGCCAACATGGTGAACCCTCGTCTCAACTAAAAATACAAGAATTAGCCGGGCGTGGTGACGCGCCCCTGTAATCTCAGCTACTGGGGAGGCTGAGGCAGGAGAATGGCTTGAAGCCGGGAAGTGGAAGTTGCAGTGAGCCGAAATCGTGCCTGGGAGACAGACTTCATTTGTTAGTGAAAGAGAGAAGAGATTTAAAAAAAGAAAGAAAACAGTCCCTCAGATGCTGTAGCTGGTGAAAGAGGAAAGGAGAAAGAGAGAGACAGACAGAGAGAGAAGAGGGGAGAAAGAGAGAGAGAGAGGGTGAGGGGAGGGGAGGGGAAGAGAAGAGAAAGAAAGAAGAAAAAGTAAAACAGTCCCTTGGCTAAGGGACCGGTTCTTCAGCCCGCCAGGGCATCTTAAGGGAGTCCTCAGGTGGACTGAGCGCGTCTCTCCGGGCAAATCTGTCCAGGATCTGTGTTTAGGGTGCCGAGCAGGCGCACGTGCTTTGCAGGAAAGGGCGTACCTTTAGGATTGTATGGGAGAGACGTGCGTGAAGCAGCTTCTTTGGATCAGCATCTCGGTTTTGAGAGGTGCCTGTCCCTCTAGGATAAGTGACAAGGGAGTCCGCTGACGCATTTATGATCTCCCCACAGGGTGATTGGCACTGTGGTTATATGTTCCCGCCCGTTGGGAGGATACCATGGAAACAGAGAGGATCCTCGCGCTGCTCTCCCACCTCTCCCCTGAGCACCCATTCTCCCCACCCCACCCCACACTCTCCCTAAATGGTAGAATGGATCTGTGTGTATGAGCAATCCCAGCCTCAAAAATACCTAGCCATGAGACGTGGGAGGATTTGCTCCACCAGAGCGTAAAGCTTATTATCAACTGCAAGCTATAGAAATTGAGGTAGTTCGGTACTGGTGCAAGGATGGGAAAACATGCCAATGCAACAGAGCAGGGAACCCAGATTCAGCCCCACAAGTATCTGGACAATTGATTTATGACAAAGGTGGCACAACAGAGGAGTGGGTAAAAGAACTTTCTTTTCCTTTCATTCTTTCTTTTTTCTCCTCCTCTTCCTCCTCCCCCTCCTACTCCCCATTCCCCCTCTCCTCCTCCTCCTTCTCTTTTTTTCTTCTTTTTGACAGGGTGTTGCTCTGTTGTCCAGGCTGGAGTGCAGTGGCACAATCACAACTTACTGCAATCTCGAACTCCTGGACTCAAATGATCCTCCCCCCTCAGCCTCCTAAGTAGCTGGGATGGCAGGCACGTGCCACCATGCCCAGCTAGGGCCTACTTTTCGATAAATTGTTCTGGGACAATTGAGTGTCCATATGGAAAAATATGAAATTGAATTCCTCCCTAACTTATATTAAACAGAGAAATAAATTCCATGTGAATTGTAGACTACAATGTGAAGAAAAAACAATAACGTTTCTGGAAGACAACATAGGAGACTATCTTCACGACCTCAAGGTAAGGAAAGTCTTCCCAAAAAAGACAAAAAAGGTTCTAAAATGTTGATACACTTCACCATATTAATGTGATACTGTATGTTCTCCTTGTCAAAAGACCCCAATAATAAAATGACAAGGTCAGCCACAGAATAGGAAAAGATATTTGGGTTTTTTTGTTTGTTTTGTGTTTTGAGATAGAATCTCACTTTATCCCCCAGGCTTAAGTGCAGTGGTGTAATCTCAGCTCACTGCAGCCTCAACCTCCCAGGTTCAAGCAATTCTCCTGCCTCAGCCTCCTGAGTAGCTGGGATTAGAGGCCTCCAGCTAATTTTTGTACTTTTAGTAGAGATGGGACTTTGGCTTGTTGGCCAGGCTGGTCTCGAACTCCTGACCTCAGGTGATCCACCTGCCTCGGCCTCCCAAAGTGTTGGGATTACAGGTATGAGCCACTGCGCCCGGCCTAATTTTTGTATCTTTAGTAGAGACAGGGTTTCACCATGTTGCCCAGACTGGTCTCAAACTCCTGAGCTCAAGCGATCTGTCCACCTCCGCCTCCCAAAGTGCTGGGATTACAGGTGTGAGCCACCTTGCCCAGCCAGGAAAAGATATTTGTAATGCATAACTGACAAATAACTTAAATATAGATTACAATAGAAAAATCCAGCCAGGAGTGGTGGCTCACACCTGTAATCCCAACACTTTGGAAGGCTGAGGCAGGCATTACTTGAGCCCAGGAGTTGGAGACCAGCCCGAGCAATATGGCAAAAACCCATCTCTACTAAAAATACACAAATTGGCTGAGTGTGATGGTGCAGACCTGTGGTCCCAGCTATTTGGCTTGAGCCCTTGGGGTCAAAGCTTCAGTGAGCCATGATTGCACCACTGCACTCCAGCCTTGGTGACAGAGCAAGATCCTGTGTCAAAAATAAAATAAAGTAGGGAAAATATGTAGTCAGTTTGGGTTTAAAAAAAAAAAAAGAAAAATCCTAAAAATCAATAAGACAATCTAATAGAAAAATAACAAAAGGGTTGAACGGGCACTTCACTGAAAAAGGAAACTGAAAATAACTGATATACATATGAAAAGGTGCAAGAGATCATTAGTCATCATGCAGATGCAAATTAAAAGCTCAGTCAGATACTACTACACACTCACCAGAATGCCAATGCTGATGTTAAGAATATGAAATAATGTGAACCTTCGTAGGAGTGTAAATTGGTGGAAAACAGTTTGACATTAACTAAAGTTGGAAATGCTAGACCCTATGATATAGCAATTTCACTCTTGCCCATATATTCACAGAAATATGTGCATATGTGCACCTAGAGACATACATAAGAATGTTAGGCTGGGCAAGGTGGCACATGCCTGCAATTCTAGCACTTTGGGAGGCCGAGGCAGGAGGATCACTTGAGGCCAGGAGTTTGAGACCAGCTTGGGCAACATAGTGAGACCCCATCTCTATTTTAAATAAAAGAAAACTTTGTCCACCAAGGGGAAGTCAGGATAAAGATTTTCTACTTTGGGCCAGTCAAACCACATCTGGAGGATTGAGATCAATTCTAGGTATCACACAAAGACATTGGTAAATTTCATCCTGCCACTAACTGGCTGGGTAATTTGGGTAAGCAATTTAAGTGTTCTGAGCCTCATATGCAAAAGGATAATAATAGTACCTTTTGCATAGCAGTGTTGTGAGAATTAGTAAAATAGAAATTAAAAGTCTTTATATCTATTTCTGATCCATAATATAGTCAAGAATGGTAACTGCTAGAGAAACAACTAGAATAGTGAAGTCTATGGAAGCTCAGATACTTGAGAAACACAAATACTTACACCAGGAGGAAAATGAAACTTAGAGGTCACAAGATAGCTTTCTCAGTTTATTTGCCTATTTGTTCCTAGTCTGGATTACAACAGAGGCAGAGAATTAGAAGTCATGGGTGGAAGTTAGAGGGGCAAAGAAGATAAACCTTCTAACAACTTGAGCTGTCCATTGGCAGAACAGTGTAATCACCCAGGGGGTTCTTCCTGCCCGCTGCACAAACCAAATCAGTTCACCAAGACCTCAGCATTGCATTAAAGAAAGAGTTCAATTGACACGAGGTCTGCCATGTGGGAGATGGAGTTATTTTATTTTATTTTTTTAGACAGAGTCTTGTTCTGTCATCCAGGCTGGAGTGCAGTGGTGTGATCTTGGCTCACTGCAATCTCTGCCTCCTGGGTTCAAGGGATTCTCCTGCCTCAGCCTCCCAAGTAGCTGGGACTACAGGCATGCACCACCACACCCAGCTAATTTTTGTATTTTTAGTAGAGATGGGGTTTTGCCATGTTGGCCAGGCTGGTCTTGAACTCCTGACCTCAGGTGATGTGCCTGCCTCGGCCTCCCAATGTGCTGGGATTACAGATATGAGCCACCGTGCCCAGCCTGGAGATGGAGTTATTACTCAAATCAGTCTCCCTGAAGGCTCAGAAGTTGGGGTTTTTATGAACAATTTGATGAGCAGGGGGCTAGGGAATGGGCACTGCTGACTGATTAGGGATTAAATCATAGGGGTGTGGAAAACGGCCCTTCTGTGCTGAATCTGCCTCTGGGTGGGGCCACAGGTCCGGTTGAGTCATGAATCACTGATCTAGGTGGGGTCTGTCAGTTGCCAGAATGCATCTCAAAAGACCAAGCCTAGGTTTTACAGTAGTGATGTTACCTACAGGGGGCACAAATCACAAATCTTGTGACCTCTGGCCACATGACCTCTGAACAGTAAAGGATTATAGAAACTACGCCTACATTTTGGGTCCCTGAGCAAGGAGGAGGTTAGTTTTAGGGAGGGACTATTACCATCCTTGCTTTCAAGTTAAACTATAAACCAAATTTCTCCCATGTTTAGCTTGGCCTACGTGCGGGAATGAGCTGAAGACAGCCAGTCTGCGAGGCTAGAAGCAAGATGGAGTCGGCCATGTCAGTTTTCTCTCACTGTCAGAATCTTTGCAAAGTTGGTTTCAACAGGCTTGAGAAATACTGAGCTGCTGGTGCCTGAAGTCTTCCAGGGAGGCTCAAAGCTCTTGGTCAGTTGTGAGTGTAGGAAGATTTCTGCGCTCAGATGGAGATTGGGCTCCACAAAATGTACCCTGCCTTCCTCTCTGAGGTTTGGTTCGTCTGTGAATCCTTATTCCCAGTTTCGGACTTTACTCACCATGAGCTTTTTCATTATTTCTCCTATGGCTTTCACCATTTTTTGTTTGTTTGTACGAAGACCCTCAGTAAGATATCTGTTTTTCATCAGAAACCAGTGTACACATACACACATGCACAAAACTGAAATAAAGGTTTAAGAAATAATATGTACTCCACTCCCACTGCTTCACTTGACTAACCTTTTTAAAACAAACCAAAATAATAGTAAATTAAACAAAAATAATATTTGGCTTGGCTTGATGGCTCATATCTATAATCTCAGCACTTTGGGGGAGCCGAGGTGGGAGGATCACTTGAGCCCAGGAATTTGAGACCAGCCTGTGCAATGTAGTGAGACCTCATCTTTACAAAAAATTTAAACATTAGCCAAGCTTGGTGGCACGTGCTTCTCTAGTCACGGTGACTCAGGAGGCTGAAGGAAGAGGATCACTTGGGCCCCATAGGTTAAAGCTGCAGTAAGCTGTGATCAGGCCACTGCACTCCAACCTGGGTGACACAGCAAGACCCTGTCTCAAATAAATAAAAAGAAATAATATTTACCCTTACACACGTAAAAGTACACTCTGATATTTTTTCTTTTCTTTCCTTTTTTTTTTTTCTTTTGAAGACAAGGTCTCACTCTGTTGCCCAGGCTGGAGTGCAGTGTCGTGATCAAATGATCCTCCCACCTCAGCCTCTCCAAGAGCTGGGACTACAGGTGTGGGTCACCACACCTGGCTAATTTTTGTATTTTTAGTAGAGGCAGGGTTTCACCATGTTGGCCAGTCTGGTCTTGAACTCCCGACCTCAGGTGATCCGCCGGTCTCAGCCTCCCAAAGTGCTGGGATTACAGGCGTGAGCCACCACACCCAGCCTCTGATATTTTCTATGTATTTTATTTTTTTTAAACTGGTCGCAATCTACTAACTTGATTCTAGAACCCATAATTGGTAAAACACTTAGACACTCACTACCATCCCAGCTGGCCTTCTTCTCCTAGCTCCAGCTTCTCTGAGACCTCCTCTACATTTCCGTCTCTTTCTATGCCCAGTAGCGTAGGAAGAACCTCTCTTTCTCCTCACAGCAGTCTGAAAGCCTCTTCCAACAGTTTTATTCTGGTGAAGGGGCCCGGAGCATAGCACACTGTAGCCCCAAATTTCTGGGTTCAGGTGATCCTCCTGCCTCAGCCTCCTGAGCAGCTAGGACTACAGGGGCAGACCACTGTGCCCTGTGTAAGCCTATAAGTTATAAAATACATACAGTCTTTTTTTTTTTTTTTTTTTTTTTGTGAGACAGGATCTCACTCCAGTGCCCAAGCTGGAGTGCAGTGATGCAATCATGGCTCACTGCAGCCTTGACCTCGTGGGTTCAAGTGACCCTCCCACCTCAGCCTCCCAAGTAGCCAGGACCACAGGCATGTGCCACCACATCTGGCTAAGTTTTGTATTTTTTTGTAGAGATGGGATTTCGCTATGTTGCCCAGGCTGGTCTTGAGCTCCTGGGCTCAAGCGATCTGCCAGCCTTGGCCTCTGAAAGTGGTGGGATTACAGGCATGAGCCACTGTGCCCGGCCCACACACAGTCTTTTAACACCTACCATGTTCTTGGTGCTAGAAATACAAAATTTAAAAAAGACTTAGCCGGGCACGGTGGCTCAAGCCTGTTAGCCCAGCTCTTTGGGAGGCCGAGGTTGGCGGGCCACTTGAGGTCAGGGGTTCGAGACTAGCCTGGCCAACATGGTGAAACCCCATCACTATTAAAAATACAAAAATTAGCCGGGTGTGGTGGTGCATGCCAGTAATCCCAGCTACTCGGGAGGCTGAGGCAGGAGAATCGCTTGAACCTGGGAGGTGGAGGTTGCAGTGAGCCAAGATCTTGCCATTGCACTCCAGCCTGGGCGACAGAGTGAGACTGTCTCAAAAAAAAAAAAAAAAAAAAAAAAAACACTTGCTCCCTGCCCTCAAGGAGCTTGAAATCTTGACCAATAAATCAAAGACTAAAGTACATTGTAAAATGAAAAGCAAGGCTCGGGGGTACATGTGGATGAAAGGTAAGTAAAATACAGGTGTAGGTAAGGTAAAAAAAGAAATCCAGACGAAAGCTCGGAATAGCATGAGAGTGCTACCGTTTGTGTAAAAAGGGGAGAACATTTATATGGCTTGTGTGTGCATAAAATATCTCTGCAAGGCTGCATGAGAAACTGGAACATTGATTTCTCCAGGAATGAAACCAGGGAGAGAAAAGGAGAAAGAGACTGTTCACTGTATACCCTTTTACACCTCTTGAATTTTGAAGCCCCTAATTTTTCATTACTTCTTCATTCAGTCACAAAGTCTCTAGGGACTCAAGAAGCCAGAGAAAGGTTGACGTGATGTTTAAACCTAGTTGTGACTTACTATCCGGATTAGCTAGATGAAGAAGTGGCAGCAGGCTGGGGGTGTTTCAAGCCCTGCATGAACTGGTCAAGGAATAAAAGAAGCTCTATATTGATGCATGGAGCCTAGGGGGCCAGGGTAGGGGTTGGGGGTGAGTAGGAGGCAGAGCTGAGGCCCCAGAGGTAATAAGGGCCCCTCATGCGGAAGGGCCTTGGTGGCTTTGGTGCCCAGGAGTCTAGATTTGGTCTCACGGGAGGTGGCGAGTGAAGAAGGGTATTAAGCGAGGGAGCTACAGAGAACCCACTAGCAGCCAAGGGCAGAGTGGGCTGCAGCCGGGCTAGGAAGGTGGGGAGTTCTGCAGGAGACTGTGGAATCATCAGGGTAAAAGGTGACCAAGCTTTAAGTGAGGACTAGGCAGAGGGAGTAAAGCGATAAACAGATGAACATGTGAGAGCTTTAGAGGTTGGCTCCATCAGGAATTAGCTTGCTTAGGAATTAGCGTGATTAGATGGGCTACCGGGGAGGAGCAGGGGAGCAGCAAGGCCGTGCGTGCACAGCTCTTCTTCCTTCTCTCTCCTCTGCCGGCTTCCCTGGTCCTTGCTTCCTCAGCTCTGATGCTACAGGTGATGAGTCCCCCACCTCTCCCATTTCCATGGTCTGGTAGAGAATAAGAAAATCAGAGGGGCCAAGGGGACGTTGAGTAACTACTCCAAAGTCACCTCCCTGCCCTTCTCCTACCCCAGCTTCTGTCGGAAATGAGGGAGGAGGGAGAGGAGGGCAGGGAGCAAGATCTTTTTGGTGCTTAATTCAAACCCTGCCTGCAACTCTGCCCCTGCATGAATATCCTGCCTCCTCCATCAGACCAGGGCCTCTGTCTCCCTACACAGGATCAGCCATGGAATGCGTGGAGTGCAGTGTAAAGTGAAAATGTGTAGGTCTTGTTCAAAAATTATTAAGAATTTCAAGATGAGGACAGCAGAGTGTTAAACCTAGCATGCACCCTTCTAAGCAGGGGACCCTGTGTGACAGCAGAGGTCGAAGGCCCGTAAAGCTGGTTCTGTCCCCAGGCCTTAAGGTCAAGTAGGGAATTGGGTGGGGTTGGGAGGCAAGAGGCTGTGATTTACTTTTCCAGAGGTGCTGAGGTCATGGTGGGGTAATCCCTGTCCCCACCTCACTCCTTGCTGGCTTCATGGGTAAGATCCGGAAGGCCCAAGGGTGGGCGGGGCTGGGCTGTCTAACCTACTAGGAAGGATTTCTAGCTGCTACCAGCTCCAGGAGCTGAGGCCACATTAGCCAGTCAGCTGTTCCCCCTCCCCGCCTTCTAAGGCTGAGGAATCCCTTCCTGGGAGTCTCTGGTGCAGTGTGGAAGGAGGGTGATACAGAATTGGAAACCTGAGAATGACTCAGTTCCATGTTACTTGACCAGGAAATCAAGGCGCTCAAGAGCATTCCCTTCCGCTTACTCCCTTTTCCTGGCGTGGCATCCTTTTACTGCTCAGGACCATTAGAATCTCAATTACGTGGTTTCTGCCGGCAGCCTCACACGTCTGACCCTCTGTGCTTGGTCTTCTTCACAATCCTCTTCCCCCATCCAAGCCTGAGTTTCTGGAGTTCCTCCAAACTCTATTCTTGGCCCTTCTTCTCTCAATCCACACAGTCCTCTTGGTCAATCTTGTCCACTTTTGTTATATCAGCTACTACCTCTCAGTGATTCTCAACAGGTGTGCAAAGGGAGGAGGAGAAGCCTATGGAGTCATGTGAGATCACCTGGTGGGGAAGGCTTTCCAACTGGTGACACCACCATTCACCTAGTCATCCAGAGAGGAAACTGGAAGTCATCCTTCATAATTTCTTCTCCATCCTTCCAACATTCTATCAATCTCTAGGCCCTGAAAATTCTACTTCTTCACTACCTCTCCAGTTCATCTCCTCTCCATTCTTACCCTTCCTCCCCAATTCAGTTCCTAATCACGTCGGCTGGATCAGAGTGATTCTCCTTTCTCTGGAAGCTGACTTTCTGAGGGTGGCCCTGAAAGTCAGCAGAGAAAGGAATTGGGAAGCAGTTAAGGTTTGAGTCAGGTGAAAAAGATCTTGAAGCACACGTGAATTGAAAACAAGGAGATCTGGGGAGAGCTTTGTGGCTGGACCTCTTTGGGTGAGCCTGGAAACTGAAAATGCGTGTTACAAACAGGTTTACCAGAAGGCTCCCTGCAAAAGAGGCTTTTCACAAGCCATAGACAGGATGACCAAGGGGCTGTCTAGAGCTCATGAAACAAAGCAAACAGAGAAGCAGGAATAGAGGCTATGCCTGGGTGGAACAGCATGAACTTCTCTTCATCAAGGCCAGCGTAGCTCCGCTACTGCCCAATGAGCTGGCAACGGTGAAACCCTGAGCCCCTCATACAGTACCAGACCTCAAGGCAACCATCCAGTTCTCTGGTGGCAGGTCAATGGAAGGGGCACAGAATTGTCCTCACTGGAATAGGCACTTATTCGGGAATTGAGTTTGTATTCCCTGCCAACACCACCATCTATGGACTCATGCGATGTCTTCTAGGCAGCTATGGTGTCCTAGACCAGGCTAGCTCCAACCAAGAAGCTCTTCCTAGCAAAAGAAGTAAGGCATTAAATGCAATGTGGGTCCTGGAACAGAAAAATGGCATTAGTGAAAAAGCTAGGAAAATCCAAATAAAGTCTGGAGTTCAGTTAACAGTGTTAAACAAATGTTAATTTTTTAATTTTAAAAGTACCATGGTTATGAAGATGTTAACATTAGGGGAAGCTGGGTTAAGGGTATATGGCAACTCTCTGAACTAACTTTGCAACGCCTCTGTAAATCTAAAATTCTTCAAAATAAAACTACCAAAGAAACAAAAAGAAATAAGTTTGGGGCTACTGTCAACAGGATTTGCTGATCTCACCATGTATCTGTTATCTAGAAGCAAGTGGCTTTACAGAGTGATAGCCTGTTCTAGTAAAGACCCAGGGTGGTGCCATGTAGGTGGACACCACTTTGCAAAGACTAAGTGATGTCAGAAAGGTTCCTGGCTGTGCTATAAATGGAACCAGAAACAATTTACAGTGTTTTCCCTTCATGGCTAAAAAACTCAAGGATCTGTAGGCTAGAGGAGGGAAAGGATGGCTCAGATGGCGTCAATGACCCACTCTCAGAATGATCATTCTTGTCCTCCTAATCAACAGTGTGAAGGTCTAGGCATGCAAGAAAGGAATGCTGCCCGCTGGGCGCAGTGGCTCACACCTGTAATCCCAGCACTTTGGGAGGCCAAGGCAGTTGGATCACCTGAAGTCGGGAGTTCAAGACTAGCCTGACCAACATGGAGAAACTCCATCTCTACTAAAAATACAAAATTAGTCGGGCGTGGTGGTGCACGCCTGTTATCCCAGCTACTTGGGAAGACTGAGGCAGGAGAATCACTTGAACCCGGGAGGTGGAGGTTGCAGTGAGCCAAGATCAGGCCATTGTACACCAGCCTGGGCAACAAGAGCAAAACTCTGTCTCAGAAAAAAAGAAGAAACGAAGGAAGGAAGGAAGGAAAGAAAGAAGGGAGGGAAGGAAGCCACAAGGCACAATGTCATAATCCCTTTAGAAGCTGAGATTTCTGACCTGCCATTTGAGGCTCCCTATGGCATTAGGAAGAGACAGAAAAGGGGGTCAGAGTATCAGGCTGATGACTGACCCTGAGACTCAAGGAGTCCTGTGATTGTTACCACACCCTGGGGTGGCCAGGAAAGGTACAGGAGGAACCAGAGAACACCTGGGCCACAGTGCCCTGCGAAACGGTGGGCTGAAGAAACTGCTACTCTAATCAGAGTCCCACCAAGGGTTGAAGAGCCTCAGGAACAGAGGTTAGAGTTGCCGCTCTGGATCCAGAACCCCAACCAGTGACAGCCTGCATGAAGACAGGAGAATAAGGACTGGGCAGGTGGAAGAAGGAAGCTGTAGCCACATGGCTGATGGCCGCATGACTGGCGCTCCCATCTTTTTTTCCTTCCTTACTGCTGGAGCCCTATGGAATATTTACCTTTCCTCATGTTTTGAAGGAAGAATTACTGTCTTTAATGTTTTTTCTTTCTCATTCCTCATCTTTTCCTTCTCTTGAGCAGAGTATATGGAGGGTGGTTGAATTGACACCAGCTTGCAGAATGGTGAGATGGAGTCAGGATGGAATTGGGAATTGGAGATCCTGGGTTTTGACCACAGAGGCCCTGTGACCTCACCCTTGGCATTTGGACTGTGATCAGCTGGGGAAGGGAGGCTGCAGCTGTAGTATGTAGGATGACTATTAGATTAGGTTTGCTTTCAGAGACTTGCTTTCATTTCTATCTAGTAAACCCTACAAGCCAGAAACTTGGATACCATCCTTGACAACTCATTCTCCCTCACTCATAACTCAAAGAAACGTCAAGATCTGAAAACTTTATTTCCCAAAGAACTCATCAACTTACCTACTGCCCCCGAGACTTACGGCCACTGCCCTAATTCAGGCCTTCCTCACCTCACCCCTGATGGAAAAATTACCTCCTTAATTGCCGTTCTGCCTTCACTCTTTCCCTGTTCAATCTTGTAAGAAGCAAATTTCCAGCCAGGCTTGGTAGTTCACGCCTATAATCCCAGCACTTTGGGAGACCGAGGCAGGAGGATCGCTTGAGGCCAGGAGTTCGAGATCATCCTGGCAATATAGTGAGACCCTGCCTCTACAAAAAAATTTTAAAATTAGCCAAGTGTGGTGGCACACACCTGTAGTTCCAGCTACTTGGAAGGCTGAGGTGGGAGGATTGCTTGAGCCCAGGAGGCAGAGGGTGCAGTGAGCCATGATTGTGCCCCTGCATCCAACCTGGGTGACAGAGCAACATTTTGTCACCCTCTCCCCCAAAAAAGCAAATTTCCTTCTAACATTACCAAGTCATTCCCAGCAAATAAGTTTGTTTAGTTCAGCAAGCAAGACCCCTCTAATCACCTCCAAGCCCGCTCTAGCAGCAGATCCTAAGGATCTAGACCTCTTGACATTCCCACTCCAACCTGATTGGTGCTCCCATTCAAACCATGGTCCTTTCTCATATCATGCCTCTGTTTATACTGGCCCACCAGAAGTGCCATCCATCCACCCATTGACAACTTAACCCTTTAGAACTCAGGTCCAGATATCACCTCCTTCTAAAGGCCTTTCCTGTCTTCCTTCCCAGGACTCAACGCACCCCTTCAGCAAGATTAGGTAGCCCTCCTATGGGATTCCATCATAGCCCTCGCAGACCTCTCTGATGTTGCACTGAGCACATTGTATCATGAGTGCTGGTTTGTCTGTGGCTCTTTCAGTCCTTTCCTTGCTGGCAAGGCCCAGGAATTGGTCTGATCCATCACTACATTCCCAGTCCTTAGCAGGATCCAGCCTCCCTTCTGCTAACCAGAATCTGCTTAAATACCGTCCTAGGCTTCCTATTGCCCTTAGGATGAAGAAGAAAGTTCCTAACTGAGTTCACCGAAAGGTCCTTCAAGACTTGACCCCAATCTCCCTCTCTAGCCTCATGCTTTTCCAGCCCCCATTCTGCACCCCTCGACGGCATTTACATTGACATTGTTCATTGCCCTGAATGTCTCTCGGCTGTGTGTTCCTACACTGCCCTTGACTCTCCCCATTGTAGCATTTATGGACTTAATTGTAAATTGTTTCATGTCTTCTCCGCTAAATTCCATGAAAATAGGAGCCATGTTCGTCTTGCACACTCTTCCATCCATAGTGCCCAGCACTAACAGACTACTCAACAATATTAAAGAAATCATGAAATCATAACTTCACAAACTCTTGTTGTCATCAGGCCATCTGGGGTGATCTAAATGACTAGGAACAGGACCATAGGGTAGGACATGATATGGAGGGACAGGACCCCCCCAACCCTGGCCCCCAGCCCAAACTACTCTGGCGTGGAAATGCTTTATTCCTAGGATGAGAGTGGAGGGAAAAGACGGAGGGGTTCCAAGGTGGTGTAAGTGCTTCCTAAGGACTGCCCTCTGGGGTCTCAGGGTATCGCAGGCTCCTCACACCCCACCACCCATGGGGCCAACCGTTCAGCCAGCCACACTGTCCTCAGAGTGTTCCCAGCAAGGTCAGCAGAGACCCAGCAGGTGGAGGAAATAATGGGAGAAAAGAGTTGAAGGTGGGAATGGGGAATGGGTTCACAATGCATTTGTTCAGGGATCTTTACTCATTCTGTGATGAAGAGAAGGTGACAGTTCACTGGCTCCCTGGGGGTCTAGGAGACTTGGGCTTGGCTGAAGAGGGACAGACACTCAGGGTGGGGCTCCGTGCCATCAGCTTATCAGACAGCCGCCTTTCTCCTTGAAGGGATTCTTGTCCTCAGGGATGCCTTTGAGAAAAGGGTCGTTTCCTGCTTGGGCCTCCACATACTCCTTGATTTCCTTTCCCGCTTTGGAAATCTGCGAGAATACGAAAAATGTTTAAGGTCCTTGTTACTTTCTCTGGATCCGTGATTTGGTCAGTGCCAGAAAAACAGGTTTCTGGGCAGGGCAGAGACCGAGGCCAAAGAGGAGAAAGACACAGAGGACGGACAGGTGTTCAGGGGTGTGAGTTCCTTGATCTGACCCACAACACTGACCCTGACCTTCATGGGCTGCTTGGCCAGAGCCAGCCCAGACACAGGGCTGGACACGCTGAACTCTCCAAGGCCCTGAAGCTCTCTCCTGTGCTCAGGGAGGCTGGCACCCTCACAGGGTCAACCCCAGCCTTTCTCTGCATCCTACCCCATCCCAGAGGTACCTCCTACTGCTTCTGTGGCCCTGGAACAGTCCCACCACCATTTCGGTCACTTCCTCCTTCCCAGGGCTCATCAGGAACAGGAAGGGAAGAGCAGGGATGGGGCGAGGAGGCTCACCGGAATTCTTGTGTTTTTCACTTCCTTCTTTAGCTGCTCCACCTCCATCTTCAACAGGTCCTTCTCGCTGAGATCCTGGGCCATCCTGCCCTAGACAGACCTGATCCTGGAAAGGATTCATCAGCCAGAATCATGAATCTCATCAGCTCTTCCAGCTCCTTCCACACCTCGACTTCTAGCATCTTCCCTGCCATATCCCTCAGTTCAGGCCCCTCATCATTCAACAGATATTCACTCCATCCTTGCATGCCCTGCCACTTCAAGAGTCTGGGGTCAGGAGGGAAGGAAGCTCCCAGTCTAATAGGGGAGGCACCATTTTTGCCTTTGGATTGTCTGCCTATGGAGGAAATTTGGATTGTCTCTCTACAGAGGCATCTATCTGTCTGTCTACAGAGGAAACAGAGAAGAAAGAAAAAGGAGTTTCTTTCAGAGAGGAAGATCTGGGTATCAACGTTATTGTTTCATATAGTGACTCAGAGTTTTCCTCTTTCTCTCCAGGTCCAGCAAGGGAGAGTATACAATAATGGTCAAGAGAAGGGGGTCTTGGCTGGGCACGGTGGCTCACCCCTATAATCCCAGCACTTTGGGAGGCCAAGGTGGGAGGATCGCTTGAGCCCAGGAGTTCAAGATCAGCCTGGCCAACATGGCGAAACCTCATCTCTGCAAAAGGTAGAAAAATTAGCTGGGGGTGGTGGTGAGTGCCTATAATCCCAGCTACTCGGGAGGCTGAGGTATGAGAATCGCTTGAACCAGGGAGGCGAAGGTTGCAGTGAGCTGAGATCATGCCACTGCACTCCAGCCTGGGTAACAGAGCGCAAGTGTTTCAAAAAATAAAAAAAGATCCCAGGCGCTGTGGCTCATGCCTGTAATCCCAGCACTTTGGGAGGCTGAGACAGGCAGATCACCTGAGGTTGAGGGTTCGAGACCAGCCTTGCCAACAAGGTGAAACCCCATCTCTACTAAAAATACAAAGATTAGGCAGGTGTGGTGGTGGGCACCTGTAATCCCAGCTACTCAGGAGGTTGAGGCAGGAGAATCGCTTGAACCCAGAAGATGGAGGTTGCTGTGAGCCGAGATTGCACCACTGCACTCCAGCTTAGGCGACAAGAGTGAGACTCCATCTCAGAAAAAAAAGAGACAGACAAGGGGGTCTGGAGCTTACCAGACTCCAACTCTGATCCCAGCTCTACTGCTTCCTTACTGCTTCCTTAGTGTGGCCTTAGGGAAGTCACTCAACCTCTTTGAGTATTAGTTTCCCCAGCTGCAAATGGGTATTAAAAAAACCTACCACATGCAATTATTGTGGGTACTAAGAAAATAATATCTATAAACTATTATAATATACTACCTGGCACATAATGAACACTTAATACACTTATTATTACCAATAATGCTATTGTTATTATTATCACTGCAGGGTTATCAGGAAGGCCTTCCTGGTGCCTAGCCCCAATGATACTAAGAGTAGATCCCAGCCCAGTGCAACCTCAGCCCCTCTCACCTGCCACAGAAGAGCACACTCTCCAAGTCACTTGTCCTGGACTCAGGTAAGATAGTGTTTGAGCCTCCTAGTTCTTCATCAGCTGAAAATCTTCAGATAAAGCAGATGGCCTGGAAACCAAAATCTCTGATGCCTAAGCTGATCATAGGCTCAAAGTTCTAAGCCCATCACCCGCCTGAGCCTTCAAGCCCTCACTACAGCAGAGCACAGAGATAGACATTCTCCCCACAAAAACAAACTCGAAAACAGAAGCCACCTTTTCACCACCTTACCCTGCATTAGCCTCACTCTTTTGGTGACCTCACTAGCTTAGAGCCCGCAGTGCTTCTATTTCCCCACCTCCACCGTGCAGCCCCACTTACCCGCCTTCGCCTGCTTTCTCCTCCTTCCCTTCCCACCTCTGAGCATGCTCTGAGGCTGTCCTTCCTCCTGACGCAAGTCCTAGACCGGCCCCTAACCTCCTTAACCAAGATGCCTTGTGGGCCCATTGGATCCCCACAGTTTCACCTTACGAATTTCTCCTAGCTCACTCTTCATCCACTCATTCAATAAAAATGTACTTGCTCACCAGGCTGTGCCACTTAGTACTTGGGGCGTGGCCACCTCTAATGCCTCTGTTCAAGCTTCTTTGCTGCCATGCCTCCCTCTGAGCCCCGAATGTGGGTTCTTCAGCACAGGGCCTACATCCTGGTTTTTTTCTTGCTCTCCTCCAAGGAACACCCAAGGGCTATGCCATTTAACAGACATTGAGCTCCTGCTCTGGTTGACACTCATCCAATGACAAGGGACCCGCTGAAGGAGCAAAAGTTAAGGGACCAATATGGTCAGTGGGAGGTCCTCTTATTCTCCCGTCTCTAGGATGACAGGCTTGGTGGTGGGAGGGGCAGAGAGGAGGCCCGCGGTCCATCCTAACTTCCCTGCTCCAGGACCCAGTCCAACTCTCAGCTGGGAGCTCTAAGAATTTGAAATCAGGACAGGATCCCGGAGGTCGTCTAGTCCAACTGTCCTGTTAATGCGTGAACCACAGCCCATACCTCCTAGGCAGGCTCAGTGCTCTGTCCACTGCTGCTTCCTAAAACCGCAAGTTCATCTGAAATTTGAACCTGGTGCTTCTCAAATCCAAGTCCTTCCTGTTGTCTAATCTGAGTCCCTCACATTACACTTGGTCAATTTCATCTTGTCCTGCCTTCATCAGCACAGAGCATGTAGGGCAGGTCTTCATCACATGCAACCCTTCACAGGCTTGCTAACACCCCTCTGGGAACCTCTCTGGTCATGTCTTCCCTGTGTCCAACCCAGACCCCTCTTGCTGCCGCATCGGCTGTTTTCTATTTTTGCTGTGCTGCTGCCCCACAGTCCTCTCTGGTATGACGGATCTCCATATCCTATCCACCCTCCACTCCCCTGTCCCTTGGTGACTCATCCCTGAGCTTCCCAAGGAAGCCCCCACCCTCTGCCCTTTCCTCCTGCCTTCCATGAGTGGAAAATCCACCTCCGCCCCCTATAGCAGGCCAGCCCCCTTCCTCCTCAGTCTCCGACCCCATCCCCCCACCAACCAGTTTCCTCTCCAGGACCAGGGAGCAATCACAGCTGCCCCGACCTTGGCTTCCTCTGCTGGGTGGGATTGGGGGCTGGGCCCCCAAATGGGCCCCTGGCTTCCCCCTTCCTCTGGGCAGGGGACAGAGAGGCACAGGCTCGGGGAGCAGGACTGACTTCCTCTTGTCCCGGAATGAGCATGCCTGCCCTTTGCAAGCAGGTTTGGGTCTCACCCAGAGGAAACCAAAAGCAATAAGAGGGAGGGAAGGCAGAGCAACCAATCAAGGGCAGGGTGAGACTCAAAACGAGAGGGCTCCCTGGGGAGCCAGACAGAGGCTGGGGGTGATGGCGGAGCTACAGCAGCTGCAGGAGTTTGAGATCCCCACGGGCCGGGAGGCTCTGAGGGGCAACCACAGTGCCCTGTTGCGGGTCGCTGACTACTGCGAGGACAACTATGTGCAGGTAGGTAGAGCGGGCGGAAGCCTGACACCCCAGCCCCTGGAGGGGGGACCCTGAGCCCAGCCCCAAGTGGGGCCCCGGGAGCCATCCTGACAGTGCTTGTCCTGGGCCTTGGCTGAGAAATCCTCCCACTCCAGGCTTCAGCTTCATCCCAGACCCCAATACTTAACCCTGACCCCACACTACCCAAGCCCCCACTGTGCCCCTTCTGTCTCTCAGAGCCTCAGAGGTCTGGGACAGACAGTGAGATTCCATCCTGTTCTCAGGTGTCACCGCAGGTTCATCCTTCTGAGTCCTCCCAGGTCAATTCAGAGACCCAAAGCCTCCGTCCTCACACAGATGCTGGCGATCGTTCTATTTCCAGGCCGGCTCTGGGTGAGGCTTCAGAAGAACTTCCCAAACAGCGCAGTGAACCTGAGATGGACAAGGGAAAGGGGTTCTTTCCCTGAGTTTGGGAAAGGGAGAGTGGGGATAAGGCAGAGTAGGCTGGGCTAAAGAGAGGGGATCTCATGCAGAGGCAGGGGGATGGCCTACATGACTACTGGGAGCAGGCTACTAGCAAAAGATAGGGAGGTGGCATTGTAGAACAGGTTTTAAATTGTGTGGTTGTCCTGGGGCTAAGAACATAGATTCCTGGATTCGGGGAGGAGAGGCAAGGCAACTTAGCCATGATGGAAATCACTTCTGTTAGTTCATTAATCTGTACAACTATCTTGTGAGACATGTATTATAATTCCTATTTTACAGATGTGGAAACAGTAGCTCAGGGAGGTGAGGTGACTTGTCTAAGGCCACACAGCTCCAAACAGCACAGCCAGGCATTCCTTTTTTTTCACTCTTGTTGCCCAGGCTGGAGTGCAATGGCTCGATCTCGGCTCACTACAACCTCCGCCTTCTGGGTTCAAGAAATTCTCCTGCCTCAGCCTCCTGAGTAGCTGGAATTACAGGCATGCACCACCATGCCCAACTAATTTTATATTTTTAGTAGAGACAGAGTTTCGCCATGTTGGTCAGGCTGGTCTCGAACTCCTGACACCTCAGGTGATCCACCCGTCTCGGCCTCCCAAAGTTCTGGGATTACGAGAGTAAGCCACTGTCCCTGGCCAGCCTTTTTTTTTTTTTTTTTTTTTGACAGGGTCTCCTCTGTCACCCAGGCTGGAGTGCTGTGGCATGATCATAGCTCACATAGCTTCACTGCAGCCTTGAACTCCTAGGTTCAAGCAATCCTCCCACCTCAGCCTTCTAAGTAGCTGGGGCTACAGATGCATGCCGCCATGCCTGGCTAATTTTTTAAATTTTTTTGTGAAGACAGGGTCTTGATATGCAGCCCAGGCTGGTCTTGAACTCCTGGCCTCAAGTGATCTGCCCACCTTGGCCTCCCAAAGTGCTAGGATTACAGGCATAAGCCACCACATTTGGCCTTCCCTGAATCCTGATGCCAAGCTCTTTCCTCTCCATCTTTCTGCCTCCCTACACGCTATGTGACTTTATGACAGTTTATTAGCCCTCTCTGTCCCTGGTTTCCTCTGCTCCCTGAAGAGCTGCAGGCTAACCTTGTTACCCCTTGGGCAAAACTTTATTTTTCTAACCTGTACTAACCAAACTATGAGAACAGGCACAGGGACCTCGTAGCATAGTAAGAAAATGTTGAAAAAAGAAATAAATGAGTAACAAGCGCTCATGGGAAATGGCAGATTAAAGAGAGTCAGTAATGACAGCAGTTAAAATGCTCTGGACCTTTCTTCTGGGCCAGGCATGTTACCAGCATGGCCTCCCTTCATCCTCATCTGAAGTCCAGTGAGGCGAGTCCCGTTCCCACTTCACAATGAGGAAGCTGATGTTTGGAAAGGTTAAGTCACTTTCCCAGAAGTCTCCTAGCTAGTGTCAGAGCCCGAATTCAAACGCAGAAATCTGATTCCAGAGCCCACTCCCTATGCCACTAACTGAAAATGCTACTCTGGGTATCATTTCGGTCTGTGTAGATGTTGAGTGACCACCTGCAGATGAGACAGAATGAGGCTTGCAAACCAGCTCATTCTCCTAGCATGGAAAGGCATGTTCCCTCCATGGACAAGGATCCAAGCAGTCCTTTCCATTCCTTCCATAACTTCTGCACACCTCAAAGAGCTTCCGCAGGGATCTCATTTGCACACACAGTGTGCACACACAATTTGGGGTCGCAAAGACCTAAGTCCAATTTCCAGCTCTGCCACCTACTACAGGAACTATGGCAAGTTTCTCCTCTGATTCTCGTGCCTGCCTTCAGGGGTGGCTCCATGGGTTCAATATAAAAATGTATCAAAGCATTTCGCCTAGTGCCAGCCCCTTCAGAAGAGCAGGATAAATGGCAGCTCTTACCATGACCATCATTACCATTCACTGGAAGGGTGGATTATAAGAATCAGTTCTAGGGAGGAGAAGCTGTCCTTGCAAAAATATGCGGGGCACGAGAAGCCCTGGCCCAAGTTGGAATCCTTGGACTCCTGCTTCCTTCGTGCAGAGCACTAACTACTGGAACACACAGCCTGTTATCTTTCCTGGCCTTTCTGAGGATCTTTGTCTAGGCAAATGCCTAGGAAGGATCTGGATCTCAGAACTGCTGTTACCTAAGGCCTGATTCCCCTACCCTCCATCCCCACCTGCAGCCCCTCTCTCCCCACACCACCCAGACACTAGGAAACCCATGGGGAATTAGGGAAGGCAGACCAGGGTCACCTGCAGAGTTCTCAGCCAGGCTTGACTGAGTTTACAGACAGGGTAATTTGCATGACGAACAAGCACTCAGCCGCAGAGATGTATCTCAGATGCTTGTCCCTGCAGACCTAACTTCGGGCTAAAAGCAAAGCCAGGGGTCAGTAGGTGTTCAGGCTCCAGGTGCCCAGAGCTGGGCCCAAGCAGACACTTTTCCTGTTTGGGCCAACAATTCCACATGTTAGTTTGGGGAGGAAACTGTACAGAAGAAGGCAGGCAAGCTAAGAAATCTGGGTGGAGATGAAGGAGTAGTCACTGCTCAGTTCTGCGCCTGTTTCCTCATTTAGTAAAGGAAGGTCTTGAACTAAATCAAGACCTGCTATCTTGTCTGGTGTTAATATCCTGGGTTGATTTCTTTGCCTATTCAAGATTCTTGGTGACATATGCTGAGGAGATGTAAGTTTTGTTGCATATGCTAATGCGATGTAAATGACATGCAAATGAGCATCTCTTTCCTGCTGTTGGAAAAGAAAGACAAGGAGGAGAGAGCCATCGCATGGGCTTCCCAGAAGGTTCTGGCTCAGGCTCCACTAGAGGCTCCCAGGTGTCTCTCAGACCTTGCTCTGAGAGTTTGTGGGTCTGTTCTCCATTGACAGGCCCTGAGGGGCACCTGAGGGCTCAAGCAAGGGGACCCCAGTGTGCAGCCTTGCCTGTTGGCCCACTGGCCCTACCCCAGATTCACCCTAGACTTGCCCCCTACCTGCCTTAGAAAGGTACAGGCTAGAGTATGGCAACTCCATGACCCGACCAGAGATGAGGAAGCTGCCTGGGGAACCAAAAGACCACAGAAGTTTTGCCCTAGCCCCCACTGCCTGATCTGGGACCAACAAAAACAATTTCTTGGCCGGGCGCGGTGGCTCAGGCCTCTAATCCCAGCACTTTGGGAGGCCAAAGCAGGCAGATCACCTGAGGTCAGGAGTTCGAGATCAGCTTGACCCACATGGAGAAACCGCATCTCTACTAAAAATACAAAAAATTAGCTGGGCGTGGTGGTGCATGCCTGTAATCCCAGCTACTCGGAAGGATGAGGCAGGAGAATTGCTTGAACCGAGGAGGCAGAGGTTGCGGTGAGCTGAGATCGTGCCATTGCACTCCAGCCTGGGCAACAAGAGCTAAACTCTGTCTCAAAAAACAAACAAAAAAAACTTCTTGCCTTCATCCACAGCCTGCTGACTCCTCCTGCACTGACTGGCAGTGTGACCCTGGCCAGTGCCTGGTACAGTGCCTAGAATACAGTGAGAATGTGCCCAGAGAATGTTTGGGTTCCCATTCGACCTGCTAATTAACTCACGAGTGCATATTTATGAAGAATCTTTTGCGTGTTGGGTGTGATTCCATGACGGGATACAGGATGAAACAGACAAGCTCCCTGCTTTCACGACACTTCCATTTAAGGCAAGGGGGGGTAGATAATGAAGATAATGAAAAAAATACATAGATAATATTTGATAGTGCTAAATGCCATGAAGAAAAGAGAACAGGGTAAATATGATAAAGACGCAGTGAAGGCGTGGGCTGGGGGAGATCTTAGTGTGGTGAAGGAAGGTGTCTCTGAGAAGCTGAGGCCTGCTAATAAGGATTCTGAAAATAAGTACAGCACGTGCCAAGGCCCTGAGGCAGAAACAGTTCAGCTTGTTCAGGAACAGAAACCCAATGGCCAGTGTGGCTGGAGGGGAGTGTGTGAGAGGGGGAATGGTGAAGATGGATTAAAGGGGATGAAGGTGAACAGAAAGGCAGGAGCCAGACCTGGAGGGGCTGTACGTAGGCCACGGTTAGAAGCTTGAATTTTATCCTCAGGATATTGGAAAGCAATTAGAGGGAATGAATGAATAAAGTCCCTCTGTTCTGGGACTCAGTTTCCTTATTTGAGTTCCCAAACACCAATCTGCAGACTGGAGCTAAACAGTCACATGGAAAGCTTTTTTTTGGTTTGTTTTTGAGACAGGGTCTCACTCTGTCATGCAGGCTGGAGTGCAGTGATGTGATTTTGGCTCACTGCAACGTCTGCCTCCCGGGTTCAAGTGATTCTTATGCCTCAGGAGTAGCTGGGATTACGGGCACGCACCACCATGTCTGGCTAATTTTTGTATTTTTAGTAGAGACGAGGTTTTGCCATTGTAGCCAGGCTGGTCTCGAACTCCTGACCTCAAGTGATTTCCCAGCCTGGGCCTCCCAAAGCAGTGGGATTACAGGCGTAAGCCACTGCGCCTGACATGGTTTGTTGTGTTTAAAAATGTCGGCTGGGCACGGTGGCTCACGCCTGTAATCCCAGCAGTTTGGGAGGCCGAGGCGGGCAAATCACCAGAGGTTGGGAGTTTGAGACCAGCCTGACCAACATGGAGAAACCCTGTCTCTACTAAAAAAAAAAAAAAATACAAAATAAGCCGGGCATGGTGGCGCATGCCTGTAATTCCAACTACTTGGGAGGCTGAGGCAGGAGAATCGCTTGAACTCGGGAGGCAGGAGAATCGCTTGAACTCGGAACGCAGAGGTTGCGGTGAGCCGAGATTGCGCCACTGCACTCCAGCCTGGGCAACAAGAGTGAAACTCCATCTCAGAAAAAAAAAAAAAAAAATTGAATGTCTGCTTTAGCCAGTGTTGCCTTCCTCTTTCCTTTCTACTATTCACCCCCACTATTACCCCTAAAAGGACAGCCTGTTACTGAAGTCTTCAGGAGGGTCGTACCATCATCTGTACTCAGTCCTCAGCTTGACTATTTGAGAATGGTATCTTTCCCTCCCTTTGCATCCATTCCCCAGGACTGCAGGTTCACTTTTTTTTTTTTTTTTTTTTGAGACAGAGTCTCGCTCTGTTGCCCAGGCTGGAGTGCAGTGGCGCGCTCTCGGCTCACTGCAAGCTCCGCCTCCCGGGTTCACGCCATTCTCCTGCCTCAGCCTCTCCGGGTAGCTGGGACTACAGGCGCCCGCCACCACGCCCGGCTAATTTTTTGTAGTTTTAGTAGAGACGGGGTTTCACCGTGGTCTCGATCTCCTGACCTTGTGATCCGCCTGCAGGTTCACTTTTTTAAAGTGAATTTAAAGTATGTTGTAGCAAGTTCCTCTTGCTACAACATCATTCTGCTGGGAGCCACCTCAAACATCTAAGGGTTGCTGCTCTCTCCCAACCCAGTCCCCACTTTCCCTATATCCTCTCCCATCCCACCCCAGCCAGCCAAGGACCCAGTGGAAGATGCTGGCCCTTAGGCCAGGGCTGTGTGTATTTCAGGCCACAGACAAGCGGAAGGCGCTGGAGGAGACCATGGCCTTCACTACCCAGGCACTGGCCAGCGTGGCCTACCAGGTGGGCAACCTGGCCGGGCACACTCTGCGCATGTTGGACCTGCAGGGGGCCGCCCTGCGGCAGGTGGAAGCCCGTGTAAGCACGCTGGGCCAGGTAAGGGGCGTGGGGTGTAGGAAGGCATCTTGTGTCAGGCCTCAACTCTTCAGCCCAACTCAGACATCTGCTACATCAAAAGTTCCTTCCTGCCTTCCGCCATGTCCAAATGCCCAACTCTACAGCAGAAGGTTGGCACTTCCCAAGTTTGTGGACCTCCTTATCTCTGTGGCTACACTACAAATTCCCTGAAGGCAGAGCTTTTTCTTTCTCGGAATTCTGTCCTGGACATGAGAAAGTGTTATCTACCAATCACAGCAGCGCCCTATACAGGAAAGAAGCAAATGAACCCTGTTTGCATCTAAATACAAGCAGTGCCCTCATAAATATCCCAGACCCAGGGTGCTAGCTTGACAAGGTCATCTTCAGCCCTAGAAGCACTGCCACCACCATACAGTATACACCCTCCACCCCGCCACAGTGTTCTAGCGCACACACCCTCCTCCTTCCTTCCTGGATCCTTGACCGAGGAATTGCCCTATAAAGCACATGCACAGACCCAGCCACACATTCAGCTTGGCCTGTACATCACCCACATGTTCAGTGGGTGGGGTGTGTCTTTTCCTCCCCCACCACAGACCAGAGTTCCCACCGTTTCGAACTGTAGGCTTTCTCCATGGAACATTCTGAGAGGAAGTCAATTCACTTATTTGTCCCCCAAAGGGGAGAGCTGATCCAGCCACCATTCTCTGCCACCTCCATATTCTCCCCCTCTGCTCCCAAGCCAGCCGCGTGCTTGTCTCTTCCTGGCATCCCCAGGGAAGTTGTGTTTTCTCTTTTCCTCCTGTTCCTGCTCAGCTAATAATAACCCTTACTCTCTTTCTACCAGGAAGTTGCTCCAAAGTGGCTCCATCCTTTCCTGCTACTTTTCCCAATTGCTATGTAGCCTGGTGGGGGGCGGGGGGCGGGGGGAAGGGCCCTCTTTTTCTAGACCTGGCTGCCTCCCATGGTCCCTATCCCCAGCCCAAAGACTTTATCTTCTTCCTCTTTAGGGGGAAGGGCGCTGGACACAGACCACCCCTCTCTGTCACCTTGAACCCTGTCATGCAGATGGTGAACATGCATATGGAGAAGGTGGCCCGAAGGGAGATCGGCACCTTAGCCACTGTCCAGCGGCTGCCCCCTGGCCAGAAGGTCATCGCCCCGGAGTGCCTACCCCCGCTCACACCCTACTGCAGGAGACCCCTCAACTTTGGCTGCCTGGACGACATTGGCCATGGGATCAAGGTAGAGAGAGGGGCCCTCCTCTTTCCCTCCAACCCACCCTCTCGTGCCTTGTGGCCCCCTTCCCTCCAGACCCCCAGTTCTTCTGCACGTTTTGTCCCCATTTGCCTCTCCTTTCTTTCCCCGCTCCCTGAAACCACCACTCTGAGCTCTTCCCCCTCTCCCTAGATTTTGTAATCCCTCCCTCCAAAACTGGTCTGTACCGTCCTCGGAGGATCTGCTGAGTGTGAGATCCTGAGCAGCCCTCGCCGCTCCCCCCACCCCCCACCGCCCGCTCCACCCCGTGGGCACCGGGCGTGTGGGAAGGGGAAGAGGGGGAAGGGAGGATGTCAGGGTGTGCATGAGAATGGCTCCCAGCCACATGAGAACAGCAACTTCCTCTGTCTGGGGGTTTGAGGTCACTGCACTGAGCAGTCACCCCAGAGCTGCTGTGGGTGAGAAGAAGCGGGGATACAGCCACACAAAGCAAGATTGGTGAAGAGAGGGGAGCATGGCGCTGGCGTCTTCTCAGCCCATGTCCTTCTGCGAGGTTGGAGAGGGCAAACACTCACACCCGTCCCAACTTCAATTCCTGTCTCCACACCTTAACATTTCTGTATCAAAATGAGCCGCTTGATATCCTTAACTTATCACCCCCCCTTAAAAGGGAAACAACACTCTACCCTTCAACCACCAGGCCTCCTCCCCACCAGTAGTTCTCTGTTGTCCAACTTGTATTCTTTTTTTTTTTGAGATGGAGTTTCGCTCTTGTTGTCCAGGTTGGAGTGCAATGGCACGATCTTGGCTCACTGTAACCTCCGCCTCCCAGGTTCAGGTGATTCTCCTGCCTCAGCCTCCCGAGTAGCTGGGATTACAGGCGCCTGCCACCATGCCCAGCTAATTATTATTATTATTTTTTTGTATTTTTAGTAGAGATGGGGTTTCTCCATGGTGGCCAGGCTGGTCTCGAACTCCTGAACTCAGGTGATCCGCTCGCCTCAGCCACCCAAAGTGCTGGAATTACAGGTGTGAGCCACCGCTCCCGGCCCAACTTATATTCTTTGTGCTTCAGCTCAAATCTCTTTTGTCTTACCCCTGGTGAAGCCTATGAGTTAACACTGTACCCACCCCTTGGGGAAGTCCCATTGGTAACAGAAGTTCCCTCTTTCATGTGGGCATGCACCCTGTCATTTGCGCATCCCCTCTGAGTGGCTTGGCTCCTGCTCCTCTCTGCCCTAACTCCCCAAAGCCAATTCCACAAATCTTCGAAAATGACAGGTGGGACACTTCTAAGTGTGATGTGTCCTTTCCTTTCCCCATCCCCTCCTCAGCCCAATCAAAGTTAGGGACCACCAAGCCAGGGCCCCAGCTTCCTGGGCTCTGAGATGGTCTGGGGGAGGGACGGGGGTGCTGGGCCCACTCAACCCGCTGTGGCTGTGCAGAGGAAGTGGCTGTCGGCTTTGGTAGAACTGAGTCCCAGAACCCAGGCAATGACAAGGGAGTGGGGTGGGGGAAGTGTAGGAGAGGGGCCTGAGAAGTGGAAGTGGGAACTGGCCATGCTGGGCTCTCCCTCTGGTTCTCGTCCGCCCCTCCTCCATTTCCTCTTTGGGGATGAGGGTTGGGGGCGGCCCCTCACCCCAAATGTCAGCCCAACCTCCCGCTCCTTCGCAGGACCTCAGCACGCAGCTGTCAAGGACAGGCACCCTGTCTCGAAAGAGCATCAAGGCCCCTGCCACACCCGCCTCCGCCACCTTGGGGTGAGGCCTCGCCACGACGCCAACTAGCCTAGCCCTGCCCTGCGCGACCCTGAAACTCTCCTCCCCTAGCCTCGCCACCCACCCCTGGCGCCCCCGGCTGCTCAGGCCGTCATGCTGGATGCCTGGCACCAAACCTCCCCCTCAGCCATCTGCCCTTCCTGCTCGCACCTGGCCCCTGCTGGCCAGAAGCCTTCCTCCTTCCTCCTAATACCCACTCCCCGTCCCCCACCAGGAGACCACCCCGGATTCCCGAACCAGTGCACCTGCCGGTGGTGCCCGACGGCAGACTCTCTGCCGCCTCCTCCGCCTCTTCCCTGACCTCGGCCGGGTGAGACCTACAAGCCCACGTGGGTAGGTGGGGGGTGGGAAGTGGCTTTTGAGAGGGGCCACCTGCCAGTGGTCATAGTGACTCCTGGGCTTGAAAGGACCCAGTTACTCCTGGGTCACACGTGCAGGGCTGGGTTCAGGATTGGAGGGGTGGGGCCAGTTGGGGATGCTGCATTAGGGAAGGCGTGTCCGACAACCGGGCTCTCTGGTGTTCAGCAGCGCCGAAGGTGTCGGTGGGGCCTCCACACCCAAGGGGCAAGCAGCACCTCCAGCCCCACCTCTCCCCAGCTCCTTGGACCCACCTCCTCCACCAGCAGCCGTCGAGGTGTTCCAGTGGCCTCCCACACTGGAGGAGTTGTCCCCACCCCCACCTGGTAAGGAGCTCCGCCCTCCTCTTCCCAACTGTGGGGTCGTTTTTCCGCCTCCTGCCACTCCCCAGCCCCTCTCTTGGATCTGCCCCGGCCAGCCTCAGTGAACGCCTCCTCCAAGGAGCCCAGCACAGGAGCAAAAGGAGGCAGAGGAAGTGAACTATCATAACTTAGCGCCTGCTGTATACCAGACCCTGTGTTCGAAGCTTCTCATCCATTTTCTCATTTAAACAATCCTGGCTGGGAGTGGTGGCTCACCCCTGTAATCCCAGCACTTTGGGAGGCCGAGGCGGGCAGATCACCTGAGGTCGGCAGTTTGAGACCAGCCTGACCAAAATGGAGAAACCCGGTCTCTACTAAAAATACAAAATTGGCCGGGCATGGTGGTGCAAGCCTATAATCCCAGCTACTCGGGAGGCTGAGGCAGAAGAATCACTTGAACCTGGGAGGCGGAGTTTGCAGTGAGCCGAGATCGCGCCATTGCACTCCAGCCTGGGCCTCCAGCCTGGGCAACAAGAGTGAAACTCTGTCTCAAAATAATAATAATAATAATAATAATAATAAATAATAATAAATAATAAACTTAATCCTAAGGGCCAGGCGGGGTGGCTCACGGCCGTAATCCCAGCACTTTGGGGGGCTGTGGAGGGCGGATCACTTGAGGTCAGGAGTTTGAGACCAACCTGGCCAACATGGCTAAAAATACAAAAATTAGCCTGGCTTGGTGGCGCGTGCCTGTAATTCCAGCTACTCAGGAGGCTGAGGCAGGAGGATAACTTGAACCCAGGAGGCAGAGGCTGCAGTGAGCCGAGATCACCCCGCTGCACTCCAGCCTGGGTGACAGAGCGAGATTCCCTCTCAAAAAAATAAAATAAAGGTCGGGTGTGGTGGCTCACGCCTGTAATCCCAGCACTTTGGGCGGCTGAGGCAGGAGGATCACGAGGTCAGGAGATTGAGACCATCCTGGCTGACGCGGTGAAACCCCGTCTCTACTAAAAATACAAAAAAATTAGCCGGGCGTGGTGGCGGGCGCCTGTAGTCCCAGCTACTCGGGAGGCTGAGGCAGGAGAATGGCATGAACCCGGGAGGCAGAGCTTGCAGTGAGCCGAGATCGCCCCACTGCACTCCAGCCTGGGCGACAGAGCGAGGCTCAAAAAAATAAAATAAATAAAATAAAATAAACTTAATCCTGAGAGGGTCTTTACCACTCTCCGTTAATAGATGAAGCCACTGACCCTGAGGTTCAGTGACTTGCCCAAGAGCCACCCAGCTAATAAGAGGCAGAGTCTGACTGTCCTCTACTGCTGGATCTTTCAGGGCTTACTGAGCACTTACTATGTGCTAGCAGCACTGTGGGAAGACCAGGACAGGAGAGGGCTGTAGGAAGATTGCATGAGATGGGTGCATTCTTTTTTTCTTTTGAGATGGAGTCTCACTCTGTCATCCAGGCTGGATGGAGTGTGTTGGCAAGATCTCAGCTCACTGCAACCTCTGCCTCCTGGGTTAAGCCATTCTCCCGCCTCAGTCTCCCGCGTAGCTGGAATTACAGGTGTGTGCCACCATGCCCAGCTAATTTTTGTATTTTTAGTAGAGACGGGGTTTCACCATGTTGGCCAGGCTGGTCTCGAACTCCTGACCTCAGGTGATCTGCCCGCCTTGGCCTCCCAACCCGCCTGGCTGAGATGGGTGGATTCTGGGGCCCAGCTCTTGAGCAGTTCCCTGACAAACTGAAAGAGCTTCCTGTGCCACACTTACAGCCTTTCTGCTTTTCCCCCAAGACGAAGAGCTGCCCCTGCCACTGGACCTGCCTCCTCCTCCACCCCTGGATGGAGATGAATTGGGGCTGCCTCCACCCCCACCAGGATTTGGGCCTGATGAGCCCAGCTGGGTGCCTGCCTCATACTTGGAGAAAGGTACCTGACTTCTGGGACTGAGGGGCACCGGATCCCACTTCCTCTGTTGCCCTGACCCCCATTCTCCTCCCTCTGCAAAGGTGTGAATCTATCCCCCGGACCCCCCACACAATTTTTCTGACGAACTGACAGAACTGGGGAGCTGGCAGCTGGCCTGGTATTAAATATTAACTAAGCTGGGGAGGGGTCCTGAAGGCTTGCAAGAAGCCCCCCAAGATGGTCCCTAGAGTCTAGTACTTGAGACCCTGCATCCCCAAGGCAGTGGGGGGTGAGGGGGAGAGGGCAAGAGGAGTATCTCACAGCACCCTCTTCTCTTGCCCTGCAGTGGTGACACTGTACCCATACACCGGCCAGAAGGACAATGAGCTCTCCTTCTCTGAGGGCACTGTCATCTGTGTCACTCGCCGCTACTCCGATGGCTGGTGCGAGGGCGTCAGCTCAGAGGGGACTGGATTCTTCCCCGGGAACTATGTGGAGCCCAGCTGCTGACAGCCCAGGGCTCTCTAGGCAGCTGATGTCTGCACTGAGTGGGTTTCATGAGCCCCAGGCCAAAACCAGCTCCAGTCACGGCTGGACTGGGTCCGCCCACCTCTTGGGCTGTGAGCTGTGTTCTGTCCCTCCTCCCATCGTTGGGGGAAGGGGTCCTGGGGAGAGAGAATTTATCCAGAGGCCTGCTGCAGATGGGGAAGAGCTGGAAACCAAGAAGTTTGTCAACAGAGGACCCTTACTCCATGCAGGACAGGGTCTCCTGCTGCAAGTCCCAACTTTGAATAAAACGGATGACGTCCTGTGACTGCCCCACGGAGATAAGGGGCCAGGAGGGATTGAAAGGCATCCCCAGTTCTAAGGCTGCCGCTAATTACAGCCCCCAACCTCCAACCCACCAGCTGCCCCAGAAGGAGCATCTTCCCATTTCCTAAGTACCCACAAAGTGCAGCCCACATTGGACCCCAGACACCCCTCTGCAGCCATTGACTGCAACTTGTTCTTTTGCCCATTGCTTGCTGTGTGTGTGATGTGTTCATATGTGGCTGGGCACTTGCCCAAGAGTGGGAACGATCTCCCTGACTTAAGCGAGGCTCTCCGAGAGCACCTCACTGTCAACTCTGAGACTGTCGCGCAAGAGATCTCAGTCATTTCTTCCCCCTTCACCTCCTTTATAGTTGTAACACACCAGAGGAAGGAGGGGCTTGGGTTTCGCTGGTTCTGCTTAAAAACATCATGGCTTTCTGTTCCAAGGGTGGGGGGATGCGTGGAGGGCCCAGCCCGCGAGGGTGACTTTGGTGAAGTCCCTGGTCTCTTGCTGCATGGACGAGGCTGGGGTGCAAGGAGACACCGTCACACGCTGCGAGGTTACTGGCTGTCCGGACCCGAGCCGGACGGTGCGCTACCTCGTACCACCACCAGGAGGCGATTGTTCCCTCTGGCTTTTCCTTTGGGGGTGCTAGAAGGGAGTGCGGGGGTCGGGAGGCAAGAGGATGTAGACAGCACAGAAATAGTGTGGGGTTGCGGTGGGTGAAGCAAGATCGCAAAGGCCTGGGGCCATAGGTGGAGACCCTCTTCTGCCTCTGTGGGGAGTTCTTGTGGCCAGGAGAATTTCAGGATCCTGGGTTCCCCCCACAGTAGACTGGAGGCGGGGCGGTCACGCAGCCCGAGGCAACAGTTACAGCGGCGGGAGATGTTCCTTCTCTCACCTGCTGGGGAGCCCCTTCCTCCCAGTTGAGAGGACCAGGAAACACTGCTGCCTTCCAAGGTTTGCGCGCGACCCCGCGATGAGTCAGACTCCAGAACTCAACCGTGCACAGTGGGGTGGGGGAGGCAGCCGAGGTGGGTTAACTGCATAGATAGTGACGGCTCTGAGCCCCCTTCCTCAAGCCCCCAAATATGAGATTCCAGAAATTCCCAGAGGGACATAGCAAAGCCAAAGGGAAAACGGAGTAGTAAAGCTAACTGTCTTTGCCGAATCTCCCTTCCCCGCCCCCTCCGCCGTTGGCCCCGGTACCCCCCTGCAGGCGGCCAGACTCAGCACGACTTCAGCACTTGTTGCAGGTGGAGGCGCACGTCTGCAGCCGTTTCCCAGGGCACCACGCTGGCGCGGAACGAGCTGGGCTCGGCCTTCTGGGCCTCCTGAATGAGGCGGTGCATGGGGTAGCCGCGGCGCGGGAAGGCCACGTCGCCGCCCGCCAGCAGCCCCATGGGGCAGAAGTCGTTGGCGCCGTCGCCCACGTAGAAGAGGCGCTCGAAGTGCACGCCGTCGTGGGCCCGCTCGCGCAGGTAGTCGCTAAGCACCTTGTGCTTGCACATGTTGGCGGGGCAGCGCGCGCAGCTGTGTGTGTGGAACGGCCGCAGAGCCAGCAGTCCCCGCGCATCCGGCCCCGACGGGTTGCTGAGGATGCGGCGGAACAGGCTGTGGTGGCCGGCGGCGCGCAGCGCGCTCTCCACGCCAAAGGTGTTGGCATCGGAGATGAGAATCACCTCGAAACAGGCGCCCTGTTTTGCCACAAACTGCAGCAGGTCGCCCATGCCTGGCGACAAAGGGATGGCTTCATAGATGGCGCGCAGGTCCCGCGGCCGCACGCCGTGCTCGCCCAGGTACTTGAAGACGCGCTGCATGTACTCATTGTAGAAGCCCTCGCGGTAGGTGGCTCGCAGGCTCTCCGGGAGCCGCTGGCCCGGCGCGGCGCGCACGATCGAATCGTCGCTGTTTTCGTCTACGATAGTCTCGTCGAAGTCGAAGGTCAGGAGGAAGCGCGGGGCGCCCTGCGCGGCCATCCCGCCGTCCTGGGAGCAGGGGGGAGAGCAGCAGGAGGAGGAGGAGGAGGGGGCAAGCGAGAGGGGGCGCGGCAGGAGCCCGCCCGGGAGAGGCTGGTTAGCGGGCCACGGCCAGAGGCGCTGGCACATCCAAGACCTGAGGAGGACCCAAGTCTGGTTAAGCTGGGAGGAGTACCCAATGCCACCACCTCTATCCCCAACCTTCCCTGACTACTCCAGTGGCACCTCTTAGTTAACTGCAGTGGGGTTTATGCCCAGAGAGCTTCTTGGCATCTGTTTCCGCTACTCTCATCCGGGCCAATGGGGCTTAACAAGGGTCAAAAGAAGGGAAGAGCAGCTTCCAAGGATCACCACTTTGGGGAGGTTTCTGGACTGGACTGTTTTGGAGACTTCCAGTGGCCCCTGTTGTTGGTGTGGATCAAGAGAGAGTGGTGGGAACTCTCCCCTTCCTCATTCCCTGAGGCAGAGTCAAGGGAAACCACCCATCCACCCAACCGGACCAGTTTCCTCATTCTCCTTTTGGGCCGTGGGGAATCTATGGCTCTCTGGGAGCTGCTTCCAGCCCAATGGCACTGGACAGGGGTCTAGGGATGGGGCATAGCTTCTCCAGGGAGTTTTAGGGCCCTGTGCTGACAGCTCATCACTAATCACTTGCCAGTTCCCCAGGAGGAACGTGTCAGCAGGTGGGGTTTCTGCCAGAGTCCGAAGCAAGCAGGCAGCAGGAGAAGCAGTGGGGCTTGGGGAGGTAAGAGCCTCCCGCACCAGGCCACAACACACCTGGGAGACAGGTAAGGGAGAAGAGAGCAGCAGTGGCTGAAAAGGCAGAGGAGTGGGAGGGACCAGGTAGTAGGGACTTGGGGGGTGTGGAGGAGAGGGCTGAGAGGTCATGCTAGGGGACCTTGGAGACAGACTGCTGGACAGGAAGAGAGTAGGGGTAGGGATAAGGGAGTTCCAGGAAGTGGAGACCTTGGGCCAGATTCATGTTGGAGGGGAGGGTGGTAGGCAGCATGGGAAAGGACAGAGGACAACAGGAGACATGTCTGGGCACAAGGAAAGGCAAGCAATGGAGGCAGCAAGAGCCCTCGGCAGCAAGTCCCCATCACCTTTGCCTGCCAGTGTGTGAGAGGTGCAGAGGGGCAGTGAGCAGGTGATGTGCAGCTTCCAGATACCCACACACTGCTTTTCTCCCACCCAGCTCCCACCCCAGTTAATTGAGATGGGATTGTTCCTCTTTCTGGTTTCTTCCTAAGCCCCTCTCTCATATTCCTGGCATGCTTATGGCCTGGCATGCCTTGTGAAACAGAAACCCAAGCTCCTCATTTCAGAGCTGGGATTTCGATTGGCTATCTGCCTCCCTAACCAAGCTGTCCCTTCCACCTCATCCCTAGAGTCACCCTCTGGTCTCATCAACATCCAGTGGGCATTTCAGTGGCCCAGGATCCTTCAAATTGCAGATATAAAGCATCAGGACCCCACACCTGGGATGGAAGCTTCTAGGAATTAATGAAGCCCCAGTAGAGGTGAGGGTAAACCTAAAATGGGCTGGATAGGGCCTCTCCCAATGCCCTATGGAAAGGTGATGGAAAACTGGGGGCTGAGGCCTCATCCGAGGAGACCCATGGAAGGACCCACTTACCCTAGATAGGCAGCGGAGGCCAGAAACTGGAAAACAGCCACTCATTGTCAGTGCATTACCGTGGGCACCACCTGTAGGGACTCAGCCTCCAGCCGTTGTCACACGTTCCTGACAACCACAAAAGTTCATTTGAGGGTGCCCAGTCAGCTGCCTTTGCTTCCACCAGGAATACCCACCTGGCCCTGGTCCTTCTGCTGAGCTACAGGAGGCACTCCCAGGGTCTTAGCAAAAACAACCCCTCAAATAGGCCCAACACCTACAACTCTAGAGAAGTTTCAGATGGTATTGGAGACCCAGAGAAGTTAACTGACTTTCCCAAAAGTCACCCACTGTAAATGGCAGACAGATCTCAAACCCACACCTGAGCCTCAGTCCAGTGTTTTGTCTCTAGTATCATCATTGTCCCTTAAATGTGTTTGACACATCATAGTTTACAAATCACCTTCACTCATATTCTCTCACTACTCATCAGTCATGAATTCAGCCAATGAGAAGGACTCAGAGAGGTTAACTAACCAGCCACGCTGTTTACATGGGGCATAGACTGCTTCATGAACGCTTGCCCGCAGCTTTGCCCTCCTCAGGCCCTCAAAAAGGAAGGAGATGACCAAAGTTTACTATATCATAGCTGGGGTCTGGGACCCCCAGCCAGGTCTCACAGATGATCTGGGAATGGCCTCCCTGTTGCTTTCAGGGGTCCGGCAGTCAGACAGGAGAGTCAGGTTGAAATCTCGGCAAGACTTTGATGTGGCTTTGGGGACTGGGTTTAACTTCTTGGGGACTTCACCAAGACAGTGGCAAAGGACACCACCTACAGCTTCCAGTGCCTCTCTATTCTCCCACCTGTGCTCCTGGGGTTGAATGAGACCAGAGGCAGCTGGGACAAGATTTGGAAAGATAAAGAGAGCCAGGAGACAAGACCTTGAGAGAAGCAGAGGTCTGGCTGGCTGCTGCCCTCTGGTGGTGACAATGGTGATACTGTAAACCCCTCTGTCAAGGTGACACTCTCCCCTGACTATCCAGGAGGGAGAAGCAATTGCCCCAGGACAGAGACAGGGACATCCCAGGAGCAGGGCACAGGCTCTAGCACTATCCATCTTGCGGTACCCCCTCCCTCACAACAACCGGACCACACGTGTTAAATCCTTCTGTAGGGATGGAATGCGGCTCTCAGTTTTTTCCAAGAACTTCTAATCCAGGAATTAGGAGAGGTGGTCAAAGCTGAATGAAGCAGTGGGCAAAGAGAGGGTGAGGGATGGGAGAGAAGACAGGTCAAGGAGGAGGTGGGAGAGAAGGGGAGGGTTGCATGAGGGACAAGGAAATGGCATGGGTTGGAGCTGTCCCCAGTCCCTATCTGGAGGGACTTCCAACCTTCCAGATTCCCAGCTGATATCACATGTCCAACCTCAGCCAGGCGATTTATAAGAGAAAGGTCAGGGATGCCACTCCCCTTGTAAAAGCAAACAGGACAGGCACATGCGGCACCTGGAGAAGCAAGGGGCAGATACAGAGATTCCAAGGGGTCACCAACAGCTACCCAGAGACCAGCTTTCATCCCATAGAGAAGGGTCCCATTACTTTGCCCGCCCTTCCTTCCTTCCTTCCTTCCTTCCTTCCTTCCTTCCTTCCTTCCCTCCTTCCTCCTTCCCTCCCTCTCTCCTTCCTTCCTTCCTTCCTTCCTCCCTCCCTCTCTCCCTCCTTCCTTCCTCCCTCCCTCTCTCCTTCCTTCCTTCCTTCCTTTTTTCTATTCTATTGATTATTAATTATGGTCAAAACTTCTTATTTTTTCAGCCAGGCAGGGTGGCTTAAGCCTGTAATCCCAACACTTTGGGAGGCTGAGGCAGGCAGATCGCTTAAGTCCAGGAGTTTGAGACCAGACTGGGTGACATGGCAAAATCCTGTCTCTTTAAAAACAAAAATTAAGGCCGGGCGTGGTGGCTCACGCCTGTAATCCCAGCACTTTGGGAGGCCGAGGCGGGCAAATCACGAGGTCAGGAGATTGAGACCATCCTGGCTAACATGGTGAAACCCCATCTCTACTAAAAATACAAAAAATTAGCTGGGCGTGGTGGCAGGCGCCTGTAGTCCCAGCTACTCGGGAGGCTGAGGCAGGAGAATGGCATGAACCCGGGAGGTGGAACTTGCGGTGAGCTGATATTGCGCCATTGCACTCTAGCCTGGGCGACAGAGCGAGACTGTCTTAAAAAAAAAAAAAAAATTAGCCGGGTATGGTAGCTTGTGCCCATAGTCCCAGCTACTTGGGAGGCTGAGGCACGAAGATCACTTGAACCCAGAAGACAGAGGTTGCAGTGAGCTGTAATGGTACCACTGCACTCCAGCCTGGGTGACAGAGGGAGTAACCCCATCCCCAACACACACACACACACAACTCCTCATTTCTCATCATAAAATACAGTTACATTTTTCTGCTAATAATAGTATCTAGGGGATTCAGTTAAACACTTACTGTTTGGTGAGTTGCCCTTGTTTCTTTTAGTCTCCAAAGCAGAAAGTCAGGCATCTTGGGTTTCTTTCCCAGAAAACTGAGAAGGCCATGCCGTGACACCTCGTCCCCACCCCACAGGAGTCAGAGGAACCCCTTCCCCAGTTGGAATTTGGCTCCTGTGATGCCCCAAAAGGTCTCTCACCTCTGACACCTTTGTTCTTAGTCGTCAAATCCTTTTGTGGTCACCAAACAGAGTCCCTCAGAGTAGGGGGCAGGATCTGAGCTTCTCTCACAAGCCAGAGCAGGGAGAAGGGCTTCTGGGGGGTTTCAGGGAGTCCATATTCTAGTCCCACCTAAAAGCAGTGCCTGCCTCCTTAATTCTGCACCGGGTCACAGATCCCTGCCTGCTTCTCCCACCTTTCACACAAATGCTCTTGGATTAAATCTGTGGGAAGGGGGTGGGAGGGAAACAGGCCCCTCTCTGATATAGGCCCTAAGTTTGAAATTCCCCTCTTACTGGGCAGATGGAGTTCCTAGAAAAGTTTTGGGATAGTTTTCCAAAGGAAATGTGCAGAATGAGGATGGGGAGGCGAGGACTCCAGAAAGACCACAGTAACAAGCCCTCTCTGTCCAAAAACAAGTCTCCTTGTATCAGTCACTAGAAATCAGATCCAACAACTAAGCTAGAATTCCCTCCCTCTCCCAGACAGTGCTCCCAAACATGATCATCTTCCTTGCTCACCACGCCTGAGCAGCAGATAGGAAAAACAGAGGCCCAGAGAGGTCAAGCTAACATCCTGGGGGTCACACAGCGTCGGAACCGCGATTAGAACTCAGGAGTCTCTGGCGCCTCTTGGGAAAATTGCAACTGGAGCTCCCCGCTTGGCCCTGGAGACTCCCGTGGGCTGGGAGCTTGCGGTTCTGACCAGCTGGCGGTGGTGGCCCTGCACCCTGGTGCCAGTGAGGCGTCTGGGTCTAGCAGTCACCTCTAGGCACTCCCTGGCTGGGAGGACAAGCTGGCAGGGGATCCTAGGGGCAGGGGCAGGGAGGTGGCAGCTGCCGGTAGGGTTGGGGGAGAGATATTTTTAGAGGTGACTAGGAAGCCAGCACTCTGGCGCACCCCCAGCTGGCGGGCGCTGGGCTCCAATGCGTGCGGGGGGTGCGCGGCTCGGGGAGGGGTATTGTGGGTGGCAGGGAGCAAGGGGACACCAATTCCTTGGCTTTGCCAGAGTCGGGGACGGAGGGATACCCCAGCACTATGTTCCTGGGTAGGAGAGAGGACTCACTCCTGAGCTCCAGAACTCCCCCAGTGCCACGCGCGTGAAGGAGCGCCTTCAAACTCCACAGCCCCCACCCCACGCCGGGACCCCAGCCCTCCCCTATCTCCCAGAGCCCAGGACTCACGTGGGGGCGGCGGCGGCAGAGGTCTGTCTCGGCTGAGTTTGGAGTGTAAGAAGTGGGGAAGGGGCTAGCTGAGGTATTGGGGCGCAGGATGGAGCAAGGGGTGCTTACGGGAATTGGAGGGGACGCAGTGTCTTATCCACCCCCGGATTTCTGGGCTCCAGCTCACGAGTCCCTCCAGTCCCGAGGGACTGAGGATGATGTGCGTCTGAGCCGTCCCCTCCACTTGCCCCCTATCCCTTCGGGCAGCCGCCGCGTCCCCTTTAAATGCCCGGGAGCCGGAGCCGGAGCCGGAGCCGCGGCCCGCGCTGCGGCTGCTGCAGCAGCGGAGCCCACCGCAGTCCCCACACGTCACAAGCGACTGTCCAATCACAGCGGCGCCGGCGCACATCAAAGGGGCGGGCCGCCCGAGGCCACGCCTCCCTCCTGCCCCGGAGGCTCCCGGAGCGCCAGCCAAGGTGGGATTAGGCTCTCGGGGAAAGGGTGGCAGGGTGAAGATGGAGCGCTCCCTTCCGAGGAGCGTAGGTGGGGGCATCCTCGCTAGAGCGGCTGTGGACGTACTCTAAATCCCTGCCTACACACCCAAAATTGCTAGGGCTGTAGACTTTCTCATCCGCCGCCTCCAGGGCTCCGGTTCCTGAGATTTGCAGAAGTGCACCTCCACCTCCTGCCCATTCCGCTCTCGCATCCTAAACCCAGTGGGAGGCACGGGATGACCCAGCGGAGTCGCAGCGTCCTGACCCGGCCTTCGGTACCCTTTCCCCAGATTATAGGTTACTGAGGATTGCGGGGGATGGCGGGAGGAGTGACTCCCCAGCCCCACCCCTGCCCGTAAAGTTGGTGGAGCGGGTGGTGACAGACACTTTGCCCCTTTTGCAGATGGCCCTATAAATAAAAAACACGCTTTCTCCCCTGCTTCCTGAGTCTGTTTCTCCCCCACCCTAATCTCCTCCTTTTTGGCCCTCAAAGCCTGCTAGTGAGGAGAAGGAGAGAAGATTGTGTTTCGAGAGGAAAGACGTGAAACTAGTATTTACTGAGAACATACTATGAACCGGGCATTCGGGCTAGGTCGCTGCGTTTATGGCTGAATGTTCACAACACTCGAGAAATTATTTGCCTAGCCGTTCAAACCCGGACACACGTGACTCCACTGGGTCACAAAGGGGTGTGTAGGTGGGGAGAATGCACTTTGGGAGGCCAAGGTGGGAGGATTGCTTGAGCCCTGGAGTTCGAGACCAGCCTGGACAACATAGGGAGACCCCATCTCTACAAAAAATTAAGAAATTAGCTAGGCATTGTGGCATGCACCTGTAGTCCCAGCTCTACTCGGGAGGCTGAGGTGGGAGGATTGCTTGAGCCTGGGAGGTGAAGGCTGCAGTAAACTGTGATCACAACACCACACTCTAGCCTAGGTGAAAGAGCGAGACCCTGTCTCAAAACAAAACAAAATAAAACAACAACAACAAAAAAGAGTGAGCTTGTCTGGGGTCACCCAGCTGGTAGGGCTGGGGTATCAACCTGATTGCCTTATTCATCACCCCATACTGTCCCTGTCATTGTCTGTCATCCCTCCTCTCCTGTAAGCAACATGAGGACCACGTTTGTCTTATTGATGTACCCCCATCCCCTAGCATAGACAGCCTGGCTGGTGCAGAGTGGGCCTTATAGATGTTTGTTGAGTGAGGCCAGGTGCAGTGGCTCATGCCTGTAATCTCAGCACTTTGGGAGCCTGAGGTGGGTGGATCATTAGAGGTCAGGAGTTTGAGACCAGCCTGGCCAACATGGTGAAACCCCATCGCTACTAAAAATACAAAAAAAAAAAAAAAAAGCCAGGCGTGGTGGCATGCACTGGTAATCCCAGCTACTCAGGAGGCTGAGGCAGGAGAATCACTTGAACCTGGAGGCAGAGGTTGCAGTGAGCCGAGTTCATGCTACTGCACTCCAGCCTGGACAACAGAGCAACACTCCATCTCAAAAAAAAAAAAACACTCCATCTCAAAAAAAAAAAAAAAAAGATATTGAATGAAACAAGTCCCCTGCTGTGTTTAGCTCTAGGTTAGTGCTCCATTTGTGTTCCTTCACTTTGTCTTCACAATAACAGATTGTTCCAGTGTTATCCCCATGTTATTTTATTTTATTTATTTTTGAGACAGAGTCTCGCTATGTCTCCCAGGCTGGAGTGCAGTGGCGTGATCTCGGCTCACTGCAACCTCCGCCTCTTGGGTTCAAGTGATTCTCCTGCCTCAGCCTCCCAAGTAGCTGGGATTACGGGCACCTGCCCCCATGCCCAGCTAATTTTTGTGTTTTTAGTAGAGACGGGGTTTTACCATGTTGGCCAGGCTGGCCTTGAACTCCCGACCTCAGGTGATCAACACTCCTTGGCCTACCAAAATGTTGGGATGTTGGGATTACAGGTGTGAGCCACTGTGCCCAGCCTATCCATCTCCCCCCCCCTTTTTTTTTTGAGACGGAGTTTCGCTCTTGTTGCCCAGGCTGGAGTGCAATGGCGCGATCTGCGGCTCACCACAACCTCTACCTCCTGGGTTCAAACGATTCTCCTGCCTTGGCCTCCGGAATAGCTGGGATTACAGGCATGTGCCACCACACGCGGTTAGTTTTGTATTTTTAGTACATGTTGGTCAGGGTGGTCTCAAACTCCCAGTCTCAGGTGATCCACCCACCTCAGCCTCCCAAAGTGCTGGGATTACAGGCGTGAGCCACTGCGCCCAGTTTATCCATCCCTATTTTATAAAGAAATTGAGACTCAGAGATAAAAGGACTTGTTCAAGGTCACACAAGTGCCCTGGAGGCAACTGATTCAAATTCTAACCTTCTGAGGCAATTAGCAGCAGTTTCAACCTGGTTTCCTAATTCACTGATGGGGTTAGGGAGGGTAGGCAGATAACTTCCTTTGGCCACTGGTGGCTTCAAGTTTTTACTGCGGAGTTCTGCCTTCAGCCAGGTGGTGGGAGTGCCAAAGCTCGTGGGTGCTACCTACAAACTGCCTTTGTGAAAAAGCTGTAGAAAATCCTAAAAGCCAGCTGGGTGTGGTGGCTCACGCCTGTAATCCCAGCACTTTGGGAGGCCAAGGTGGGTGGATCACGAGGTCAGGAGATCGAGACCACGGTGAAACCCCGTCTCTACTAAAAATACAAAAAAATTAGCCGGGCGTGGTGGCGGGCGCCTGTAGTCCCAGCTACTAGGAGAGGCTGAGGCAGGAGAATGGCGTGAACCCGGGAGGCGGAGTTTGCAATGAGCCGAGATCGGGCCACTGCACTCCAGCCTGGGTGACAGAGCAAGACTCCGTCTCAAAACTTTTTATTTCCCTTTCCTTGTACCAGTTTGGATGATTCATGTATTAAACATGGGATGAAAAGGAATGGAACCCATCCCCCTTCGATGGGCTGTAGATCCTCTTCTCCTCATGTGAGTTTCACCTTAGGACTCAAGTCAGCCAACCTGGCAGAGAGCTTGTGAACAGGAGTCATCTTAGGTGACAGTGTAACCGCCCAAGGGGTTCGCCTTGTCTGCTGCCTAGGATAGCCGATTTATCAACACAGGGTAATTGTAATAGAGAAAGAGTAATTCATGCAGAGCCAGCTGTGCTGGAGACTGGAGTTTTATTATTACTCAAATCAATCTCCCTCAAAACTCTTTTATTATTACTCAAATCTGTCTCCCCGAAAACTCGGGGATCCGAGTTTTTAAGGATAATTTGGTGGGTAGGGGCCAGTGAATCGGGAGTGCTGATTGGTTGGCTCAGGGATGAAATCATAGGGAGTGGAAGCTGTTCTCTTCTGCTGAGTCAGTTCCTCAGTGGGGGCCACAGAACTGGTTGGCAGGTCCAGGCGGGGCCCTCTGGTTGTTAGAAATGCAAAAACCTGAAAAGACATCTCAAAAGGCCGATCTTGGGTTCACAATAGTGATGTTACCTTCAAGAGTAATTTAGGGAAGTTGCAAATCTTATAACCTCCAGAATAATGGCTGGTAATATTTAGACTTCCAGCCCCTTTCATCTTGACTTGGTGGCTGGTGGCCTTTCATTAGTTTTACCAGAACAGTTTAGCCTTTTGGGAAGGGCTATTATATAAACTATACACTAAACTTCTTTCCAAAGCTAGTTCGGCCTACGCTTAGGAATGAACAAGGACAGTTTACAGGTTGGAAACAAGGTGGGGTCAGTTAGGTCTGATATCTTTTACTATCATAATTTTCTCAGTTATGATTTTTGCAAAGGTGGTTTCAATAGGGCTCACTTGAGTTCCTAGTGAACCCTGACTCAGGCTGCCAGGGACAACTCAATCCACCTAGTCTTCACAAAGAGGGTGTGTCACTAGCCCAAGGTTTCAGTGTTAGAGCCAAAGAGGACAAGAGTCCAAGAATGTGGCCTCGTGCTCTCCAGTTGGCCTCCTTCCTGGTGGTGGGAGATGCAAAGGTGAGAGGGAGGGGCAGATGGGCATGAGTTCAACCTGCACACTCCACCTGGGAAGGATGAACAAGTTTTGGGAATCGACTAGGTGCCAGGCACATGATCCCCCCACCACCCTGGAAATGGGGTTTAAGCGCAGCATTCCCATTTTCTTTTTCTTTTTTTTTTTTTTGAGACGGAGTCTCACTCTGTCGCCCAGGCTGGAGTGCAGTGGCCCAATCTCGGCTCACTGCAAGCTTCGCCTCCTGGGTTCACGCCATTCTCCTGCCTCAGCCTCCAAAGTAGCTGGGACTACAGGTGCCCGCCTCCATGCCCGGCTAATTTTTTGTATTTTTAGTAGAGACGGGGTTTCACCGTGTTAGCCAGGATGGTCTCAGTCTCCTGACCTCGTGATTCGCCCGCCTCGGCCTCCCAAAGTGCTGGGATTACAGGCATGAGTCACCGCACTTGGCCAGCATTCCCATTTTCACACATGAAAAAAGCAGAAGCTCTGGGATATTAAGAAAGCACCTTGTGGGGAGCGGGGAGGAGGGGCCAAGGTTGAAAACCCACATATTAGGTACTGTGTGCTCACTTCCTGAGTGACAGGTTTAGTCATACTCCAGACCTCAGCTTAACACAATATAGCTTTGTGTTGTTGTTTTTTGTTGTTGTTGTTGTTTTTGAGATGGAGTCTCGCTCTGTTCCCAGGCTGGAGTGCAGTGGGGTGATCTCGGCTCCGTGTATACCTTTATAATCTGCGTGTGTATCCCTGGAATCTAAAATAAAAGCTGAAAGACAAAAACAAACAAACAAAAAACAAAGAAAGCGTCTTGCCCAAAGGCTCCGTGTAGCAAGTGGTGGTCAGGCTGGATGGTGCAGGTCTGCATTGCTCTATCTGCCCCCCAAAAGCAAAAGGACAGGGCCCTCAGTGATCTGAGGACTGATGAAGGTGGGCTCAGGAGGAAGAGGCCACCGAGGGTGTCCTGGTGCTGGCAATTCTGCAAGATGTGCTGCAGGGCATTCTGCGACTAAAGCCTTGTGCTGGGGGTTAGTGACCAGGGCTGACTAGACCCCTTTCTTGGTTTCACAGTTCCCTTCCAAGACAACGAAAAGCATATACTGCACATGCTCAGCACTAAGAGGCTCCACTTACTTCATTCTCACATTAGCCCTGTAATCTACTCATTCTCCCATTTTACAGATGAGAAACAGGAGGAACAGGATGTATGTAACTTGCCCAAGGTCACAGAGCCAAGAGGTGGCTGAAGCCAGACTTGAACCCAGGCATTCAGCTAAGAAACTGCATTCTTAAGCAAAACATCACAAGACTTGCTCTAGAGAAAGTGTTCCTGCCTCCTGCTAGGCAAGGTGATGCCCTAGGGGAAAGGAAGGAGGAGAAAGGCTTGTGTTCTTAAATTAAGTATTTTCTTTAGGGATCGCACCTTTTGACCTACTAAGGTTGAGAATTCCTTGAGTTTTGGCTTAGAGAACGTCTGACTTGCAATCAGGGTAGCTGAGTTTGAACTTGTGTGACTTGAAACAAGTTGCTCTTCTTTGTTTTATTTATTTGGACAGAGTCTCACTCTGTCACCCAGGCTGGGGTGCAGTGGCGTGATCCTGGCTCACTGCAACCTCCGCCTCCCAGGTTCAAGCCATTCTCATGTCTCAGCTGCCTGAGTAGCTGGGATTACAGGGGTGCACCACCACACCCAGCTAAGTTTTGTATATATATATATTTTAGTAGAGACGAGGTTTCACCGTGTTGGCCAGGCCGGTCTTGAACCCCTGAACTCAGGTGATCCGACTGACTTGGCCTCCCAAAGTGCTGGGATTACAGGTGTGAGCCACCGCACCCGGCCATAGACAAGTTGCTCCCCTTTGGACCTTATCTCCCTACTTGGGCAGAAGCTTGTCAAGATCTGACTGGTTTTGAGGATCTTCTGTTTTTTTTTTTTTTTTTTTTTTTTTTTTTTTTGAGACGGAGTCTCGCTCTGTCACCCAGGCTGGAGTGCAGTGGCGCAATCTCGGCTCACTGCAAGCTCTGCCTCCCGGGTTCAAGCCATTCTCCTGCCTCAGCCTCTCCGAGTAGCTGGGACTACAGGCGCCCACCACCACGCCCGGCTAATTTTTTTTTGTATTTTTAGTAGAGACGGGGTTTCACTGTGGTCTCGATCTCCTGACCTCGTGATCCGCCCGCCTCGGCCTCCCAAAGTGCTGGGATTACAAGCGTGAGCCACCGCGCCCGGCCTGGATCTTCTGTTATTTAAAGAGACTAGAGAGGGAGTCTTGGTTGGCTCCCCCTGCTCCACAGCATAGTAGAAGTGAAACTGCCTCCAAGAACCCTCATTTCCAAACCAGAGCTAGCCCCAGCGTTCCCTCTCCTCAGAGCCCGGGAAGAGGTCCAAAGGGCAAGGCTAGAGCAGGGACAGGGGCTAGAGGGCTCTCAGGAAGTACAGGAGGAGCTGGGGGCAGAAACATCTCTGCTCCCTTCTCTGCACAGGCAGCAGCCTGCCTGGTCACCTGGGTCCCCAGCCCAAGGAGGGCTCGGTAATAAACACTTTTGAAATATTCTGGCCTGAGTCCTTGAGTTCACTCAAACTCGCAGAAACCTGTCTGCTTTCCCTGTGGCACTCGGGCATTCCCCAAATCTGCCTCCCACCCACTTCCCCCTAGAGTAAGGCTTAGTTTTTCCAATCCTGGGCTGTGAATTGGTCCTCCAAAGTCTACTAACTGGCTCACATATCACCCTGTGGCTCTGGCTAGCCTGCTAAACCTGAGTTTTGAATTGACCTTTAATTGCTCTAAGTGGGCTACCCCACCCCACCCCATCCTGGGAAGATTCTGGCAATGATAGAGATCAAGGCTTAGATCTTTTTTTCTTTTTTCTTTTTTTTTGAGATGGAGTCTCGCTCTTGTCCCTCTGGCTGGAGTGCAGTGGTGCAATCTTGGCTCCTGGGTTCAAGTGATTCTCCTGCCTCAGCCTTCTGAGTAGCTGGGATTACAGGCACCCGCCACCATGCCTAGCTAATTTTTTTTATTTTTAGTAGAGACAGGGTTTTGCCATGTTGGCCAGGCTTGTCTTGAACTCCTGACCTCAAGTGTTCCACCACCTCGGCCTCCCAAAGTGCTGGGATTACAGGTGTGAGCCACCGCACCTGGATCGCCCCATCCACTTCTTGTTATTGGTTGCTGTGGGCGGTTCCCTCCTCTCACCCCTCCACCTGCCCTTGGCAGCTTAGAGATGATACCCCATCTACATCCCTCCTTCCCTGCCTTCCCCAGTCCCAGGCCCCTCTCCCTACAACAGACTCACCCTGACAGAGCTGTCCACTGTCCTCCTCACTTAGCAGCAATAATGGGAGGAACATGGCAGGGGGAACAGGACAGAGAAGTGAGTGAAAAAACAAACGAACCCACTTTCTGTCACCCAACAGATACCCACAACAGGTGAAGGAGAGAAAGCAGTCCCACAGACACCCCTCTCTGCTGGAAAGTCCTTCCTATCTGACTCCAGTCCCACTTGCTGGAGGAGTTCCCCTCATTTCGTTTCTGAGACAGCCTCCTTCTGTATAACAACTTTTTTGTTTTGTTTTGTTTTTTGTTTTTTTGTGTTTTTTTTTGAGACAGAGTCTCGCTCTGTCACCCAGGCTGGAGTGCAGTGGCGCGATCTCCGCTCACTGCAAGCTCTGCCTCCCGGGTTCACGCTATTCTCCTGCCTCAGCCTCTCTGAGTAGCTGGGACTACAGGCGCCCGCCACCACGCCCGGCTAAATTTTTTTGTATTTTTAGTAGAGACAGGGTTTCACCGTGGTCTCGATCTCCTGACCTCGTGATCCGCCCGCCTCGGCCTCCCAAAGTGCTGGGATTACAGGCGTGAGCCACCGCGCCCGGCCCTTCTGTGTAACAACTATTCAGAGACTTGAAATCTACCTCTCTGATTTCTTCTGTCTTTGCAAATGTCACATTAAAGAGAACAAGGTAACTTGGTCTCTGCCTGCCTCGTGTTAATTCTCTAACCATGTCTGTGTCCCAGTACCCCTCACTCTGCCCTTTAACCACACACGCCTTCTTTCCAATTATATATATATATTTTTTGAGACTGAGTCTTGCTCTATTGCCCAGGCTGGAGTGCAGTGGTGCGATCTCGGCTCACTGCAACCTCCGCCTCCTAGGTTCAAGCGATTCTCCTGCCTCAGCCTCTCGAGTAGCTGGGATTACAGGTGCCCATGACTACGCCCGGCTAATTTCTGTATTTTTAGTAGAGACAGGGTTTTATCATGTTGGCCAGGTGGGTCTCAAACTCCTGACCTCAAGTGATCCACCCGCCTCAGCCTCCCAAAGTGCTGGGATTAAAGGTGTGAGCCACCATGCCCAGTCTCTTTCCTAGTTTCAAAAGAAAACCACAGGCCCTTTGCACTTGCCATAGCCTCTGCCCAGGGTACTTCCCAACCCATCCATGGCTCCTCACTGAGCTCAGGGCTGAGCTACAAGGAAGCTTGTCCTGCTCTCCCCGTCCCTCCCCACCCCAAGATCAGGAGCTCCCACATTACACAGCTCCACAGCACCTTTACACTTCTCCTGGGTGATTAATTAATGTCTTCCTCCTGTCAGCTTTGAGAGGACAGGGATCGCAGTAGCTTTGTTCCCGTAGAATCCCCAGTGCCTAGCACAGGCCTTGGCCCATAGTAGCTACACAGATAAATACTTGTTGCTTGAATGTCTGTAGGATTCTCAATCTAGTCAACTTGTATAGGCTGTTGTCTTAGACCTGGAACCAGACCAAAGCAAGCTGGCCCAACCTTGGTTGTGTCCTAATTTGGCCATCTGACTATGAATATGCTAACAAATGACAGGCTTAGCCTCCAGCATTTCCATTCCTTCCCTGGAGCAAGCTCCCCCACCAGCAATCTTCCCAGCCCTAAGGCAGGTCTGTGTTGACGGGGCTAGAGGCCAGAGGACTGGTTGATCTGATCACTCAATTCCTTCTGCCTAACTTCAGAAGCTTCTTCCAAAATAAGAGACCTTTTTGCCGGGCGCGGTGGCTCACGCTTGTAATCCCAGCACTTTGGGAGGCCGAGGCGGGCGGATCACAAGGTCAGGAGATCGAGACCACGGTGAAACCCCGTCTCTACTAAAAAATACAAAAAAAAAAAAAA
>NW_026652285.1:20147138-20178932 GCF_009828535.3 Hylobates moloch | reverse complement strand
CTCGGCCTCCCAAAGTGCTGGGATTACAAGCGTGAGCCACCGCGCCCGGCCCACTAATTTGTTTAGGAGAGAAAAGCTCCAGTCATTGCCTTCAAGGAGGCCAAAGTCTCAATTTGGCATTTTGAATCTAAGGTCTGGTAATGGCCTGAAATGATTATATATATATATATATTATATATATATACTCATATATATGTATATATATTTTTTAGTAGAGACGGGGTTTCGCCATGTTGGCCAGACTTGTCTCGAACTCCTGACCTCAAGCTATAAAATATATATACCAGCCATGTCAAATCGCTATATATGAATATAAACTGTAAAATATATATATTTGTTTGTTTTATTATTTTTATTTTATTATGTTTTATTATATTATTACATTTATATATTTATGTTATTTTATATATTATATTTATATTATTTATATTATTATATCTATATTTTATTATTATGATTATTTTTGAGACAGAGTCTCACTCTATCGCCCCGGCTGGAGTGCAGTGGCACAATCTCAGCTCACTGCAACCTCTGCCTGCTGGTTTCAAGCAATTCTTCTGCTTCAGCCTCCCGAGTAGCTGGGATTACAGGCACCTGCCTGTAAAAAGTAGCCCAGCTAATTTTTGTATTTTTAGTAGAGACGGGTTTTACCAACTTGGCCAGGCTGGTCTTGAACTCCTGACCTCTTGATCCACCCGCCTAGGCCTCCCAAAGTGCTGGGATTACAGGCATGAGCCACCACGCCCAGCTGATTGTATATATATTTTAGTGTTCATGTACATATGTGCATTTTTCTTGCAAACTTTCTTTTTTTTCTTTTTTAATTGCTTGGCAGAGCATTGAAGTTGCAAACTTTCAGAGGGTTCCATGACACCCTGTCCCCTGACCTCCCTTCATTGCAAAAAGGTTAAGAACTGCTGGTATAACGAATGCTATGCAGTGTAAACAGATGGCAGCCCATGTACTCATCAGTATCTCCTGCTTGTTTGGGTGACTGAGGCCCCAGCATGAGACCATCTCTGGCCCAAGTGATAACCTGAGTGTCTGCACCTCATGACCCATCCACAGCACTGCTGACCTGTAACAGCTCCTCTCAGAAGATCAAACACATAGAAATACACACACACACACACACACACACATATGCACGCACACGCACACACACTGACTCCAACACCCCCAGATCCACAACTGCTCCTGAATCCAGGGAGATCCTGTAACCGTCTAATGGGTTCACCTTACCCATTGCCTAGACAGAGCTGATTCCTCAAAACGGTACTTGCAATAAAGAAAGAGTAATTCGGTCGGGCGCGGTGGCTCACGCCTGTAATCCCAGCACTTTGGGAGGCCGAGGCGGGCGGATCACGAGGTCAGGAGATCGAGACCATCCTGGTTAACACGGTGAAACCCCGTCTCTACTAAAAATACAAAAAATTAGCCGGGTGCAGTGGCGGGCGCCTGTAGTCCCAGCTACTCGGGAGGCTGAGGCAGGAGAATGGCGTGAACCCGGGAGGCGGAGCTTGCAGTGAGCCGAGATTGCGCCACTGCACTCCGGGCTGGGCGAAAGAGCGAGACCCCGTCTCAAAAAAAAAAAAAAAAAAAAAAAAAGAAAGAGTAATTCACACAGAGACAGTTATGTGGGAGACTGGAGTTTCATTATTACTCAAATCAGTCTCCTTGAGCATTTGGGGAGCAGAGTTTTTAAGGACAACTTTTGGGGGGACGGGGAGTGGGGAAGCCAGTGAGCCAGGAGTGCTGATTGTTCAGGGATGAAATCATAGGCAGTCGAAGCTGTCTTCTTGCTCTTAGTCAGTTCCCCGATGGGGGCCACAAGATCAGATGAGCCCGTTTATCGACCTGGGTGGTGCCAGCTGATCCATCAAGTGCAGGGTCTGCAAAGTATCTCAAGCACTGATCTTTTTTTTTTTTTTTTTTTGAGACGGAGTTTTGCTCTGTCTCCCAGGCTGGAGTGCAGTGGCGCGATCTCGGCTCACTGCAAGCTCCGCCTCCCGGGTTCACGCCATTCTCCTGCCTCAGCCTCCCGAGTAGCTGGGAATACAGGCGCCCGCCACTGCGCCCGGCTAATTTTTTTTGTATTTTTAGTAGAGGCGGGGTTTCACCGTGTTAGCCAGGATGATCTCGATCTCCTGACCTCGTGATCCACCCGCCTCGGCCTCCCAAAGTGCTGGGATTACAGGCGTGAGCCACCGCGCCCGGCCTCAAGCACTGATCTTAGGAGCAGTTTAGGGAGGGTCAGAACTTTGTAGCCTCCAGCGGCATGACTCCTAAGCCATAATTTCTAATCTTGTGGCTATTGTTAGTCCTACAAAGGCAATCTAGTCCCCAAGCAAGAAGGAGGTCTGCTTTGGGAAAGGGCTGTTATCATCTTTGTTTTCAACTATAAACTATAAACTGAGTTTCTCCCAAAGTTAGTTCAGTCTATTCCCAGGAATGAACAAGGACAGCTTGGAGGTTAGAAGCAAGATGGAGTTGGTCGGGCGCAGTGGCTCATGCCTGTAATCCCAGCACTTTGGGAGGCTGAGGCAGGTGGATCACCTGAGATGGGGAGTTCGAGACCAGCCTGACCAACATGGAGAAACCCCATCGCTACTAAAAATACAAAATTAGCCGAGATCGCACCATTGCACTCCAATCTGGACAAAACAAGAGCGAAACTCCATCGCAAAAAAAAAAAAAAAAAAAAAAGGAGCAAGGTAGAGTTGAGTTAGATCTCTTTTACTGTTTCAGTCATAATTTTGCAAAGGTGCTTTCAATCCCTTGATCTTTCTCTTTCTCTGCAGTGTTAGTGACACATAGCACTGCCCATGATGGCTACATATATATATGTACATATATATATATATATGTACATATATATATATATATATATTGAGCCGGAGTCTTGCTGTGTTATCCAGGCTGGAGTGCAGTGGCATGATCTCGGCTCACTGCAACCTCCCTTCTGGGTCAAGGGATTCTCTTGTCTCAGCTTTCTGAGTAGCTGGGACTACAGGTGCATCCCACCACGCCTGGCTAGTTTTTGTATTTTTAGTAGAGACAAGGTTTCACCATTTTGGCCAGGCTGGTTTTGAACTCCTGACCTCAAGTGATCTGCCTGCCTTGGCCTCCCAAAGTGCTCGGATTACAGGCATGAGCCACTGTGTCTGGCCCGTGATGGCTACATATTGAAGGCTTCTGTGTGTCAGATCCTATGATCCTTACACCTTCATGTCTTATTTTTTCTATTTCTTTTTTTTTTTTTTTTTTGAGACGGAGTCTCGCTCTGTCGCCCAGGCTGGAGTGCAGTGGCGCAATCTCGGCTCACTGCAAGCTCCGCCTCCCGGGTTCACGCCATTCTCCTGCCTCAGCCTCTCCGAGTAGCTGGGACTACAGGCGCCCGCCACCACGCCCGGCTAATTTTTTGTATTTTTAGTAGAGACGGGGTTTCACCATGGTCTCGATCTCCTGACCTCGTGATCCGCCCGCCTCGGCCTCCCAAAGTGCTGGGATTACAAGCGTGAGCCACCGCGCCCGGCCTATTTCTTTTTTTTTAATTAAAAGTGTCCATACTAGTACTAACTTGCTCTCAAGTTTCTAAATGTTTTGTGTGCTTTTTGTTTGTTTGTTTTTCTTTTGAGACAGAGTCTCGCTCTGTCGCCCAGGTTGGAGTGCAGTGGTGCGATGGTGGCTCACTGCAAACTCTGCCTCCTGGGTTGAAGCAATTCTCCCATTTCAGCGTCTGAGTAGCTAGGACTACAGGTGAGCGCCACCATGCCCAGCTAATCTTTTTTGAATTTTTAGTAGAGACGGGTTTCCCCATGTTAGCCAGGCTGGTCTCTAACTCCTGGCCTCAAGTAATTCACCTGTCTTGGCCTCCCAAAGTGCTGGGATTACCTGTGTGAACCACCACGCCTGGGTTCTTGTGTCTTTTATACATACATTTTTTTTTGAGACAGAGTCTTGCTCTGTCGCCCAGGCTGGAGTGCAATGGTGTGATCTCGGCTCACTGCAACCTCTGCCTCCCGGGTTCAAATGATTCTCCTGCCTCAGCCTCCCGAGTAGCTAGGATTACAGGTGCCTGCCACCATGCCTGGCTAATTTTTTGTATTTTTAGTAGAGATGGGGTTTCACCATGTTGGCCAGGCTGGTCTCAAACTTCTGACCCCAAGTGATCCGCCTGCCTCGGCCTCCCAAAGTGCTGGGATTACAGGTGTGAGCCACCGTGCCTGGCAATATTTCTTGAGAATCTTCTATGTGCCAGGTATGTGTTGGAGACTGCGGTGACCAGCTTCCAAGATGGCCTGATGTTGCCCACCTCCTGATGTCTGCACCCTTGGGTAGTCCCCTGCCAGCAGGACCCGGAAACAAAGGATCATTACTTCCAACATTAGGTTATGAGAGACTGCGGCTCCTGCCTTGGATGCTGTCTCACTCTCTCGCTCTCCCTCTTCTTTGCTTGCCTGCTCTGGGGGAAACAAGCTGCCACGGTGTAAGCAGCCCTATAGACAGGCCCACATGGGAAGGAGCCAAAGCCCCTGCCAATAGCCAGTGAGGAACTTGGGCCTGCCAAGCACCACATGAGTGACCCTGGACACAGCCTGGTCAGGCTCCAGCCCTGGTCAGGTCAACGTGTGAGCCTGGACACAGCCAGGTCAACCCTCCAGCCCTGGTCAGGCGTTGAGATGACTGCAACCTCATGAGGACCCTGCTTGCAGAAACTGGGAGACAATAAATGCTTAGTGTTGTAGCCTGCTAAGTTATGAGGGTAATTTGTTACACAGAAATAGAAAACTAGCCAGGTGTGGTGGCTCATGCCTGTGAGTTCCCAAATCCCAGCACTTTGAGAGACTGAGGCTAGAGGATCACTTAAGCCCAGGAGCTTGAGACCAGCTTTGGCAACATAGTGAGACCCTCCATCTCTGTAAAAAAATTTTTAAAAATTAGGAGGGCAGGCCGGGCACAGTGGCTCATGCCTGTAATCCCAGCACTTTGGGAGGCCGAGGCAAGTGGATCACCTGAGGTCAGGTTGAGACCAGCCTGGCCAACATGGTGAAACCTCGTCTTTACTGAAAATACAAAATTTAACTGGGTATGGTGGCAGGCTACCCAGGAGGCTGAGGCAGGAGAATCACTTGAACCCAGGAGGTGGAGATCACACCACTGCACTCCAGCCTGGGTGACAAGAGCAAAACTGTCTCAAAAAAAAAAAAAAAAAAAGAAGAAAAGAAAGAAAAAGAAAAAAAAAACTAAATCAGGGATATATCAGTAAACCAAATTGACGGGGCTCTTACATTCTATGGAGGACGCAGACAGTAAACACAAGAAGTAAGTTAAAAAAAAAAACAAAAACCTGGCCGGGGTGCGGTGGCTCACACCTGTAATCCCAGCACTTTGGGAGGCCGAGATGGGCAGATCACCTGAGGTCAGGAGTTTGAGACCAACCTAACCCAACGTGGAGAAACCCTGTCTCTACTAAAAATACAAAATTAGCCAGGCGTGGTGGTGCATGCCTGTAAACCGGGAAACTGAGGCAGAAGAATCACTTGAACTCGGGAGGCGGAGGTTGCGGTGAGCCAAGATTGCACCATTGCACTCCAGCCTGGGTAACAAGAGCAAAACTCCATCTCAAAAAAACAAAACAAAACCCTTGGCCAGGCACGGTGGCTCACGCCTGTAATCCCAACACTTTGGGAGGCTGAGGCAGGAAGATCAGGTCAGGAGTTTAAGACCAGCCTGGCGGCCGGGCGCGGTGGCTCACGCTTGTAATCCCAGCACTTTGGGAGGCCGAGGCGGGCGGATCACGAGGTCAGGAGATCGAGACCACGGTGAAACCCCGTCTCTAAAAAATACAAAAAAATTAGCCGGGCGTGGTGGCGGGCGCCTGTAGTCCCAGCTACTCGGAGAGGCTGAGGCAGGAGAATGGCGTGAACCCGGGAGGCGGAGCTTGCAGTGAGCAGAGATCGCGCCACTGCACTCCAGCCTGGGGGACAGAGCGAGACTCCGTCTCAAAAAAAAAAAAAAAGACCAGCCTGGCCAACGTGGTGAAATCCCATCTCTACTAAAAATACGAAAATTAGCATACAAAAGTTAGCGGGGCGTTGTGGCAGGCATCTGTAATCCCAGCTACTCGGGAGGCTGAGGCAGGAGAATTGCTTCAACCCGGGAGGTGGAGGTTGCAGTGAGCCGTGATCGTGCCACTTCACTTCAGCCTGGGCGACAGAGCAAGACTCTATCTCAGAAAAAACAAACAAACAAACAAACAAAAAACACAAAAAGCCCAGTGTATTGGAGAGCGGTAAGTGCTTTGGAGAAAATTAAAGCAGGCAAATGGGGTAGACATGAGGGAGGCTTTATTTATTTATTTATTTTTGAGACAGGGTCTTACTTTGCCACCCAGGCTGAAGTGCAGTGGCTGAATCTTGGCTCACTGCACCCTCCACCTCCCAGGCTTAAGCCATCCTCTCCTGCCTCAGCTCCCCAAGTATCTGGGACTGCAGGCACACGCACCATGCTGAGCTAATGTTTTATTTATTTTTATTTTTATTTTTTGAGATGGAATCTTACTCAGTTGCCCAGGCTGGAGTGCAGTGGTGCAATTTTGGCTCACTGCAACCTCTGCCTCCCAGGTTCAAGTGATTCTCCTGCCTCAGCCTCCTGAGTAGCTGACGCCACGGGAATTGCAATTTGCATGCAGGAATACCGACATTTCAGAGGTCTTCAAATAGTTATTGGGATAACTGGTAAACAATCTAACTCCAGCTTAGTAGCTGTAGTTGTTACGTTGTTATTTCTGGTTTCCCTCTTTGGAGCAAGCAAAATACAAAGTGTGTCTCCGTAGCACAGCAGAAAATGCCAAAATAAGGACCTGACCTGTCCATTTGGCTTGTCTTTCCTCCTGGTAACAGACTTGTTGCTCGTAAGTGACCCACGGCCTGAGGACGCCCTCCTCCTATGATCTTCTCCCCCTCAACCCAAGGATGCCTGCTTTGTCCTAGAGCACATCCTCAGAGCCTGCTGGGGCTCCCTGCCAGCAGACCCATGGCTATAGCAACCACATTGACCAGATCAAGATGGACAGACAGTGCAGCAAGCCTGAAGTTATACTTAGAGGATGAAGGGACATCTGGGCTTTCCTAGAAAATGGAAGACATGGCTGGGCGTGGTGGCTCACGCCTGTAATCCCAGCACTTTGGGAGGCTGAGGTGGTGGATCACTTGAGGTCAGGAGTTCAAGACCAGCCTGACCAATATGGTGAAACCCTGTCTCTACTAAAAATACAAAAATTAGCCAGGCGTGGTGGTGCATGCCTGTAATCCCAGCTATTCGGGAGGCTGAGGCAGGAGAATTGCATGAACCCAGGAGACGGAGGTTGCAGTGAGCCAAGATCATGCCACTGCACTCCAACCTGGGTGACAAAGCAAGACTCTATCTCAAAAAAAAAAAAAAAAAAGAAAGAAAGAAAATGGAAGGCATGGCCGGGTTCTGTAGCTCACGCCTGTAAGCCCAGCACTTTGGGAGGCCAAGGCGGGCAGATCACTTGAGGTCAAGACCAGCCTGGCCAACATGGCGAGACCCCATCTCTACTAAAAATACAAAAATTAGCCGGGCGTGGTGGCACATGTCTGTAGTCCCAGCTACTCAGGAGGCTGAGTCAGGAGAATCACTTGAACCCAGGAGGGAGAGGTTGCAGTGAGCCGAGATTGCATCACTGTACTCCAGCCTGAGTGACAGAGGGAGACTCTGCCTCAAAAAACAACAACAAAAAAAGAAAATGGAAGGCACAAAGTAGTCAAATACCCCCCAAGACACCCACACATCCTGGAGGGCCAGAGGAGTCATTCATGTATTCATTTGCACATTCTTCCAACAAATATATTTGGAAAACCTACTGTGTGCCAGGACCGGGCTAGGGACTGAAAAATAACAATAAGAGGAAACTTCGGCCCTGGGAGCACTTACAGCTGGCAGCAAGTAGACCAGTGCACCGGCAAGGGCGTGGTGCTTCTGGTGAACTCAGGAGGGACACCCATCCCAGTCCAAAGGGAGGACCAGGAAGGGAGTATCTGTGATGTCACAGGAGGGTTCCATGAGCAATGACTTATAAGCTGAGACCTGCAGGATGAACAGGAGTTAGGTGAAGAGGAGAACAATGTCCAGGCAGGGGCCGGGGAAGCTCGTGCCAAGGAACTGAGGTGAGAGAAGTGCTAGAAAAGGCAGAGCTTGAAGGATCTTTTGAGCTTCACCCGTAAGGGCTGTGGGGAAACACTGAAGGTTTGGAGTCAGGGAATGACACAATCTCATTTGCATTTTATTTTATTTTGATTTTGATTTTTTTGAGTCAGAGTCTCCGTCTGTCGCCCAAGCTGGAGTGCAGTAGTAGCAGGATCTCAGCTCACTGCAGCCTCCGGCTCCTGGGTTCAAGTGATCCTCTTGCCTCGGCCTCCCAAGTAGCTGAGATTACAGGTGTCCGCCACCATGCTGGGCTAATTTGTTTGTATTTTTAGTAGAGACAGGGTTTCACTATGTTGCCCAGGCTGCTCTTGAACTCCTGACCTCAAGTGATCCACCCACCTCGGCCTCCCAAAGTGCTAGGATTACAGGTGTGAGCCACCGCACCTGGCCTATGTTTTATTTTATTTTTGAGACAGGGTCTGGCTCTGTTGCCCAAGCTGGAGTGCAGTGGCACGATCTCAGCTCACTGCAGCCTTGACCTCCCTGGCTCAAGCAGTCCTCTCACCTCAGCCTCTCAAGTCTAATTGGTCACCATACCCAGCTAATTTTTTTTTTTTTTTGAGACGGAGTCTCGCTCTGTCTCCCAGGCTGGAGTGCAGTGGCGTGATCTCGGCTCACTGCAAGCTCCACCTCCTAGGTTCACGCCATTCTTCTGCCTCAGCGAGGATCACGAGGTCAGGAGATCAAGACCATCCTGGCTAACACCGTGAAACCCAGCTAATTTTTAATTTTTTTTTTTTTTTGTAGAGATGGAGTCTTGCTATGTTGCCCAGGCTGGTGTTGAACTCCTGGTCCCAAGAGATGCTCTCCCCTCAGCCTCCCCAGGCACATTTGCATTTTAGAAACACTGGCACATTTGCATTTTAGAAACATCACTTTTGTTGCTATTATTGATACCCTCAACACACAGACACACACAGACGTTTTGTGGCCTGTGGCTGAACATGCATGGCTGAGGCAGGGGCCTTTAGGGAGACCATGGCCCCGGCTGACCCAGTCCCCAGGGTGTTGGGGGAATAATGACAGCCTATCGTCTTCTCTGTACCCCACCCTATCCAGCAGACTTCAGGGTCAGGTTCTGAGGGCTGCTATATTGGGCTTTGGTGGGTGAGGGCTTTATTCCACCTCTGTCTGCATTGGGTCAGCTTCTCCCTGGGATGGAGGGATTCTTTGTATCTTCAGGGTGGCAGGGCCTCCTCCCCAGAGCCACAGTGCCCAAGATAAGAGGGCAGCCCGGGAGCTGTTTATGAAAAGGCAGGCGAGGAGGGGTGGGCAGGGCCCTCGAGAACAGGGACTGCTGCCACAGATAGCAATTGGGGCGGGGAAGGCTGTCTAAATTACAGCTCCCAGAATAGAGGGGCCCAGAGGGAGTGGTGGGGCGTCCTACCAAAGAAGCCCTGGCAGCCTGCCAGGCACGTCCGGGCTCCAGGCCCTGCCGCAGGCAAAGGCAGGATGACCACATGCCGGGTGCGGCCCCAGGAGATGCCATTCATCTGCCAGGGCCACCGGGCAGCTTCAAGGTGGGGCCAGGCAGTGGCAGGGAGTTTCTTGAGGGCTGGGAGAGAACCAGTCTAGTGTGACCTTCAAGAAGGGTTGAGGGTGGTGAGGGGAGGGAAGGGCTAGGATGAGGGAGGGCTGACATCTTGCCTGCCCCCAGAGGAGACTCTCCATTACACGCCTCTGTGGATATTTCATAGAAGTGTGAAATACTCTGAAAATAACAAGAATGACAGGCATACAAATAGCAGCTGTGTGTCAGGCAGCACTCTCAACAATAACATACGTCACTTCAGTTCACCCTCCCAGCTCCCATGATCTAGTTATTATCATCCCCATTTTATAGATGTAGAAACCGAGGCACCAAGAGGTCAAGTACCTGCCAAGGAGAATTGGTGAGTGGTAGACCTAGGACTTGAACCTGGGTGTGTCTGGCTCTAGAGCCTAGACTCAGTCAGGGAATCTATTTGGAGCCCTTCTCCTCCCTGGGGCTCAGTTTTCTCATCTCTCACATGGGATCATAGTCTGTTGCTCTGTACCAGCCTCCCAAGAGCTGTGTCGGAATCACAGGGGGACAGGTGTGATGTGCTGGGAAGAGCTTCAAGCTTGAAGGCCTGCCTGAACTATGTGACTTACCCGCTCTAAGCCTGTTTCCTCGCTCACAAAATGGAGATAATTGGTCAGGTGTGGTGGCTCACGCCTGTCATCCCAGCACTTTGGGAGGCCCAGGAAGGAAAATTGCTTGAGCCCAGGAGTTTGAGACCAGCCTGGGCAACATGGCGAGACACTATCTCTACCAAAAATTTAAAAAATTAGGGCCGGGCGCGGTGGCTCACGCTTGTAATCCCAGCACTTTGGGAGGCCGAGGCGGGCGGATCACGAGGTCAGGAGATCGAGACCACGGTGAAACCCCGTCTCTACTAAAAATACAAAAAATTAGCCGGGCGTGGTGGCGGGTGCCTGTAGTCCCAGCTACTCGGAGAGGCTGAGGCAGGAGAATGGCGTGAACCCGGGAGGCGGAGCTTGCAGTGAGCCGAGATTGCACCACTGCACTCCAGCCTGGGTGACAGAGCGAGACTCCGTCTCAAAAAAAAAAAAATTTAAAAAATTAGCCAGTTGTGGTAGTGCGCACCTGTAGTCCCAGGAGGCTGAGGCAGGAGGATCTCTTGAGGTCTAGGCTGCAACAAGTCAAGGTTGCACCACTGCACTCCGGCCCGGGCAACAGAGCAAGACCCTGTCTCTAAAATAAACAAAAAGCTCCAGCCTGGGCAACAGAGCAAGACCCTATGAGGTATCTATCATTATACCCCCTCCCCCCCAAAAGCGGGGGAGGGGGTATAATGATAGATACCTCATAGGTTCCTCTGTTCCTCTGATAATCTGATGAGATTATCAGCCGGGTTCGGTGACTCACGCCTGTAATCCCAGCACTTTGGGAGGCTGAGGCGGGTGGATCACTTGAGGTCAGGAGTTCCAGACCAGCCTGACCAACATGGTAAAATCTCATCTCTACTAAAAATACAAAAATTAGCAGGGTGTGGTGGTCACGCCTATAATCCCAGCTACTTGGGAGGCTGAGGCAGGAGAATTGCTTGAACCTGGGGAGGTGGAGGTTGCAGTGAGCCAAGATTGTGCCACTGCATGACACAGTGCACTCAGGCACTCAGCCTGATTGACAGAGTGAGACTCAAAAAAAAAAAAAAAAATCTGATGAGATTTTATATGTGCGAAAGTATTCCTGTACTTGAAGGTAGTTTTATAAATCAGAAAGTGTAACATTTCAAGTTATGAGGAAACTGAATATTTATAAAGGCAATGATTTCCAGTTCACAAGGGAAACTCACCTGTGTCTCCAAGGAGCATCCCTCTTTCAAATGAAGAATTACCCCCTTTATTGTTTATTCTTGTAGGAGATTCAGTTTTTCTATAAGGAATGGCTTAAAGCAAGGCACGCCTACATTCATTTTCTGTGAGGATTTGCTGCTTTGAAACTGTCTTTTTTCACCTGCTTGTAGCTAAAATGCTGATTTTCAGCTGAGGCTAGGGAAGCCCCACCTCTCCCTGAGTTCCCAGCCCCACCTGTTTCCTGGACTGTAGGGTTCCATACATAGACAAGTTCAGTCCAGATGACCCTTATCCCCAGGCTGCAAGCTGGCTTTCCCAGCCTCTTTCCCTACCAGATGTATTATTTATTTATTTATTTATTTATTTATTTATTTATTTATTTATTTATTTATTTTGAGTCAGAGCCTGGCTCTGTCGCCCAGGTTGGAGTGTTGTGGCACAATCTCGGCTCACTGCAAACTTCGCCTCCCAGGTTCAAGAGATTCTCCTGCCTCAGCCTCCTGAGTAGCTGGGATTACAGGCGTGCACCACCACGCCTGGCTAATTTTTGTATTTTTAGTAGAGACAGAGTTTCAGCACGTTGGCCAAGCTGGTCTCAAACTCCTGACCTCAGGTGATCCGCCCGCCTCGACCTCCCAAAGTGCTGGGATTATAGGCGTGAGCCACCGTGCCTGCTCCAGATGTATTACCTAATGTCATGCAACATCCTCTAATCTGCCTCCAGGGGAAGTGCTGCAATGAACCTCAGAGGCTGGATCTTGCTGACTCATCTGGGGTACCAAGGACAGGTAAAGGACATGGAGTCCAGGCCCAGGGGAGGACACCAGGCCAGCAGTTTCACTGACGCTCCTGTCTTGATGATGACTGCCTCCCTTCTCCCCTTAGTCCCTGACTCAGTGTCTGCAGTGACCAGGCACCAGGCAGGGAGGATGCCTCCCTGATCAGGTGTTGAGCCCAGTGAAGGAAAGAAATGAGGGCTCCAGCCATACTGCTGCCTGGGGGAAGAGGCTTCCAGCAGAGACCAGCAAGTACTCAGGTGAGAGTGATCTTGGTGTGTTCAGCCATTAGGAGGCCAGCGTGCCGCTGCAGTGGCGTGAGCCAGGTGGAGCCACTCAAAGGACAGAGTTGTGATTTATGGTGAAGCGGGTTTGAAGGATGGAAGTCCGCTGTTAAAATCTTCCTTAACTTTGGCCGGACGCGGTGGCTCACGCCTGTAATCCCAGGAGACTTTGGGAGGCCGAGGTGGCTGGATCACCTGAAGTCAGGAGTTCGTGACCAGCCTGGCTAGCGTGGTGAAAGCCCGTCTCTATCAAAAATACAAAGATTAGCCGGATGTAGTGGCACGCTTGTAATCCCAGCTACTCAGGAGGCTGAGGCAGGAGACTCGCTTGAGCCAGGGAAGTGGAGGTTATAGTGAGCTGAGATCGCGCCATTGCACTCCAGCCTGGGGAACAAGAGCGAAACTCAGTCTCAAAAAAAAAAAAAAAAAAAAGTTTCTCAACTCCAACACAAGTCCCTCAAGCCAGTTAAGCTAGGATTAGAGTTCAGGGCCCGACCGGGCGTGGTGGCTCATGCCTGTAATCCTAGCACTTTGGGAGGCCAAGGTAGGTGAATTACTTGAGCTGAAGAGTTCAAGACCAGCCTGGGCAATACAGCAATACCCCATTTCTAAAAAAAAAAATACAAAAATTAGTCAGGCATGGTGGCATGCACCTGTAATCCCAGCTACTCGGGAGGCTAAGGTAGAAAGCTCACTTGAGTCCAGCCATTTGAGGTTGCAGTGAGCTGTGATCCTGTCACTACACAGCAGAGTAAGATCCTGTCTTAAAAAAAAAAAAAAAAAAAGTTCAGGGCTTCAGGGTCCAATTTGCTGCTTCTCCAGCTCTGACGGCATCTCAAAGTGGCCAGGCTTCCCCGGAAGGCAGTGTTGCTTGCAATTTCTGTCTGCCCAGCTCTGGCCTTTCCCCCTAAACTGATCTCCCACATCCTCACATCCCTGGAGACACCTGCCTGCCCATCTGTCCGCTTGCCTGTGCCCCTCACTTGGCAGTCAGCACACCCCTGCTTAATGTCGCTATCAATTCACTTCCTTTTTATTTATTTGTTTATTTATTTTTGAGATGGAGTTTTGCTCTTATTGCCCAGGCTGGAGTGCAATGGCGCCATCTCAGCTCACTGCAGCCTCGACCGCCTGGGCTCCAGCAGTCTTCCCATCTCAGCCTTCCAAGTAGCTGGAACCATGGGCATGCACTACCATGCCAGGCTAATTCTTTTACTTTTTTCAGAGATGGGGTCTCACTAGGTTGCCAGGGCTGGTCTCAAACTTCTGGGCTCAAGAGATCCTCCTGCCTTGGCCTCTCAAAGTGCTGGGATTACAGGCGTAAGCCACCGCGCCCAGCCCTATCACTTCTTTTTATATCTTCTCTCTCCAGCTAAACTGAGAGTAACTGGCAAGTGAGGACTAGTTTTAGATTTCTTGGAGTTTATAGTGCTGGGCACATTAGAAATCTTGATAAATACACTGAAAGTGGTCGGGAATGTGAATGCTCAAACAAGGCCACCTCTTTTTTTTTTTTTTTTTTTTTTGAGACAGAGTCATGCTCTGTCACCCAGGCTGGAGTGCACTAGCACAATCTCGGCTCACTGCAACCTACATCTCCCAGGTTCAAGCGATTCTCCTGCCTCAGCCTCCCGAGTAGCTGGGATTACTTTTTTTTTTTTTTTTTTTTTTTTTTTTTTTTTTTTTTAGTGGAGACGGGGTTTCACCATGTTAGCCAGGCCAATCTTGAGCTCCTGACCTCAAGTGATCTGCCCACCTTGGCCTCCCAAAGTGCTGGGATCACAGGTGTGACCCACCGCACCTGGCTGAGGCCACCTCTTTTCTTGGGGACACTTGGGTTCCAAACAGCTTTCTCCATTCATCAGCTTAGCATGAGCTTGAGGAATGCAGAGGGGGGCTGACTGAGAGGAGCAGGCACTGGGGACAATGGGGACATCCACGGTTCCCAGCAATGGAGTTGAGGTGGGATTTCCAATTCCTCTTCTCCCACCTTGGATTTGACCATCTGAATACCAAATTCCTGTCACCTCTAGGATGTCACCTAAGATGAGACTGTGGTCTTTCCACTCTTGGGTCCCAAGGAGGTGCCACAGGGACTACAATAAGGCAAGGAAGTCTCAGTGAGGTCCCTGCTCACCGCACCCCCACTTCAACACGAGGAGTTCTGCTTTTATTTTGCGTGCGTGTTTGTGTGTGTGTGTTTCTAGGTATTATTTTATTTGGAGAAAGGATTTGCTCCTAAGGACGCGCACGCACACACACACACACACACACACACACAGGGTCTACAAAACACTAGTGTGGCAGAAAGTGTTGGAAACTAGTTCTAGACCTGGCATGAATTCGACCAGGTTCAACCTTAGTCTCCTCTCTTAGAAATAAGGTTATCTGGGGCCAGGCGTGGTGGCTCAAATCTGTAATCCCCGCACTTTGAGAGGCTGAGGTGGGCGGATCACGAGATCAAGACTTCAAGACCAGCCTGACCAACGTGGTGAAACCTCGTCTCTACTAAAAATACAAAAATTCGCCGGGCATGGTGGCACGTGCCTGTAATCCCAGCTACTCTAGAGGGTGAGGCAGGAGAATTGGTGGAACCTGGGAGGCAGAAGTTGCGGTGAGCCGAGATCATGAGAGGAAATAAGGCCATCTGGAAATATCCTTCCCATCACAGAATGATAACTGTCAAATTCTTCAAAGCGGTGTTCTCCAACTTGAATATTTGTGATGTGGGCGATTCTGACTCAGGGAGTCTGTAGACCACATCTTGATAAACAATGCTTTTTAAAAAATTCCTAAAAGAGAATATTTGATTTCTGGAAGGATAGAGAAGAAACTAATAGAGTGTTTACCTCTGAGGAGGAGAATTGGGAAGCTGAGAGCAGAGGAGAGAGGAAGATTTACTTTTCACTGTGTTCTTTTTTGTACCATTTGAATTTTGTACGACATGCTGAATCTTTGATCCATTTGCAATTATAAATAAAGGCACATTTATTTGGCCGGGCACGGTGGCTCATGCCTGTAATCCCAGCACTTTGGGAGGATGAGGCGGGTGGATCACCTGAGGTCAGGAGTTAGTGACCAGCCTGGCCAACATGGTGAAACCTCGCTCTACTAAAACACAGAAATTAGCCAGATGTGGTGGCAGGCACCTGTAATCCCACCTACTTGGGAGGCTGAGGCAGGAGAATCGCTTGAACCCTGGAGGCAGAGGTTGCAGTGAGCTGAGATCGCGCCACAGCACTCCAGCCTGGGCAACAGAGTGAGACTGTCTCAAAAAAAAAAAAAAAAGAAAAAGAATTAGCCAGGCATAGTGGCAGGTGCCTGTAATCCCAGATACTCAGGAGGCTGAGGCAGGAGAACTGCTTGAACCTGGGAGGCGGGGGTTGCAGTGAGCCAAGATCACACCACTGTATTCCAGCCTGAGCAACAGAGCAAGACTCTGTCTCAAAAAAAAAAAAAGGTATGTTTACTTGAAAAAAAAATAAATAAAAACATTTAGCACATTATTCAAATCCAAGGTGTAAAAAAAAAAAACACCTCAGGGTGCGGTGGCTCATGCCTATAATCCTAGCACTTTGGGAGGCTGAGGCGGGTGGATCACCTGAGGTCTGGAGTTTGAGACCAGCCTGGCCAACATGGTGAAACCCCATCTCTACTAAAAATACAAAAAAATTCACTTTGGGAGGCCGAGGCGGGCGGATCACGAGGTCAGGAGATCGAGACCACGGTGAAACCCCGTCTCTACTAAAAAAAAATACAAAAAATTAGCCGGGCGTGGTGGCGGGCGCCTGTAGTCCCAGCTACTCGGAGAGGCTGAGGCAGGAGAATGGCGTGAACCCAGGAGGCGGAGCTTGCAGTGAGCCGAGACTGCGCCACTGCACTCCAACCTGGGCAACAGAGCGAGACTCCGTCTCAAAAAAAAAAAAAAAAATACAAAAAAATTAGCCGGGCATGGTGGCAGGCACCTGTAATCCCAGCTATTCGGGAGGCCGAAGAAGGAGAATCATTTGAACCTGGGAGGCGGACATTGCAGTGAGCCCAGGTCGCACCACTGCCCTCCAGCCTGGGCAACAAGAGTGAAACTCCATCTCAAAAAAACCAAAAAAACAAAAAAACACAAAAACACACACACACACACACAAAACAACAACAACAACAAAACAAACACCACAAGTATGACCACCTGCTGTGACCTCCCTGGACTGACTGACCCACAGGAAAGCCAGCAGGCTTGTTCCTGAGGCCTTTGGGAATTGCATGCACTGCTGCCCAGCCCTAGTCACACAGGGTCACCCAGAGACTCAAGGAAAAAGGGGAGGTGTCACCCAATCAGTCTCTTGCTCAGGTGTGGCACCCAAGCTGGCTAAAGGGTGGCAGGTCCCAAACTGTCCATGTTTCTCTTACGGGAGCTGCCGAAGATGGCAGAGATGTTAAAACAAAACACAAACAAACAAACCCAATACACCCAGGAGGCCGACTGAGCTTCCACAACACTGGCCGTATACCTTATAAAAACTGCCTGGATGTGTTGTGCTACCTGTGTATTCGTCTGTGCCCTACCCCCACAGTGTCAACTCCTCCAAGGCAGGGACCGTGTCTTTTTCATCCTTGTGCGTCCAGTGCCTAAGCCCAGCCCGTTTATGAACTGGAGGCAAACACTTTTGGAAGGAAGGCTACTCCCAGCCCCTCACCAGGCATGTGTGTCACTGCGGCTTCTGTTCCACCAATGACTAGCAGTTCACAGCTTCTAAACAGCATTCCCTCTGTTGCAGCTGAGCCTCCTGCAGTCTTGTAAAACAGGCTCTATTGCTATTATCACCATCTTCATTGAACCAACGAAGAAAGCAGTCTTGTGTCTACCATCTTACCATCTTGTATTTTGTGGTGTGCCATTGGCCACTTCACTTTATTCCTTTGGTTTTGCATCTGTAAAATGGGTGCCATTATTTCTGACATACCCATGAGCCAGAGGACATGTCAGAATCAAGGGGTCAAAGTGGCTATGAGGCCAGAAGCTATAAAGAAGGAGCAGAGATCAAATTCAAACCTAGTACCGCCGGGCGTGGTGGCTCACGCTTGTAATCCCAGCACTTTGGGAGGCCGAGGCGGGCGGATCACGAGGTCAGCAGATCGAGACCACGGTGAAACCCCGTCTCTACTAAAAATACAAAAACATTAGCCGGGCGTAGTGGCGGGCGCCTGTAGTCCCAGCTACTCGGAGAGGCTGAGGCAGGAGAATGGCGTGAACCCGGGAGGCGGAGCTTGCAGTGAGCCGAGACTGCGCCACTGCACTCCAGCCTGAGCGACAGAGCAAGACTCCGTCTCAAAAAAAAAAAAAAAAAAAAAAAAAAAAAAAACCAAAAAACCTAGTACCTTTCCTTTTTTTTTTTTGGGATGGAGTCTTGCTCTGTTGCCCAGGCTATAGTGCAGTGGCACAATCTTGGCTCACTGCAACCTCTGCTTCCCGGGTTCAAGTGATTCTCCTGCCTCAGCCTCCTGAGTAGCTGGGATTACAGGCACGTGCCACCACACCCAGCTGATTTTAGTATTTTTAGTAGAGACGGGGGTTTCACCATGTTGGCCAGGCTGCTCTCAAACTCCTGACCTCACGTGATCCACCCACCTCGGCCTCCCAAAGTGCTGGGATTACAGGCATGAGCCACCACGCCCAGGCTTTTTTTTTTTTTTTTGAGTCGGGGTCTCACTCTTGTCACCCAGGCTGAGTGCGATGGCATGATCACAACTCACTGCAGCCTCGATCTCACAGGCTCAAGCGATTCTCCCACCTTAGCCTCCCCAGTAGCTGGTACCACAGGCAGGCACCACCATGCCCAGCTAATTTTTAATTTTTATTTCTTAGAGACGGGTCTCACTATGTTGCCCAGGCTGGTCTCAAATTCCTGGATTCAAACAATGCTCCTGCCTTGGCTTCTCAAATTACCGGGATTATAGGCATGAGCCACTGTGCTGGGCCCAAACCTAGCTTCCGAGTGGAAAAATTTCTGCTGCCCCACCAGCTTCAGGAAGTGGGAGTCAACTCTAGTCACTGTGGTGATGCAGAGATAATACGGCTGATAAACCCCTTATTTTTCTCTCCTTGTTTTTGGTCATCATTAGGAATTTGTTGACAGAGAGCGGACAAGCAAAGATACCATTATACTTATTATTATTTTGAGACAGAGTCTCATTCTGTCGCCCAGGCTGGAGTGCAGTGGTGTGATCTCGTCTCACTGCAACCTCCGCCCTCCGGGTTCAAGCAATTCTCCTGTCTCAGCCTCCTGAGTAGCTGGGACTGTAGAGGCACATGCCACCATGCCTGGCTAATTTTTTTGTATTTTTAGTAGAGATGGGGTTTGACTATGTTGGCCAAGCTGGTCTTGAACTCCTGACCTCAGGTGATCCACCCACCTCAGCCCTCAAAGTGCTGGGATTACAAGTGTGAGCCACCGTGCCGGGCCCTATTATACTTCGTTAACCTTTTATTGTGTACCTACTATGTACACAGGTGCTGGGGAGGTGAGTAATACAGCAAAAGAAAAAAGTTAACTCCCTATGGGAGGCTGTTGCCTGCAGAGGATGTATTTGAATGAGAATCCCAGAATATTTGTGACATAGATGGGGAAACTGAGGCCCAGAATGGGGAAGGGGCTTGCCCAAGGTACACAAATTGGAACACTCAGTGGCCTTTAGTTAGATTTCTTTATTATTTATTTATTTTTTTGAGACGGAGTCTCGCTCTATCACTCAGGCTGGAGGCAGTGGCCTTTTTGGCTCACTGCAACTTCTGCCTCCCAGGTTCAAGCGATCCTCCTGCCTCAGCCTCCCAAGTAGTGGTAACTACAGGCGTGCACCACCATGCCCAGCTAATTTTTGTATTTTCAGTAAAGACTGGGTTCACCATGTTGGCCAGGCTGGTCTTGAACTCCTGACCTCAGGTGATCCACCCACCTCAGTTTCCCAAAGTGCTGGGATTATAGGCGTGAGCTACTGCGTCTGGCCTTAGTTAGCTTTATTAATGAGAAAACAGGAGTGCTGGTCCTTAGCCTCCAGTCCCAATGGTGTGCAGCGAGGAAATGGAGATCTCACTGGAAGCTGTGGCCCTGCCAGGACTAGAGCCCTCGTTTTTTTTTTTTTTTTTTTTTTCATCCAGGCCTGTGCCCTGAGGGGTAGGGGAAAAAGGCAGGAAGGGGAGGGTGGAGTCATCTCGCAAAAGGAAGCCAGGGGAGCCCAGAGCAGGATCCAGGGTCTCCCTCCCCCATGGTCTGGAGATCCTTGACACCTGCCATCCCCTTAGCAGAGGCTGCAGCCAGAGAAAGATGGCGACGGGCCCGTCACATTCTGAGCCCAGCAACGGAGGGCTTTCCAGGCCCGGACTGCGGGCAGATGGGAATTCTCCTCTCCTTTCTGCTGGACGTATCTCCCCTCAGTTTCGCTATCTGTAAGATGGGGCATTGTCCCTGCCAAACCCGCAGGCCAGGACGGCCTAAGAGGATCAAACGAGGAGAGGCAACGAGGATTGGTGCCTGGCTTTTCCTGAAAACAGATTCCTCCCCCGCCCCCGGGACCTGTCCCACAGGGGCGTCTGGAAATTCCACAGAGCCAGCCAGTCTCAGGGTGAAACAATCGGATCCGCCGAGACACAGCAGCTATTCAGACGTCGGGGGCGGGGGCCGGGCCGCTGAGCGAGCAGAGCAATGCGGCCCTCGCGTCCCCTCCCGGCCCACGCGGCTGCCCCGGCCGCCCTCCCCGCGGAGCCCCGGCCTCGCACGGGCCTCGGCGCCCGCCGGGCGTCCCCCAAGCTTCCTTGTTTGTGGCCGAGCGACCGCGGAGCGTGGCACGTTCAGGAAGGACGAGTCGCCCCACGGCGGGGACCCGGCGCCCGGCGGCAGCCCCCGCCCAACCCCGGCCACGCCTCGTTAGGCGCCACGTCCCGTCCCCGGGCGCCCCGAGCACTGTGCCCCGCCGGCCCCTGCCCGCCGCTCGCCGTAGGAGGGCGCCTTCTGCGTCGGCTCCCGACACTCGCTCACTGGGGCGCGGGCACTTGAGAGTCGGCAACTTGGGGGCCCCAGAAGGGGATGGGGCTCCGACAGCTTCAGCTGGGCGTCCCCTCAGCTGCCTCAGCTGGGGTCTGAGAGCGACGCCTCCGTCCAGGGCTGACAGTTCCCTTGAGAGCCAATCGGAGAATCATAGGATCTGACATCCTGTGGCTCAGCGGGGTCTAAGAGCTCATGAGTCACCCTCTGTGCTTTGCTGATGAGGAAACCGAGGCCCAGAGACGGGGGCTGACTTATTCGAGCCCACGTTTGTGTCTCCCAGCCCTGTGCCCTTTCTCCAACACTCCACTATCCTACCTCAAATCAAATCCACTGTGGGGCTAAGGACATCTAGAAGTGTGTGTGTGTGTGTGTGTGTGTGTGTGTGTGTGCCAAGAGTGGCTTGGCTACATTAGGGAAATGCCAGAAAAATGGAAGGTTTCTAATAAAAGCTGCTCTCCATGGGCCCAGAGTGTGGGGCTCCCACCCACTGGCTCCACAAATCACCTGTACAACCTTGCCAGACATTGGCCGCCTGGCAGCCCCAGACTTCACTCCACCCACACTCCCCACACACATACAGACAATGGCATTTTCTTCTATGACATCTGGAAGGGGCAGAAATGCCCAGAGACCTGGTTTGATCCCACTTCTCTTGGGCCCTTCTCTATGTCTGTTTCTAAAATTGCTTTACTGCAGGCGCTTGGGTGGCTCTTGTGGTCTCTACACAGATTTGTTTTCTCCAGTGAGACTCAGTCCTGTGGGTCACCCATCAGGGCTACATTTCCAAGGGTCCTTCAGGTGGCTCCATGCTCCTGGGTCAAACTGTTACCAGAAAGGGGTCTTGATCCAAACCTCAAGAGAGTATTCTTGGATCTCGTGTAAGAAGGAATTCCGGGCGAGTCTCTAAAGTGAAAGCAAGTTTATTAGGAAAATAAAGAAATAAAAGAACGGCTACTTTATAGACAGAGCAGCCCCGAGCACTGCTGGTTGCCCATTTTTATGGTTATTTCTTGATGCTATGCTAAACAAGGGGTAGATTATTCTTGCCTCCCCTTTTTAGCCCATGTAGGGTAACTTCCTGACGTTGCCATGGTATTTGTAAACTGTCATGGCGCTGGGGGAGTATAGCAGTGAGGACCACCAGAGGTCACTCTCGTGGCCATCTTGGTTTTGGTGGGTTTTGGTGGGCTTCTTTACTGCAACCTGTTTTATCAGCAAGGTCTTTTTTTTTTTTTTTTTCTGAGATGGAGTCCTGCTCTGTCGCCCAGGCTGGAGTGCAGTGGTGCCATCTCGGCTCACTGCAACCTCTGCCTACTGGGTTCAAGCGATTCTCCTGCCTCCCAAGTAGCTGGGATTACAGGGCATCTGCCACCATGCCTGGCTACTTTTTGTATTTTCAGTAGAGACGGGGTTTTGCCATGTTGGCCAAGCTGGTCTCAAACTCCTGACCTCAGGTGATCTGCCTGCCTTGGCCTCCCAAAGTGCTGGGATTATAGGCATGAACCAATGTGCGCAGCCAGCAAGGTCTTTGTGACCCATATCTTGTGCCAACCTCCTATCTCATCCTATGACTTAGAATCTTAGAATGCCGGCCAGGCGCGGTGGCTCACGCCTGTAATCCCAGCACTTTGGGAGGCCGAGGCGGGCGGATCATGAGGTCAGGAGATCGAGACCATCCTGGCCAACACAGTGAAACCCCGTCTCTACTAAAAATACAAAAAATTAGCCGGGCGTTGTGGTAGGCACCTGTAGTCCCAGGTACTCGGGAAGCTGAGGCAGGAGAATGGCTTGAACCCGGGAGGCGGAGCTTGCAGTGAGCCGAGATTGCGCCACTGCACTCCAGCCTGGGTGACAGAGCGAGACCCCATCTCAATAAACAAAAACCTATGACTTAGAATCTTAGAATGCCTTAGCCATCGGGGAATGCAGCCCAGTACGTCTCAGCCTCATTCTACCCAGCCCCTATTCAAGATGGAGTCACTGTGGTTCAAATGCCTCTGATAAAACCACACGTGCTTTCATAACTGCCAGGGACTGTCTCACAACAGACAGGGTCATTCCTTTTTTTTTTTTTTTTTTTTTTGAGACAGAGTCTTGCTCTGTCGCCCAGGCTGGAGTGCAGTGGCCAATCTCGGCTCACTGCAATCTCCACCTCCCAGGTTCACGCCATTCTCCTGCCTCAGCCTCCCAAGTAGCTGGGACTACAGGTGCCCGCCACCATGCCTAGTTAATTTTTTGTATTTTTTTTAGTAGAGATGGGGTTTCACTGTGTTAGCCAGGATGGTCTCAATCTCCTGACCTCGTGATCGGCCCGCCTTGGCCTCCCAAAGTGCTGGGATTACAGGCGTGAGCCACCGCGCCTGGCCAGGATCATTCTTTACATTTCGTGGAGCACTTTGTGTCTTAAGATGTGCTTTCCGGTTCATTATCTTCTCATTCTCACAATTCTGTAATGCAGGAAGAGACTGCTATCTTTGTACTGGGAGGCACAATGAGGCCTCTGCCCTGCCACTTATCAGCTGTGTGACTTTGGGCCAGCACAGCGATCTTTTTGGGCCCCCATTTGTAAATGATATTCTCTCCTTGTAAGGTGGTAGAGGACACTGAGATGAGCTACGTCTAACCCTCGGCCCCAGTAGCAGGCATTCAAAAACATTAACTTATTTTTTGCAGATGAGTTAGGTGAGGCCTAAAAATACCTCATCTACCACAGCCAATGAGAATAATAATCCCCAACCTACTGCTGTGTTTTTTCTCTGTCTTTAAAAAATACCCCAAGCTGGGGCCGGGCACCATGGCTTACGCCTGTAATCCCAGCACTTTGGGAGGCCAAGGCAGGTGGATCACTTGAGGTTAGGAATTGAAGACAAGCTGGCCAACATAGTGAAACCCCGTCTCTATTGAAAACACAAAAATCAGCCAGGCGTGATGGCAGGCGCCTGTAATCCCAGCTACTCGGGAGGCTGAGGCAGGAGAATTGCTTGAACCTGGGCAGTGGAGGTTGCAGTGAGCTGAGGTCACGGCACTGCACTCCAGCTTGGGTGACAGAGCAAGACTCTGTCTCAAAAAAAAAAAAACAAAAACAAAACAAAACAAAAAACCCTAAGCTGGAAAGTGGCGAAGAGAGTTGGATTTGATTTTCCTACTGTCTTATACCTTGGGCTGGGTTCTTCCACTCTACCCACAGGCTTTTCTCAGTCTGTGTTCCTCAAGTTATATTTAGACATCTCTTCATTCCCAGTCTTTATGGAGGGCTAATTTAGCCATTATCCAAACACACAGTGGCAATGTTTCAAACCACATCAAGGAGGATCCTTTACTTGACAGTCCCTCAAAACTAGCTCTTCCTAGATTCCTGCTCTGCCCTCAAATAAAAGAGAGAGGAAATGACCAGTTGCCCCCACTGTGGCAGATTGTAAACCTTAGCCTAGTCAAGACCTTCTTGGGTCAGAATGACTAAGGGGGGGATTTGAGAATACTAGCTGAGAATCTCCATCACTCCTCAACATGTACGTGGTTTAGCAAATCATTCACCCCCTCTAGATATGCTTTGCCTCCATCCCCATTCCCTTGGAGAATCCCTGCATCATCTTATCTATCAGAGAAACACCAACTTATAGGGACACTGTCATGACAGACCCCAAAATGCTTTTAGATGACTGATACATGCTCATAGAAGGAAGAGAGACACCTCTAACCCCCACATCCTTTCTACTGGACACTCACATACCCGTGTACAAAATGTATAGACATAATTTCTTTATGTCCCAGGGCCAAACTAGGTTGGGACATGTGGATCAAACACACTTAATTTGAGGGTTTGGGAATGTTAGGTCTTTCATTTCTCTGTGCCTGAAAGTGAGATTTGGGTCATCAGTACTGGAAATGAGATTGGGGTCATCATAGACTCTTAGGTAAGGAAGGCGACCTTTAGGTAAGGAAGGCGGTGGCTCACGCCTGTAATCGCAGCACTTTAGGAGGCCTAGGTGGGCGAATTGCCTGAGGTGAGGAGTTCGAGACCAGCCTGACCAACATGGAGAAACCCCGTCTCTACTAAAAATACAAACTTAGCTGGGCGTGGTGGCACATGCCTGTAATCCCAGCTACTCGGGAGGCTGAGGCAGGAGAATCGCTTGAACCTGGGAGGCGGAGGTTGCGGTGAGCCGAGATCGTGCCACTGCACTCCAGCCTGGGCAACAAGAGAGAAACTGTCTCAAAAAACAAAAAAAGTCCAGGTGCCGTGGCTCACGCCTGTAATCCCAGCACTTTGGGAGGCTGAGATCGGTGGATCACCTCAGGTCAGGAGTTTGCAACCAGCCTGGCCAACATGGTGAAACCCCATTTCTACTAAAATACAAAAATTAGCTGGGCGTGGTCACAGGCGCCTGTAATCCCAGCTACTCGGGAGGCTGAGGCAAGAGAATCGCTTGAACCTGGGAGGCGGAGGTTGCAGTGAGCTGAGACCGTGCCATTGCACTCCAGCCTGGGCAACCAGAGCGAAACTCTGTCTCAAAAAAAAAAAAAAAGAAAAAAAAGAAAAAGAAAAAAAATCACCCTGCCCCACCCTCTTGTTTTGGAGAGATTCCATAATTATTTGTTTATATATTGAATACCTGCCATGTGCTATAAATAGAAAAATTAGATGACCAAGACAATTTTCTTCCCTTGAGGACCTCACAGGACTAGAAGACAAACAAGTCTGCCACTAGTAATAAACCATGGGATAAGTAAGTACTGTAATGACAGTTATGTGCAGAGTGCAGGAGTGACAGGGAGAAGAGGAGGGGCCATCTCTGCCTGGGGAAGAATTGAGTACACAGAGGTGATGTGTGAGCTGGGTTTTGAAGGGATGCTGCATGGTTGGCCTAGAAAGGTGGGTTGGGATAAAGGTTGAGTTAGGACAAGAACCCCGTTTTCTAGGCAGTGCTCTCCCCACACATGGCCGCTATTTATTTCCTTCCTTCCTTCCTTCCTTCCTTCCTTCCTTCTTTCCTTCCTTCCTTCCTTCTTCTCTTTCTTTCTTTCTCTCTCTCTTTCTTTCTTTCTTCTTTCTTTCTTTTTCTTTCTCTCTCTCTTTCTCTTTCTTTCTTTCTTTCTTTCCTTTCTTTCTTTCTTTCCTTTCTTTCTTTCTTTCTTTCCTTTCTTTCTTTCTTTTTTTCACAGAATCTCGCTCTGTCACCCAGGCTGGAGTGCAGTGGTGCCATCTTGGCTCACTGCAAGCTCCACCTCTGGGGTTCACGCCATTCTCCTGCCTCAGCCTCCCAAGTAGCTGGGACTACAGGTGCCCGCCACCACGCCCGGCTAATTTTTTGTATCTTTAGTAGAGACGGGGTTTCACCGTGTTAGCCAGGATGGTCTCGATCTCCTGATCTCGTGATCTGTCCACCTCAGCTGCCCAAAGTGCTGGGATTACAGGTGTGAGCCACTGCGCCTTGCTCTTTCTTTCTTTTTTTTTTTTTTTTTGAGATGGAGTTTCACTCTTGTCACCCAGGCTGGGGTGCAATAGCGTGATCTTGGCTCCCTGCAACCTCTGCCTCCTGGGTTCAAGCAATTCTCCTGTCTCAGCCTCCCAAGTAGCTGGGATTACAGGCATCTGCCACCACACCCGGCTAATTTTTGTATTTTTAGTACAGATGGGGTTTCACCATGTCGGCCAGGCTGGTTTTGAACTCCTGACCTCACGTGATCTGCCTGCCTTGGCCTCCCAAAGTGCTGGGATTACAGGTGTGAGCCACTGTGCCCAGCCCCCTATTTCTTTTTTTGTTTTTGGAGATGGAGTCTTGCTCTGTCGCCTAGGCTGGAGTGCAGTGGCGTGATCTCGGCTCACTCCAACCGCCTCCCAGGTTCAAGCGATCCTCCTGCCTCAGCCTCTTAAGTAGCTGGGACTACGGGCGCATGTCACCATGCCCGGCTAATTTTTGTATTTTTAGTAGAGACAGGGTTTCATCATGTTGGCCAGGCTGGTCTCGAATTCCTGACCTCAGACCTCAGATGATCCACTCACCTCAGCCTTCCAAAGTGCTGGGATTACAGGCATAAGCCACCATGCCCAGCCAATACATGGCCACTATTTCTATCACCTTGAGATGACTTGCTGGGGAAGCTGAAGACCTGATTTTCCAGCTGCCTGAAGGTAGTGGGCTGGGAGTTGTGTCCCTACGCAGCAGCCTAGGAAGGGCCATCATTATGTTCAGACTTGACGGAGCATCCATCAGCAGGACCAGACCTGCCTGGGCAGTAGAGGGAGGAAATGAGAGACAACCTCTCAGGCAGATACACCGTGCTAGACAGCAGCAGTGAAGATGTGAATCCTTCAAATCTTGGCACAGCCTGGAGGGAAACCAGGGTCTAATTGGTCTAGTTGTTCCATTTATCTGGGCAAGGAGAGGAGAGGTACTTTCCATTTCTCACTCTATTTGTAGGCACCATAAGTATTTAGCCTGATGAGTCTGAACATTTTCTTCTTGATTATCTGTGTGTGGCCTACCCACTAGTGAAGAAACTGCTTCCCAGACTTCCTGGTCCCTGCCATCTGGCATGGGGTGCTCAGAGGAAGCCAGTGTCTCAGCACAAGTCAAACCCAACTTAGGATGGAAACTTGCTACATTCAACATGCAATTAAAGAACAAATATCCCATAAAAATGAATGTGGGGCCGGGCATGGTGGCTCACGCCTGTAATCCCAGCATTTCGAGAGGCCAAGGCAGGCGGATCACCTGAGGTCAGGAGTTGGAGAGCAGCCTGGCCAACATGGCAAAACCCCGTCTCTACTAAAAAAAAAAAAGAAAAAGAAAAAAAATGAAAAAAAATTAGCTGTGCACATGCCTGTAATCCCAGCTACTTGGGAGGCTGAGGCAGGAGAATGGCTTGAACCTGGGAAGCAGAGGTTGAAGTGAGCTGAGATTGCGCCACTGCACTCCAGCCTAGGTGACAGAGGAAGGCTCCATCTTAAGAAAAAAAAAAAGAATAATTTGGAATCTGTTGCTGTCTTCTGGATCAGTCTCTATATTGATGGCATATCTCCTTTAACATGTGAACAAATAAGAATTTCTGGGCCGGGCGCGGTGTCTCGGGCCTATAATCCCAGCACTTTGGGAGGCCGAGGTGGGCAGATCACCTGAGGTCGGGAGTTCAAGACCAACCTGACCAACATGGAGAAACCCCATCTCTGCTGAAAATACAAAATTAGCAGCCGGGCGCGGTGGCTCAAGCCTATAATCCCAGCACTTTGGGAGGCCAAGTCGGGCGGATCACGAGGTCAGGAGATCGAGACCGTCCTGGCTAACACGGTGAAACCCTGTCTCTACTAAAAATACAAAAAAAAAAAAATTAGCCGGGCGTGTTGGCGGGCGCCTGTAGTCCCAGCTACTCGGGAGGCTGAGGCAGGAGAATGGCGTGAACCTGGGAGGCGGAGCTTGCAGTGAGCCGAGATCGCGCCACTGCACTCCAGCCTGGGGGACAGAGAAAGACTCCATCTCAAAAAAAAAATAAATAACAAAATTAGCTGGGAGTGGTGGTGCATGCCTGTAATCCCAGTTACTTGGGAAGCTGAGGCAGGAGAATCATTTGAACCAGGGAGGCAGAGGTTGCAGTGAGCCGAGATCACGCCACTGCACTCCAGCCTGGGCAACACAGTGAGACTCCATGGAGTAAGATAAATACCAATATGCAAGAGGAAGGATGAGGAAGGGGTGCTCTGGTGAGGGCCTGGGCTGACTTGCTCAGGTATGTCGCCTCGGCTCTACCAAGAATTTTCCGTGTGGCCTTGGGTGGCCATTGCTCTCCTGGAGTCGGTTTCTTCAGCTATAAATGAGGAGGGGGAAGACTCCAGTGTATGCGTAGCACAAAATTTTGACTCAGGGTTCTTTCCTAAGGCCTGCTGCCTAATTTTAAAAACAATGGGAAACGGTGTCCCCGGGTAATTGTCCTACACATCAGTTTAGAGCACAGAAGTGAGGAGCAAAGCCAGGACAGGGGAGGAGAAGCCTGCACCCGAGGCCCAGGTCCAGCTGAGCACATGCAGAGGGAGGTCAGGGAGCCATGGGCTTAGGGCAGGCAGAGGGACCATCTGGTGATGAAAGGGCTGGTCTGGGGGAATGCAGAGAAGGCAGAAGGTGCCGCAGACGGTTCTGCCAGGTCCTGAGCTTGAGGAAGCCTACTCTCCCTCGCTCTCCCCTGCTCTCCCCTGCTCTCCCCTGCTCTCCCCCGCTCTCCCCTGCTCTCCCCCGCTCTCCCCCGCTCTCCCCTACTCTCCCCCGCTCTCCCCTGCTCTCCCCCGCTCCCCCCTGCTCTCTCCTGCTGTCCCCTGCTCTCCTGCCATCCCACCACCAGTGCTTCAACTGATGGGGTAGCTCCTGTCACTAGAGTGCATACCTGAGTTTTGTGGAGCTTTCAGACTCTCTGCAATTGGTCTCCTGAGCTGAAGTCCCCAGTTCTCCCCTTCATCCTTCCCTAGGGTCTGGAAACTTGGATTATAAAAAGGTGGAAAAAACCAATTCCTTTGAAAAGGCCCTTGTTCTTTCACTCAAGACACTGGGTGTGGTTCTTAATAGACCCAACCCAAACATGTCACATCATCTCCCAATACATAATTCTATTCATTCTCCTTTCGGGAGCCACCTGGGCAGAAAGATGTGGCTTCTTGAGGGTGAGAAAGATAAATAAGCGAGTCTTAATTTGTCACTAGCTGAGGTTGGAAGCTCTAATTTTGTAGCTTTCCAAGGTGAACACTGTTTTGTGGTCTAGGATTGTCTGGGACGTTATTTGCTAACCTAAGCCACCAGCGCTCACCACGGCCTGCCGACATTCCTGTTCTTTAAAAGTTCCACTTGGCAGGGCGTGGTGGCTCATGCCTGTAATCCCAGCACCTTGGGAGGCCGAGGCAAGCAGATCACCTGAGGTCGGGAGTTCGAGACCAGCCTGACCAACATGGAGAAACCCCATCTCTACTAAAAACACAAAATTAGCCGGGCATGGTGACACATGCCTGTAATCCCAGCTACTCGGGAGGCCGAGGCAGGAGAATCATTTGAACCCGGGAGGCAGAGGTTGCAGTGAGCCGAGATCGCGCCATGGCACTCCAATCTGGGCAACAAGAGCAACACTCCGTCTCAAAAAAAAAGTTCTACCTGCCCAGGTCTGCATTGGGCTGGCATTCTCCCAAGGACTTAATCCACCATTGTGCTGGCCTCCACTAATGAATATCCTCTCACCTGGGCCCAGCATGAGGCAAAGAAAAACCCCAGCTGTGAAATCAGTGCATCAGTCAAAGCAACTCAGTGGCTTCCTAAACTGATTTCCACAAAGTCACAACCAGAAAGCAAGAAAAGTAATTTCCACAACTGTCCTCATTTTTCGGTTCCATATTCCTGACTCCAGGGGAGCATCGCTCATTACTCTGGTCCATCTATCATTCCTCAGCTTCTGACCCCTTTCAGAACGTGACCTGGTCACTTCACACATGTGGGAGGCTGGGCGTCTGTATTCATCTTACAGGGACCCCTGACCCCCACCCCAAACATCAACATCTGTCTATTTACTCAAGGTGTCACTTCTCAGCAAAAGTCTTCTTTGGCTTAATCTGTGCTCACCCACCCAGGCCGGCCACACTCTGTGGTTACCATCCTGCCATCAATGGACAGCACCACAAAATGTGATTTACCACAATTTGTGCTTATTAACACTTACTGGGTGTCAGTGGGCAGAATGGATTACCAGCCCAGGGAGTTCTGGCCCCAAATGCAGTTTTCTTCTTCTCCAGTCAAGTCTAGACTAACAAATACCCCACGATAGGCACTCAGTGCTGAAGTCAGTTCCTGGAAACAGGTGATTTGGGCATGGGAGGTTCACTGCCCGTGGCCCGTCCTTCTTTGCTTAGCCTTCAGATAGTGTCTCAGTCGGTTCAAGATGTTATAACAAAATGCCTAAGAATGAGTAATTTATAAAAAACAGAAATTTAAGGCCAAGCGCGGTGGCTCACGCCTGTAATTCCAGCACTTTGGGGAGGCCGAGGAGGACATATCATCCTGGCCAACATGGTGAAACCCCGTCTTTACTAAAATACAAAAAAAAAAAGAAAAAAAATAGCCAGACATAGTGGCACCTGCCTGTAGTCCCAGCTACTCGGGAGGCAGAGGCAGGGGAATCTCTTGAACCTGGGAGGCGGAGGTTGCAGTGAGCCGAGATCGCACCACAGCACTCCAGCCTGGGCGACAGAGTGAGACTCTGTCTCAAAAAAAAAAAAAAACCAAACCAGAAATTTTTTTCTTTCTTTTTATTTTTCTTTTATTTATTTATTTTTTTGAGACAGAGTCTCACTCTGTCACCAGGCTGGAGTGCTGTGGCATGATCTTGGCTCACAGCAACCTCCGGAGACCTCCCGGGTTCAAGCGATTCCCCTGCCTCTGCCTCCCAAGTAGCTGGAACTACAGGCACGTGCCACCACGCCAGGCTAATTTTTGTATTTTTAGTAGCAACAGGGTTTCACCATGTTGGTAGGCTGGTCTCAAACTCCTGACCTCGTGATCTGCCCACCTTGGCCTTCCAAAGTGCTGTGATTACTGGTGTGAGCCACCGTGCCCAGCAGAAATTTATTTTTCACAGTTCTGGAGGCTGGGAAGTCCAAGATCAAGGTGTTAGCAGATGTGGTGGCTGGCAAGGGCTGTCTCTGCTTCTAAGATGGCTCGTGTTGCTGCATCCTTTGGAGTGGATGAATGTTGTGTCCTCACATGGGGTAAGGCATGGGAGGGAAGAGGCATGAGGGAGCTTCCTTCAGCCTCTTTTAAAAGAGCACTAATTGGCCGGGCGCAGTGGCTCACGCCTGTAATCCCAGCACTTTGGGAGGCTGAGGCAGGCGGATCACGAGGTCAGGAGATCGAGATCATCCTGGCTTACATGGCAAAACCCCGTCTCTACTAAAAAAAAATAAAAAATTAGCCAGGCATGGTGGTGGGAGCCTGTAGTCCCAGCTACTTGGGAGGCTGAGGCAGGAGAATGGCATGAACCTGGAAGGCGAAGCTTGCAGTGAGCTGAGATCGGGCCACTGCACTCCAGCCTGGGAGACAGAGCGAGACTCCGTGAAAAAGAAAGAAAGAGAGAAAGAGAGCGGGAGAGAGGGAGAGAGGG
>NW_026652285.1:20082345-20142138 GCF_009828535.3 Hylobates moloch | reverse complement strand
CACTTCCCAGACGATGGGTGGCCGGGCAGAGGCGCTCCTCACTTCCCAGACGATGGGTGGCCGGGCAGAGACGCTCCCCACCTCCCAGACGGGGCGGCGGCCGGGCAGGGGCTGCAATCCCAGCACCCTGGTAGGCCAAGGCAGGCGGCTGGGAGGCGGAGGCTGCCGCGAGGCCAGACCACGCCACCGCACTCCAGCCCGGGCAACACCGAGCTCCGTCTGCAGTCCCAGCACCTCCGGAGGCTGAGGCGGGCAGAGCACTCGGCGTCAGGAGCTGGCGACCAGCGTCGCCAAGATGGCGAACGCGTGCCTGCAGCCAAAGGAGAAAAAGCAGGCAGCGGTGGGGCGCGCCGGTAGTCCCAGGCAGTCTGCGGCGCGGTCAGCAGCGAGCTGAGTAGATTGCAGCCTGGGCCACAGAGGGAAAGGAAGGAAGGAAGGAAGGAAGGAAGGAAGGAAGGGAGGGAGGGAGGAAGGAAGGGAGGGAGGGAGGGAGGGAGGGAGGGAGGGGGGGGGGGGGGGGGGGGGGGGGGGGGAGGGGGGGAGGGAGGGACGGACTCTGGTATATTCTTACCTCGGGCTCCTTCTCTTTCCATATGTAGTGGATGTCCAGGTGTGCTGCCAAAGCTCTGCCCACTGAGAGGATTTTCCCTCACTGCCGTCTTCAGGACAATCCAGAGTAGGACTGTAGTGCAGTGGGAGCCCGTTCCAGCTTGCATCCACTGAGCCAATCCATCCAATCCAGCTTTTTTTCCAGTATATACACTCTGGCATGCCCAATTCTCTTTTTATTTTTATTTTTTCAGCAGGGTCTCCCTCTGTCACCTAGGCTGGAGCACAATGGTACAGTCTCGGCTCACTGCAACCTCTGCCTTCTGGGCTCAAGTGATCCTGCCACCTCAGGCCTCCAAGTAGCTGGGCCCACAGGTGCGTGCTACCATGCCTGCTAATTATTTTTTGTATTTTTAGTAGAGATGGAGTTTTACCATGTTGCCAAGGATGCCCAATTCTCTGTTTTCCACAGCAGTTTCAGCTTTTCTCCTTCACTCAGTGTGGGCCATTGCTTTCTCCCAGCTTCCAAGAGCCACCCTGGCAGTATATCAGTACCATCTCCTGGGATCTTTGCTAGAGTCTATTTTCAGGATGCTCCCAAGATGCTCCAATCAATAATTTTTTTTTTTTTTTTTTTTGAGATGGAGTTTTGCTCTTTGTTGCCCAGGCTGGAGCGTAATGGCACAATCTCGGCTCACCGCAACCTCCGCCTCCTGAGTTCAAGTGATTCTCCTGCCTCAGCCTCCCGAGTAGCTGGGATTACAGGCATGCGCCACCATGCCCGGCTATTTTTGTATTTTTAGTGGAGGCAGAGTTTCTCCATATTGGTCAGGCTGGTCTCGAGCTCCCGACCTCAGGTGATCCGCACACCTCGGCCTCCCCAAAGCGCTGGGATTACAGGCATGAGCCACCGCGTCCAGCCTCCAATCAATAAACTTTCACTTCTCCAACCTTACGCAATGCCCTTCTCACCCCCGTCAAGTCCTGTAATACTGCCCCAGCTTCTGTGAGTACATGTTGGCTAGGTCCTGTAACTTCTTCAGGATACAGAGCCTGAATGAGTCACAGTCCAATCAGAAGACAAAAAAACACCTAGTAATTTGAACAGGGAGAAAGTTTGATACATAGACTAACTAAGTATACCAGGGAATTGGAGTAATGAAGGATTAGCTAGTAAAAAGGAAACTTTCAAGAGTACAGGAATAGCAGACATAAGGAACAGTCACTACCCCTAATGCTGAGCTAGAGTACCCAAGGAAGGGGCCATCCCAGGGCTGAGATCCCGATCTTATTGTCAGGAAAGGGTCATGGCTCCTTGGGGGTCAAAAACATCACTGTGGGGCTAAAGCCAATCTGCCTGCTGAACTCACTAGCAATCTGACCTCTGGGGTACCTGGGGAAATCGTGCACACACAGGTGTGTTACTAGAAGTGCTCCCCTAAGCAACTCCTCAGGGGAATGCTGGGGGTGGCTGCTAGCTGCTGGGGGCTGCTGTTTGCATGCAGTAGAGCTGGGCAGTGGAGAAGCTGCTCACACTGCAGGAGCTGGGAGCTAGAGGAGCCATAGGAGGCTGCCGAGAATAGCACACTTGCACTAGGGAGGAAAACACTTTCCTCCTGCAAAGTTTCTCCAGCAGCCTCTAATGACAAAGCCTGACGTAGTGCCAACCGGCAGAGGAGAAATATTTGAGGGGCTCCGGTCCATTTTCATAGAGAAGGCAATGAAGGATTTATTTGGAGTGAAGTGGCAAAAAAAATGACAACTGGCATAGTCCTTTTCCTTTAGCGAGGCCAGCACTTACATAGCTAGGGTATGTTGTGACCTGACTGTAGTAATTGGCCTAGTGGCAAGGAAAAGAGATGGGGGGTACATCCAGAGAAGTGTGCATTACTACAAGGCACAAGCCTCTGTCTTCAAGCAAGAGGGGAACATTAGCCTCTTACAGAAAGGAGTGGACCGTGTCTGCAGTCCCAGAGAATTCAGGGAGATCTGGGATTTCATGGACCCAGATGTCTCCAACCCAAATCTCAGGATCCCACCCCATCCCAACCAGGACCTTCAACTCGTCATAGTAGGCTTGCAGTGGATGAGAAAATAACTTTTTTCTTTTTTCTCTTTTTCTTTTTTCTTTTTTTTTTGAGACAGAGTCTCGCTTTGTCACCAGGCTGGAGTGCAGTGGCCCGATCTTGGCTCACTGCAACCTTCACCTCCCAGGTTCAAGTGATTCTCCTGCCTCAGCCTCCCAAGTAGCTGAGATTACTGGTGTATGCCACCACACCTGGCTAATTTTTGTATTTTTAGTAGAGACAGGGTTTCGCCATGTTGTAGTCTTGAACTCCTGACCTCAGGTGATCCACCCACCTCGGCCTCCCAAAGTGCTGGGATTACAGGTGTTAGCCACCGCACCTAGCCCCCAAACTCCTTTTTAGAGTTGGCTTCCCCACACCACTCCTGGTGCTAACTGTATTAGATCAGGTTCCCCAGGAACCGACACGACGACTGAGAACCAAAACCTGAGGACTGAAGGAAGCAGGATTGGACGAGAGGCCATGTGGGGTGCAGAAGTGAGCTGTCATGCAGTCACAAAGGCCTCAGGTGATCTCACAGGAGTTTGAGAGAGGGTGGCTCTTCGGAATTGTCCCACCCAAGGCACAGATAAGGGTCTTTATGCCTCTTCATCAACCAGCCATTGTATGTGATGGGGGAGGGGAGGTGGCTCTCCTCAGCTTAGCGCAATTCCAGGAGAGGGACACAGCTGAGAGCTATTGGCACAAAGAGCCGGGAGGATGAGTGCCTCAGTCCCTGAAGGGAGGGGACCTGGGTGGCCCCCCGCCCCATCCACTGCCATTATTATTTTCTGCATCTCCCAATAGTTAACATTTGTACTTTGTATTAATTGTCTATTGCTGAATAGCAAATTACCCCCTGAACTTAGTGGCTTAAAACAACAAGTATTTGTAACCTCGTAGTTTCCGCTGGTCAGGAATCTGAGGCTGGGTGTCTGGCTCAGGGACTCTCAGGAGACAGTCATCAAGCTACGGGCTTAGAAGCACCTCAATACTCTGCTGTGGCTGGAGGGAACCACTTCCAAGCTCACCCATGTGACTGTCGGCAAGCCTCAGAAGACCCACTGCAAGCCCACTCACTGGGTGCTGGCAGGCTTGCGATCCATGGCACAACTTCTGTAGGCTGCCTAAGTATCCTCATGACATGGCAGCTGGTGAATGGAGAGCAAGAGACCACACCGTCTGTTTGTATAATAACTTAATCTTGGAAGTGACATCACACCATTTCTGCCATATTGTATTTGTTTGAAGTCACTGAGTTGGCCCGGTGGGGTGGCTCCCATCTGTAATCCCAACCTCACTTTGGGAGGCCGAGGCGGGTGGATCACCTGAGGTCAGGAGTTCAAGACCAGCCTGGCCAACATGGCGAAATCCCATCTCTACTAAAAAAAAAAAAAAAAATTAGCTGGGGTGGTGGTGCGTGCCTGTAATCCCAGCTACCCAGGAGGCTGAGGCAGGAGAATTGCTTGAACCCGGGAGGCGGAGGTTGCAGTGAGCCAAGATTGCGCCACTGCACTCTAGCCTGGGCGACAGAGTGGGATTCAGTCTCAAACAAACAAACAAAAGTCAGCCGGGTGCAGTGGCTCAGGAGGCTGAGGCAGGAGAATCGCTTGAACCTGGGCGGCGGAGGTTGCGGTGAGCCGAGATTGCACCATTGCACTCCAGCCTGGGCAACAAGAGCAAAACTCTGTCTCAAAAAAAAAAAAGTTTTGGATTTTGGAGCATTTTAAATTTTGGATTAGGGATGCTCAACCTGTACTCAGTTATGGCCAAAAAAGTCAAGCTTCTTGCACAAGGAACTTGTACACAGATACAAACTTCCAGTAACTCTTAGACCTAAATCTGGGGGCTGTTTCAAGTTATCTATTGCTGTGTAACAACGCACCACAAATCTTAGTGATTTATAATAATACTATAATAATAGTTTATATCTCATGATCCTATGAGTTGGCTGGGAGGTTATTCTACTGGTCTCACCTGAACTTTTTTTTTTTAAATGGAGTCTCGTTCTGTTGCCCAGGCTGGAGGGCCGTGGTGCAATCTTGGCTCCTGGGTTCAAGTGATTCTACCCCAGTCTCCTGAGTAGTGGGATTACAGGCGCCCACCATCAAGCCTGGCTAATTTTTGTATTTTTAGTAAAGACGGGGTTTCACCATGTTGCCCAGGCTAGTCTTGAACTCCTGACCTCAAGTAGTCCACCTACTTCAACCTACCAAAGTGTTGGGATTACAAGTGTGAGCCACCCCACCCGGCCTCACCTGGACTCTTAAGCATGCATTTACTTGTGGGTCAGCTGAGCTGGTGGGTCCAAGATGTCCTCACCCACGTCTGGAGCTGGGCAGGGACAGCTGGGAACTCTGTCTCGATACAGCTCTCATCACTCTGGTCTAGCCTGAGCTTTTTACTTGGCAGGTATGTTTCAAGAAAGGAAAATAAAGGCAGAGGCTGGGCGCGGTGTCTCATGCCTGTAATCCCAGCATTTTGGGAGGCCAAGGTGGGCGGATCACGAGGTGGAGATCGAGAACATCCTGGCCAACATGGTGAAACCCTGTCTCTACTAAAAATACAAAAATTAGCTGGGCGTGATGGCGTGTGCCTATAGTCCCAGCTACTCGGGAGGCTGAGGCAGGAGAATCGCTTGAACCCAGGAGGCAGAGGTTGCAGTGAGCTGAGATCACACCACTGCCCTCCAGCTTGGGCAACAGAGCGAGACTCCATCTCAAAAGAAAAAGAAAAGAAAAACAGAAAATATCAAAGTGCAGCACATATATTTTTCTTGAACCTTTTATTCACTTATATAAATAAGCTCATATATATATATATATGTATTGAGTAGCAAAGTAGTGGTAAAAATATTTCTTGCTATGGGGTCATGGTGAAAGTTTGAAAGCACTTATTTAGTATATACTCAGGTGGGAGTGATTACCTGCCCTGTATCTATGAAGAAACTGTGTTAACATCTACATCTAGTTAGAGATACAAGACGATAAAGAATAGTAATTCTATGATTTGGGCAGTTTTATTCCATTCTAAGAGGTTTCAAAGGGAAACTTGAACAATAAGATTTCCTTCCTATACACCCAACTCCCTCACTGGAATCCTTAGAAGGAACAAAATCAGGTGGCTCATGGGCTGGGAAGGCTTATTATGACAGAAGCTAGTTGAACTTCCAGCTGACTACAGTCACAGCTCTGAGGGCAAGCTTCACAGTACAAGGGCCCACACCACCTAACATTATATAAGATCATCATTTGTTTATTGTCAGCGTTTCTCCACCAGAAAGCAGGGTCTGTGAGAGTAGAGCCTGTCTTTCTCATTGCTGAATCCCCAGTGGCCAGATCAATGTCCAGCACGTATTAGGCATCTAATAAACATTTGTGGAATAAATGAATGACTAAATGAAGGGGGTAGAGGTAGGGAAAGATGCCTCATCCCAAGTACCATATTTTATAATTATTGCTTTTCACTGACTGTACTTTGTAAGCTGTTTCCATCTGTGTTGATTTTTCTTCAAATTGGTTCAGAACCCAATCCTGATCCTTTTTCCAAACACTGTTCTCAAGGATACTTTCAGATTATTGCTTGGCTGAACACACTAGTGTTACTGAAACCAAACAGCGCTGCAAAGAGAGAACTAATCACTCTGCCTTTGGTTAACAGCCTTGAAAACCTGTTATTCATGAAGAGATCAGGCAGGGTTTGGGGTAGGTCAGCCTATTACCATCACTAGAAACAACAAATAACAGCAGAAGAGGACTGCAGGATTGTTCATTTTTCTCAAAAAGGGCAATTTGTTAGCCAGGGGGACCTCAAAATGTTGTCATCTGAGGGTAAGGAAGAAATGAAGAAAGACACACAGGGGATATGGCTGCTTTTTTTTTTTTTTTTACTTTGAACATTAGCATTAAGTTGGTTACCGTACACATCCAAAGGCCCAGCATCTCAGAAAAATCATTAGGCGGCACACCTGTACCAGAGTCTCACAAGAATAAAATATACAATGCTACATTGAGTGGTTAAAAATACACAAAAAAGTAGTTTTAACAATCTATAAATTTTTTATACTTAAAATCATGATTGAGTTGAAATAAAAAAGTGCATTTCAATTGCTAAAAAAATAATATTGGTATAGTTAACACAAGGGGGAAATCAGTACATTGAGGGATCTGACAGGATGCTGGAAAAAATGACTCAGGGAAGCCGGGCAGCATGGGCTCCTTTGGAGATTCAGGAGCGGAGCTCAGTTCCACCTCACTGCAGTTCCCTGGGGCCAAACAGCCCTCCTCTCCCCAGTATCTTTCCCATCTTAAGAGATCCTGTCCTACCTACCTGTCACCTCCCCAACCCAAAGACTCCTCTAAACTTCTTTGCAGCATGACAGCTGCCTGCCCTACACTGAGTCTACTTGACCTTCAATTGCATCTCCGCAGAGAGGTAGGAGAGGGACACTGCCCCATTCTGGACTTGACATAAGTACCCCAGCCACATGGCCTTCATCCTTATGACCTAGCAGGCAGAACAGGGACCAAGCAGCTTCTATTTTGTCAAACTCCTTTGGACAAATATTCAACATTCAACAACAAGCTTTGTAAACCTAACGCTAAAGAAGTCATGGCAAGCAAACTGGATTTTCTTTTCTTAAGAAATGAGGAAAAGTGCAAGTGATCTCAGTACTGTTGGGGAAAACAAAAATAAAAACAAACAAGTTGCACCTGGCCACTTGCTGCCTAAACCAATCACAGCTTCAGTTTTGTTTTTTGTCAAGTGTTGGAGTTACAAGTAGACACCTCTCTGTGCCTGGTATTGCTCAGGTTTAGACTTGGCTGGGGGTGAGGGGGCCAGGCAGAAATCAGTTAAGAAGGCCATTCCAGGTGTAAATGCCTCCCGGCTCTACAGAGGGTAATATTTACCGTCTGGTCTTTTCCCTTCCCAGGTTGATTACTGACCTGTTTGTTGTGAAGATGCTGCTGCAATAAGCACAAACAGAACTCATGGCCAGAGAGCTGATGATCACGGATAGGAGCCCTTAAGACAAGTAACTGACAGAGAGGGAGCACACACAGTTTCTAACCTGGAGTGCCCGTTGCACTGGTCAGGAGGAAGGGCCTGACCTGGAGGACTTGTTCCCTGATGTAACAGATATCTCTTTGGAGCAGAGAAGGTGAGAAGCATTTCCTTACTCATACTCCAGAGTTCCCCCAGTGCTCTTGTTCCTCCTTCTATAGATGTGATGGTGGTGGCCTGCAGAGGAGATAGGAGCGGGGAAGCCTGCCTGCTCTGCCTTCAGCACACAAAGGCACCCCCATGGGAAGGTCCTGGCTTTCAATCTGGGGGTCATCAATATGTAAAAAGTCTAATTAATTAAGATGCCTGACCCACAAGGACTCCAGACCCACACGTCAATCATTGCTTGCATCATGAGGGATGAACGACAACTGGACTTTGTAATAAGGGAAAATTTCTCAAATAATCAAAATATATGAATAAGCTTTGAGCCAAGAGGCTATTCCAGAAGAGATTTAAAAGTGGGATCTTTCTTTAGAAGGTTGAGAATAAAGCTAAAGTACTTTATTGCTCCCTTGTGGACAAAGCCAGAACTGCTGATGGAAAACAGTCACACAGCCCATGTCAAGAAATGAATAAAATGCATATTCAAATTTACGGAAGATTGAGACGAAATCATTCCATTTTCAGAGGCTACATATATGCCCTTGGGGAGACAACTTAAGAAGTAAACACCAAAATTATGTCACACAGTTTCTTTTTAACCTAATGAATTGAATTAATAGAGCATGAAAAGATATTTCTAGGAGGGTCAGGAGTTCTAGCAGAATAAAATACTTCCCACCAACTTTCAAATGCAATGAAACAGTCTTGAGTCCTGTACAGGATGTGAGTCTAAGTCTATCATGCTCATCAGACGGTCCCTTTTCACCCGTAAAAGACAGGTAGGGAGGAAGCTGTGTTCATTCAGAGGAGCTGGATATTCCAGAAACAACTTGATTCTTTGGCACATCCAGTAGACACAGGCTCTTTAGTTGATCAGAACTAGCCAAGGCAAGTATCAGATTTCCTTCTGAAGTTAAGCAAGATTCAGCTTCCACCTCCTTTCTTGCCCCATCCTCACTTCCTATGAAATCATTTCCAAGTAATATGTAACATCCCTGATCTCACCAGAGAAGCTGATGTAGTGTGAAAGTAACCTGCGACTGGAAAGCTATGGGAACACTTCTCAGGGGCAGGAACTCCCTTGGATGCGTGTGTCGGAAGTTTCCTACTGAAGACATACAAGACAGCAGGCTGTCTCAAGGATGTGGTTCCTCCAAGCGACAAGCAAGTACAGCTCTCCATTGTTTTATGGCCTGGGACTCTGAAGAGAAAAGCCACAAATTTTAAAGTAGATACTAATTTGCTAGTTACTATCCAAGAGGCAAACTTCTAGATCAACAATGAGGAAGAAACATCACGGCGAATGAAGTGAAAGGCAATTAACACAACAAGAAACCCCTGTTACTGATTTATGTAACATAAAAATCTACCTTTTTCATTTTGTAAACTCATCTTCCCATCCCAAATAGCAGTGAAGCCTTCAAAAATCTTGAATTTATTCATCATCAAACATAACCAATTCTCACAATTTTGCACTATCTCACCAACAATATAGTGTCTGTTGCCAGACAGGAAAGATGGAGAATGTATTAACAGCTGCCTTCTTAGATACCCACCTTGTGTGGTTATTAGTCTTAAAAACCTGAGTACTATTAACTTTAAGGAAAAGGACATGAGATTTTAAGTCAGAAAGGAAAAATGCTGACTAAGGCCCAAATGCTCAACTCCAAGCTTTCATTCACCTAAAAAAAATGCAATCAAATCTCCTCATTTGAAAGAGTTCTTTTTTTTTTTCTTTTTCTCCAGTTTTGGAGGAGAACTGGAAGGGAGTAAAAAGACCTGTACACAGCACAAACTTCCGCTCTGGCTGTGAAGGACTAGCCAATTGCTAAATGTTTCATCACGGAGGTGCTCGATCATATTACATAAAACACTGCAACCTCCTTTTCACTACATCCTTCATATATTATGGATCCATCATACGTTTTAAACGAATTAGATGAAAACAGCTAGAAAAAGTAAACAGAAGTTCTTGAGGAACAGGGCCATAAGAGAGCAGAAACCCAGAGAGCAATTTTAAATTAATTTGACTAAAATAAATAGTCTCGCAAAATGTGTATGGAAGAGAGTGGGCACGTGGAACAGGGCAGAGCAACAGCAGCACTCAAGATCCTTTCATCAGAAAGGGGAGGCATTCAGGAAGACTTCAGTTGAGAAAAAGGTGTTCAAAAGACATTCAATGACCTTTAATTTTAAAGGAACGTCAAATTTCTGGTGAAAGTAAAGAAAGTGAAGAGTCAAATAAGGATAAAATCAATAGAGACGTAATATGTGAAGAAATAAGATATAAATAAAAGTTAAAAATGTAACCTAAAAATGACATGGAGGAACAAAACAGAAATACGGTCAAAATTCTTGTCCAAGGTTTTAGCTAGTTTGTAGAGTTAAGCCCATTGGAATATGGGTGAAGTCCAATATTCATGGATAATGAAATAGTCAGAGGTAGGATTTAGATCAGGAAAAGAATGTTCCAGGATGCTGGCATTTTGAAGGCACTCAAAAACAGAGTGAGAGAGACTTAAGCTGCAGTGACATCAGAGGATTAGAGAGAGGTGCATACTCATGTATCTGTCATAAAGAAATAAAACAACTCCAGGAACCTGTGACCATACATATATTATTGAGTAATATATAGAGTGACAAAGCAGAAAGAAAGCCATCTTATAAGTAGTTTCTTACAACAATACAGACTCTATCTAGTGAAAAAGAAAGAGTTTGTTTTCCAAATATGCATGTCTGCAAAGTATTCTGACTTAAATAAAGAATTTGATAAATGGTATGTGACCTGGTTCTTTAAACAAATTTACTGAAGCAAAAGCTTCAAAGCTGGAACAACCAAGGAGTTTGATTTTCCTTTGAATCTTGCAAAACCTATCCTCTAAGACAAAAAGATCTGATCATAAAGTCTATAAAAAGTCTAGAAAGTATAAAAGTATAGAACTATGAAAGTGGATATATTGATGGCAACTTTTATGGCTTCCATAGAAAGTGTAGAGAGGATCTCTGGTTTGCTTTATCGAGGTAGTGTCCAGGGTTGGAAGGTCATCATTCTTTATTGTAAGTGCTACAGATGACAAAAGCAGGTTAGCTAGGGTGTTGTTATTGCATAATAATGCCACTATTTCTAATGGCTTATGACCTTTAATTCCTTAAAAAAAAAAAAAAAAACTCTTAAGAAATTTCTTATCTTGGTTCAGGCAAAGGAAAATTAAAACCCAAACTTTACTTGCTCAATTTTATAGCCTGAAGAATTCCAAATGAGTTGGTTTTTTAAAAACAGTAATTAGCTGATACAATTCTTAAATGTGATATATCCCTTTTTTCATTAAGTACTTCTCATACAGTCTAGAACAGCACTGAAATATTTATCATGTGGACCACCAATGCAATAAAAGTTGTCTTTTCTATATAGTAGCTCAAACAGAAAGTTTTCTCTAACTTTAGTTTTTTAGTTTTTTTTTTTTTTTTTTAAACATTAAAACCGACCTATCATTCTGTGTTTTACTAACCGAGATCTGCAAGATGGGGTAAATATACATATACCTGCAATGGATTTCTATCTCTGCTTCATCTTCTCAAAATTTAAAACTTCCAGTGAAATAATAATGAAACTAAACATACATATCTATTCAACAAACATAAAAACCGAAAAAAATTTCAAGAATTAAAAAATTCATAGTTTATAAGCATCTCATCAGAGCATTTTGCTTTCGGTTAGTATATGAGGGACAATCAAATTATACAGAAAGTTCTAACCACTAGAAAAGGATACTTCCAACAAATGTGGTTTTAAAAAAATGGTATAATTATGGTAATGTCCATGCTTAGTCATTAATCTAGAACAGTTAATGTAAATGGTAGACTATGAAAGTATTGGTAACTGATTTGCACAGGCTTCTTTTTTTTTTTTTTTTTGTGGCGATCTCCCCTCTTGCTAAAAATAAGAATCCAGTCACAAATATATGTGGAAATGAAGCCACATGCCTTTAAATTGTTGTCTTTTCTTCATTCAAATTTAAAAATCTAACTCAGAATGAGCCTACCTGACTCAATTTGAGAAAGCAGCAGCCTTTATTAAGGCTAAGGAAGAGTTTATATTTTACTGATAAATCTATGAGAGAAAATAGAAAAATAAAAACGAAACAAATACAAACAAACCAACCCACACACACAAAAAATACAATGCCAACTTATCCTCAAATAAGTCTTAACCCTAGCAATGATACAAACCTTTGAAGACAGTAAAACTAAGTAATGAGACAGCCTCAATTTGTTATCTATATAATGCTTAAATGCAGCTTTTGTTGTCTTTAACAGATGTACAGATAAGGGCTGAGAACTCAAACTTCTCCATAATTCTTTTTTTCATAAACAGATAACAAGTAGGTAAAAAGTTTTGAAGAATTCATGGGGTGCTGTAGCATATATGGAAGAAAACATACCACATAATGCAACTTTTATCTTACAAAGAGGACCCCAACCAAATTTTCAACCCTGAGTTTGAGTCTTAACCATGTTAAACGTGTTGCACATATATGTTTAAGGCTTAATCCTGCAGTTCTTATATTCAGAAGCATTAATGTTGTGAATATTCTTAATGCATTTCATTATTCATATGCAATATGATACTGATGAGGAGTCACTATATTTGAGCAGTTTTCCTGAAGATCACAAATCTCAAGTCAAGGAAAGTATCCTTAATCTAGGGGAAAAAAAGGAAGTTTCTAAATTGTTCCACAATACACTTCATTAAGAATTGTACTGTATGACAATGCTAATTTTAAAAAATTATATATATATATATATATATATTTTGCTTCTGTTAAGGATGGTGGTATTTGCGTAATACTGGTTTTCCTGTATAGCAGATATTTTCTTATGGCTATATTTACTTGAATGAAAAATCAAAGATGACTACCTGAATATTCCAGTGTATAATTATAGTACAGCCTCATGAAATGGTTGATTCTGTGGTCTCAAGTCTAGAATTCAGAATTGCTGCCCAATACTGTAAATTTATTCAGAATAAAATAAGGCGGCTGGGCACGGTGGCTCACGCCTGTAATCCCAGCACTTTGGGAAGCTGAGGTGGGCGGATCACAAGGTCAAGAGTTTGAGACCAGCCTGGCCAATATGGTGAAACCCCATCTCTACCAAAAATACAAAACTTAGCCGGGCGTGGTGGTGCGCGTCTGTAATCCCAGCTACTCGGGAGGCTGAGGCAGGAGAATCACTTGAACCCAGGAGGCACGGGTTGCAGTGAGCCAAGATCGCGCCACTGCACTCCAGCCCAGGCAACAGAGCAAGACTTTGCCTCAAAAAAAAAACAGAACAAAATATAACCAATTAACTAAGCACAGTTTACATCTTTAAAAAAAATCATTTTAATACTACAGGCTTGACCATGAAATAATGATATGTCTATATAAAAGTGTAGGTTGACAAACTTGTCATGGAATGCCAAGGAGACTGTGGAGGGAGGGGGAGACAACCACTAAAGATATAACAGTCATATGCAAGGAATTAACTTTCCTTATTGGCTTGGGTACCTGGGTGCTCAAAGAATGTGTACAAATATTAAAAATACCATTCTTTAAAACTTACATCCAAAACCAGGAAGTATGTCTTGAGATACTTTTCTGCCTCATTCCAAAATTTTCCTATGCTCATTATGTAAGACAGGCAAAATCAGAAGGAGAAAATTTAGAAACACTAAACCAAAAAGCCAATAGAGAATGTGACATTTGAAAAATATGGACTTAATCTCAATTGAAAGAATTCATTTTTTCCTACCACAGAGCTCATTAGCTAGAAAAGTGCTCAAAGCATATCTGCACATTTAATATTAAAAATTTAAAAATAAATAAAAGCCAGCTTTCTGATTCAGGCAAAGATTTTAAGAACCCGAAGAAAGAAAAATGAAGAAATTTCAAGATTAAAAAATGGACTGGGCATGGTAGCATGCGCCTGTAGTCTCAGCTACTTGGTTAGCTGAGGCAGGGTTGCTTGAGCCCAAGAGTTGGAGGCTGTAGTGTGCTATAATCGCACCTGTGAATAGCCACTGCACTCTAGCCTGGGCAACATAGCAAGACCTTGTCTCTTAAAAAAAAAAAAAATTGGAGAGAGGGTGGGAGGTAAGTGATTTAGCCTGGGAACTCAGTTCTCTAAGATAAAGAAATACAAAATTTTAAGCTATACTGAGTCTGGATAAATATGATCAGTTAAGTGTAATCAATACACTAGCCCTTCTGTTCAGCCTTTCCTATAATAAGCTCCTGGTTGATTATGTTCTTTTGAAGTTCCCCAAACTTGAAAAAGTAATCGGCCTAAAGGTGCCAGAGGTGCTGCTCTCTTTATCACCTAAGAATGCTGGTATTACATAATTTGCAGAGGACAGGGCAGTAAAACTTCGGAGTTTTCCCTCACTATATTTAAACTGTGTTAAAATAGCTCAAGGTTGTGAACATATCCACATTTTATATATAATAGATATTTCAAAATTCATAACCAATTTGTCTTCTCATCTGAATTTCTCAGCCACTATCAGCAACATCATGTTTGTGATTTTAAGTTTACTATTTTAGCTTCTTATAACAATTCTAGAAAAATAAAGCAACCTCAAAAAGAGAGATTTCAATTTGTCATCCCATAAAAGCTAAACACGAACACAGTTCCTAAGGGAAGTGAGAAACAGACGTGACTGAGATGAAATGATCTCCACTACTTCCTCCTCCTGTCAGCAAACAGCCTTATTCAAATTTTCAAAACATGCAAGCTTTAGGTGACTTCCCTGGAAAAGGCCCCATCCCCTGCAAATCATTTCATGTAATGCACTAACGAAGCCAAGCAGAACATGGAGGACAGGAGCACATTAGGGAGCCTCTCTGAGTGTTAAGCAGAGATGTCAAAACTACCAAGTATTTACGCCAAATCCTGAAAGCAAAACCTCATTTTTGCAGTAACCTGGTCTGGAGACCCTCTCAGATACATCTAGTCTCTGAAGCACCTTTTGAGTTGTACGGATGTAAGAATAGCTTTGAATTATAGAAGTTATATGCATCTTTAAGAATCACATTTTGATGATTATAAAAATTTTTTTCTATTTTACAACATAGGTTCAGCTACACTGAAAAAATTACACTGCTTATTGAAATACATTTCATTTTAGAAACAGACTACCAAAAGAAGTCTATACAAAAACTCTAAAATAATTTCTGTAGTAAAATAAAGAGTGCGTTAGGAGAGCTACACAAAGAAGAAAATTTCTGTCTTTCTCTATAATGCTTGATATACTGTGAAACATGGCCAGCTCAACTCTATAGCTGGCACCAAAAGCTGAAAAGAATTCCTTACCATACACAGTGATACAATTAATGCTCTGGATTAATCTCACAGCCTTCCCGATTAGTACAAAGGAAACCAGGCCTATCCCCTCTTTGAGGAGAAGTCCGGGATATAAAAGCAAGCATACCTCATCAGCTGATATGAAATTATAAAATTCCACAAGTCTGAGTATTTGAAACTTATAAAAGTCATCAGAAAATGCAAGCAAATTGGGCTTTAGTTCAGTGGTTCCCCTGGTTTAGATGACAGTCCCTCTGTGAGCTCAAGGTAGTCTTCTTGTTCATTCCCTTGGATCTGTTGATTCAGTGACACTGGCGAAGCTCTTGGTAGAGGCGGAGGAGAGTCTGAGAACTAAGGAAATGCTCACCGACTCCCTCTGTGCACACTCACACATGGGGACGTGTCTCCTGGAGAACACACTAATGAGACGGATGCTAATGATGCTGTGCTGAACTGTTCTTCTCTGCCAGGTGACGCAGAAAGTTGTCCTCACTCTGGCCTCTATGATTTAAAGGCTCACTCTTAAAGAGAGCTGGAGGTGGGGGGAGGTGAGGGACTGGAGGGATGGGAAGGTGGTGTGGGTGGTGAGGGTGTGGGTGGATGTGCAGGTGCGAGAAGGGGTGGGGGATGGGCCGAGGGGGAAGAGTGCTTACAGGATTCATATTGATTGGAGGGGTTGGGGTTGTGGGTGTGTTCACCACAGAAGGAACTGGGGTGGCTGGGGAAGTTGTAAGTGGAATCTGGACAGCAGGTGGCACATTCACGGGGCTGGTCACCCGAAAGCACTTCTCCTTGTGGGCCTTAAGCATGTTCGAGAAGCGGAACCGCTGGCCACACACATCACATGGATAGGGCTTCTCGCCTGTGTGAGTTCTGCGGTGTCTCTTCATGTTGGGGCGGCTGGTGAAGCTTTTGCCACAGATTTCACAGATAAAGGGTTTCTCTCCTGAGATGAACACAGACATAAAAATGATTAACATATTAGGTGGTAATTGTGTGCTCATGCTTTTTTTTTTTTTTTAATAGAAATGGGGTCTCACTATGTTGATCAGGCTGGTCTCGAACTCCTGGCCTCAAGTGATCCTCCCATCTTGGCCTCCCAAAGTGCTGGGATTATAGGTGTGAGCCACTGCACCTGGCCTATGAGACTATATTCTAGAGTCATTTAAAAATCCTCTCAAATTTGGACTTAACAGATCAGAGTAGATACAACTAAAACTTACATACACCCTACCATCTGGGCTTAGCTAAAAGAAGAAGATAAAGATGGGGGAGAAGGCATCTACATTAGTGATCCTCTACATCCTACACAAAGAACAGTTCAAATGGCTTTCTGCGCTCAAGGAAATATCCTAGATGACTCTTTGCCTTTAAATTTAGGCAAGTTAATCTGTAAGAAATTTTTTTCTTTTTTAGTTTTTTGAGACAAGAGTTTTGCTCTTGTCACGCAGGCTAGAGTGCGATGGTGCAATCTCGGCTCACTGCAACCTCTACCTCCCGGGTTCAAGTGATTCTCTTGCCTCAGCCTCCCGAGTAGCTGAGACTACAGGTGTGCACCACCACGCCTGGCTAATTTTTGTATTTTTAATAGAAACGGGGTTTCACAATGTTGGCCAGGCTGGTCTCGAACTCCTGACCTCAGGTGATCTACCCACCTCAGCCTCTCAAAGTGCTGGGATTACAGGTGTGAGCCACTGCGCCTGGCTGCAATTTCTTTTTTAAACAGTATCTTGCTCTGTCACCCAGGCTGGGGTGCAGTGGTGTGATCACAGCTCACTGCAGTTTCAACATCCTGGGCTCAAGCAATCCTCCCAGCTCAGCCTCCCAAATAGCTGGGACTACTACAGGTGCCAGCTACCACGCCTGGCTATCTTTTTTTTTTTTTTTTTTTTTTCTGTAGAGGCAGGGCCTCCGAATTTTGCCCAGGCTGGTCTCGAACCCATGGGCTCAAGTGATCCTCCCGCCTCAGACTCCCAAAGTGCTGAGATTACAGGTATGAGCTAAGGCCCTGCCCTGTAAGCAATTTCTGATATTCCAAACAAAAGTAAGAATTTTCTGAAAATGTCCTGTGGAACAAAGAAGTCTCTTCCTGTCTATTCATACACAATCCTTAGCATACAGCTTGCTTTTTGGCACTGAACTTAGAAAATACTGGCTTGACAAACCTACAACATGAATTTCACACCACAGTGTTTCTCAATGAGTGCTACTGGCATTTCTGCAGACAATTACTCATTATGTGGGACTATCTGGCATTCAGCATTCCTGGTGCCAGCCTACTGAATACCCACAAGAGATTTCGACAATAAAAAAATGCCCCTATGCCATTTCCAAATGTCCATGGGTGTAGGGAGGGTGTTGCGGGCTATTGCTCCTAGTTGAGGACCAGTAGGCCAGCGAGTCAAAAAAGGAGACAGAATCCCATAGTTCTTAAGGCATTTAGAAAGGAAATTAGGTTTGGGTTCTGAGGGCTTAATTTTTAAGCTTCCCTAACTTTCTTTTGAACTTATTGCTTAGTTCCATGCTGTGTCTGCCTGCTTCTCTACCCAGGCTACAGAGAATAAAATGCTTTTTGATTCTATATGTCCATCAATCATTTTATATGGGATGCTGAGGTGAGGCGGGGAGTACTTCTGTACATGCACTTCGGTGAACCATATGCTTGTACTGATCAATTCCTGCATCAGTCCTCCATATCTATAGCTCGTCTCTTTACATTAACTCCTGCTATAAGAGCATTTCTGTCACTTCCCTTGCTGCTCCCTCTTCTCCCAACGAGTGTGTTTATTCTACTCATGCGTATTGGGTCTTACTGTGTACCAGACACTGCTAACTGCTTTACATCTATTAACCTTGGTGATCCTCACAGTGACTGTATGAGGCAGGTATATTATTACCCCTTATTTTACTCATAATGGAATTAATAAACTTGCTCAAGTTTATATGCTAACGGAGAGTTAGGATTTAAAATCTGCAGCCTGGTTCTAGAGTTTATGTTTTTGACATATAAACCACAGTATTTCACAAATCACTCAATGTGCATTTCTGCACACATGAAGGGATGTATTTTCTTATTTTCTCATCTACTTTGGGACTCCTTTTTTCCCACCACCCCAGGACCCCTTCTTTTTTTTTTTTTTTTTTTTTTGACGGAGTCTTGCTCTGTCACCCAGGCTGGAGTGCAGTGGCCCGATCTCGGCTCACTGCAAGCTCTGCCTCCCGGGTTCACGCCATTCTCCTGCCTCAGCCTCTCCTAGTAGCTGGGACTACAGGCGCCCGCCACCACGCCCGGCTAATTTTTTTTTGTATTTTTAGTAGAGACAGGGTTTCACTGTGGTCTCGATCTCCTGACCTCGTGATCCGCCCGCCTCGGCCTCCCAAAGTGCTGGGATTACAAGCGTGAGCCACCGCGCCCAGCCCCAGGACCCCTTCTTATACCTAGGAGAAAACACCTCTTTACCCATATCATAGTCCAAATTTCTTGTCTCCAGCTTTTCATTATAGTAGAAAACTGACATCCCCTATGGCCTCTTCCATGGAAGCCAGAATTTTCCTCACTTTCCTGAGAGATTGAAGAGTCAATTTTCTCCATAACTATCAGTATTATTTGAAGACTATCATATTTCTCTTGTCTTTATGCTTTTTTTTTTTTTTTTTTTTTTTTTTGAATCAGAGTCCTTGCTCTGTCGCCCAGGCTGAAGTGTAATGAGTGGCATGATCTCAGCTCACTGCAGCCTCTGCCTCCTGGGCTCAAGTGATTCTCCTGCCTCAGCCTCCAGAGTAGCTGGGATTACAGGCATGTGCCACCACACCCAGCTAATTTTCGTATTTTTAGTAGAGATAGGGTTTCACCATTTTGCCCATGCTAGTCTCAAACTCCTGACCTCAGGTGATCCGCCCACCTCGGCCTCCCAAAGTGCTGGGATTACAGGTGTGAACCACCATGCCTGGCCCACTTTACACTTTTCATTCTTCAATCACTGCCACGGCTAGGCTCCTTACTGTGACTCATATTCATCTTTCTGGATGAATTCTGAGCCCAGATTGTTTTCCTTCTTTTTAATCAATTTCCTCTAACCATCTTAAAAACTTCAACTTCTGGCAGAGTGTGGTGTTTCAAGCCTGTAATCCCAGCACTTTGGGAGGCCAAGGCAGGAGGATCACTTGAGGCCAGGAGTTCGAGACCAGCCTGGGCAACACAGTGGCACCCTGTCTACGTAGTAAAAAACAAACAAAAGCCCTTCAACTTCTGTGTTAAATGGAATTAAGCAAATCAATTATAGTATATTTGTTTGATGGAAAATACCATTGAAAGCACCGTTACAGGCTAGAAGGTGGCTCACACCTGGAATCCCAGCACTTTGGGAGACCGAAGCAGGAGGATTGCTTAAACCCACGAGTTTGAGACCAGTCTGGGCAACATGGTAAGACCCTGTCTTTACAAAAAGATACAAACAATTAGCCAGGCATGGTGGTGTGCACCTGCAGTCCCAGCTACTGAAGAGGATGAGGTGGGAGAATCACTTGAGCCTGGGAGGCAGAGGTTGCAGTGAGCTGAGATTGCACCACCGCACTCAAGCCTGAACCACAGAGAGAGATGCTATGTCAGAACAACAACAACAACGTTATAAAGTATAGAAATGTAATTTTTTTTTTTTTTTTTTGAGGTGGAGACTCACCCTGTCACCCAGGCTGGAGTGCAGTGGTGCAATCTCGGCTCACTGCAACCTCCACCTCCTGGGTTCAAGCAATTCTCCCGCCTCAGCCTCCCAAGTAGCTGGGACTACAGGCACGTACCACCACGCCCGGCTAATTTTTTGGATTTTTAGCAGAGACAGGGTTTCACCGTGTTAGCCAGGATGGTTTTGATCTCCTGACCTTGTGATCTGCCCGCCTCGGCCTCCCAAAGTGTTGGGATTACGGGCGTGAGCTACTGCGCCCGGCCCAGAAATGTAATTATTAACATGAAAATGTATAATCTATTAAGTTTATCTATGATCTATTAAATAAAAGCAAGTTATGAAAATGCATGCATGAGGACGGGTGTGGTGGCTCATGCCTGTAATCCCAGCACTTTAGGAGGCTGAGGCAGGTGGATCATTTGAGGTCAGGAGTTCGAGACAGGCTTGGCCAACATGGTGAAACTCCATCTCTACTAAAAATACAAAAATTAGCCGGGTGTGGTGGCACGCACCTGTAGTCCCAGCTGCTGGGGAGGCTGAGGCAGGAGAATTGCTTGAACCCAGGAGGCAGGGGTTGCAGTGAGCTGAGATTGTGCCATTGCACTCCAGCCTGGGTGACAGAGCAAGAAGCCATCTCAAAAAAAAAAAAAAGCATGCATGGTATTATCTACCTTTTAAAAATATATACACATGGAAAGAAATACAACAGGCCAGCCACAGTGGCTCACACCTATAATCCCAGCACTTTGGGAGGCTGAGGCAGGGCAGACTGCTTGAGCCAGGAGTTCAAGACCAGCCTGGCCAACATAGTGAGACCCCAACTTTATTAAAATAAAAAAATACAACAAATGTTACCAGTGATTATCTCTAGGTAATAGGATCGTGGGTGATGTTTTATTCTTTATGCTTATCTGTTTTTTTTTTTTTTTTTTTTTTTTTTGAGACAGGGTCTCATTCTGTCACCCAGGCTGGAGTGCAGTGGTGTGATCTTGGCTCACTGCAACCTCCACCTCCCGGGTTTGAGCAATTCTCCTGCCTCAGCCTCCCAAGTAGCTGGGACTGCAGGCATGCACCACCATACCTGGCTAGTTTTTGTATTTTTAGTAGAGACAGGTTTCACCACATTGGCCAGGCTGGTCTCACACTCCTGACTTCAACTGATCCATCCACCTTAGCCTCCCAAAGTGCTGGGATTACAGGTGTGAGCCACTGCGCCTAGCCATGTAGTTTGTTTTTCTAAGTTAAATATGATTTACTTGTATAATAAAATACTTTAAAAGCACATGTTTGATTAACCTCTAAGCTCCCCTGCTCTGTGACTTCAGAGTTAGTATTCTTCACAGCAGCCATATGGAAACACAGCCAAAGGCCTTAGTCTTTGAATTTTAGTCTAGTATGAGCAAATCCTTTCCACATTATTTACTAATCACTTCTTAGGCACACTAGACACTACTCACAGACAGAATGAATTCCCTGAGCAGTTACTGAATGTATGGATGTTTAGGTTTTTTATGTGCTCAAATCCCCTTCCTGGATCTCTCTAAACATCTCTCATTTGCAGTCTTCTTCTTTTTTTTTTTTTTTTTCCCTAAGACAGAGTCTCGCTCTGTCACCCAGGCTGGAGTGCAGTGGCGCAATCTCAGCTCACTGCAAGCTCCACCTCTCGGGTTCATGCCATTCTCCGGCCTCAGCCTCCTGAGTAGCTGGGACTACAGGTGCCCGCCACCATGTCTGGCTAATTTTTTTTTAATTATTATGTTTAGTAGAGGCAGGGTTTCACTGTATTAGCCAGGATGGTCTCAATCTCCTGACCTCGTGATTTGCCCACCTCAGCCTCCCAAAGTGCTGGGATTACAGGTGTGAGCCACCGCGCCCGGCCCTCATTTGTAGTCTTCTATACTATAAGTGATTTGCCACAGAAAGACCAAAAACTACTAGAACTAGCCTACTACAAATGCCTGGATTCAAATTAAAATTGGTATTTTTTACTGCTTAGTAATCTTTTACTCGCTTCTTAATGTCCACATTTGTTGTTCCAGACCTTCACTTGACATTAACCCACAATCCCATCTGCCTCTAAATCTCATTATTCATTAGGCCGCATCTCCTAAATGTGTTTAATGGTTGATATTAAGGTTTCTCTGAAACCTCAAGGTTAAGATTACAATAAGGTTGAAACAAGGATAAATACAAATGTAACATTTAAAATCAACTACCTGTACAATGTCCCACTTTAAGGAAGAACTGGTAAATGGGTGGCAAGAAGATATAGTAACAGTTAAATTCATTAAGGTAACCAGAAAAGCATGTATATTAATATATCTAAATATATCACCTAACTGTTAAACATAGATAAAGCTAACCTAATTGTACAGCAATGTAATGAGTCTGAAGAAAGAACAGTATAAACGAAGACAGAGAACCTACAGAGAAGACAGAAAAGAGCAAAAATTTGGCTAGTTGTCTTTTGTATGTGATCTGTCTGATAAACGCAAGCATTCCAGTCTGCTTAGGGTGAATATCCTTGGGCAGAATATATATATATATATACACACACACACACACACACACATATACATATATATGTATATGTGTGTATATATATACATATATGTATATATGTGTGTATATATGTGTGTGTATATATACATATATGTGTATATATACACACACACGTACATATATACACACACATACCTACATATATACATCTAACTGAAATCTTTCTTGAACTTTAAACCCATTTTTCAAACTGCTTACTTGAATGCTCCAGAGATATCTCAAAACAAGTACAAAATTAAATTCATTATCCTATCTAGTAAACCTGCTCTTCCCTCTACTCTTCTCTATCTTGACAAATAGTTTTATACCCCACATCTGGGACTAACCCTTGATTCTTCTCTTCTATGCTACCCTTTGATACTACTGATATCCAATCAATCACCAAGTTCATTCAAACAAATAAATTTTTAAAAGTTCATTCAAACTTGGTGATTGAATACTATTTTGATAGTACTGATATCCAGTCAATTCACCAAGTTCTACTTTGTCTATCACTTTAATCTCATCCGTTGCCATTACCATAAATTTTATTTTATTTTATCTTATTATTTTTTGAGATGGAGAATCGCTTGAACCTGGGAGGCGGAGGTTGCAGTGAGCTGAGATCACGCCACTGCACTCCAGCCTGGGTGACACAGTGAGACTCTGTTTCAAAATAAATAAATAAATAAAATAAAGATAATAATCTTCTTAATAGATTATTATGATACAAAACACAAGTAAAGTGCTTACAACAGTATCTGTAAAGTGCTTACAACAGTATCTGGCACATAGTACTCAATGCATTTTACCTGCTATTATCACCATCATCAACACCATCATTACCATTCACCAGACTATAAGCTCCTTAAGAGCAGAAACCAGGTCTTAATTCAACCTTGTGTCTCTAGGCACATAGCACTGTGCCTGGTATAAGGAGAATCAGTAGGTATTCTATTTTTTTTTTTTTTTTTGAGACGGAGTCTCGCTCTGTCACCCAGGCTGGAGTGCAGTGGTGCGATCTCGGCTCACTGCAAGCTCCGCCTCCCAGGTTCACCCCATTCTCCTGCCTCAGCCTCTCCGAGTAGCTGGGACTACAGGCGCCTGCCACCACGCCCGGCTAATTTTTTGTATTTTTAGTAGAGACGAGGTTTCACCGTGGTCTCGATCTCCTGACCTCGTGATCCGCCCACCTCGGCCTCCCAAAGTGCTGGGATTACAAGCGTGAGCCACCGCGCCTGGCCAGGTATTCTATTTTGAACTCATCCTATATCCACATCATCCTAGTAAACCCTGACTGATGGCTGGTCAGCCTTCCCAGATAAGGTCTGCCTCATTTCTCTTCAACTGCAAAGAAACAGTCCAATACTGTCAGTTCATACAATGTCCTTAATCCCCACCAAAACACACTACTGTCTTTAAATGTAGTTTCATTCAGCCTTAGAGAGCTATCAGCATCCCCTTCCTTCTCTAAAACCAACATTTCTCTTGCACCCTTTAGGTATTACTGTCATTCTTATTTAATATCAAGAAAACAGAGGCCTAGAGAGGTTACACAATTCTGCTAGTGACTGGCAGAGCCAGGTTTGTCCAACTTCACCATCTAGCTGCTTTTCCAGTTTGGACACTCTGAATAATATTAAATGGCAGATGACAAACCAGGGGAAAGTATTTCAACATTAATGAAATTTAAAAAGTCAAACACTGTAATGGAAAGATGAACACAGAAAAGGCACAAGCAATTCAGAAAAGAAAATACATTGATAACTACAAGCAAATGAAAATGTTCACTCTTACTAATTAAATGCAAATTAATATAAGAAATCATTTCTCACCTATCAAATCAGCAAGGATTTTATTTACAATTACAAAGGGCTGGGCAAATGAGTATTTTCCCTCTGGATTTTTTCAATTTTTTTTGTTTTTAATAGAAATGGGGTCTCACTATATTGCCTAGGTTGGTCTTGAACTCCTAAGCTCAAGTGATCCTCCCACCTCAGCCTCCCAAAGTGCTGGGATTACAGACGTGAGTCACTGCACCTGGTCGCAAATGAGTATTTTCATACAGCTGGCGGGAGTATATGTGGAGGACATTTTGTAACACATGACACTAAGTCTTAAAAATGTATATATCTCTTTGCTATAATAATCCTACTTCCAAAAATTTATCCTAAGTAAGTAATTATGGCTGTGATAACACTGTGATAAACAATATTATAGCTATTTTTTTTTTGAGATGGAGTTTTTCTCTGTCCCCCAGGCTGGAATGCAGTGGCGCGATCTCAGCTCACTGCAACCTCCCTGTCCTGGGCTCAAGTGATTCTCCTGCTTCAGCCTCTTGAGTAGCTGGGATGACAGGCATGCGCCACCACACTCGGCTAATTTTTTGTATTTTTAGTAGAGACAGGTTTTGCTGTGTTGGCCAGGCTGGTCTCAAACTCCTGACTTCAAGTGATCCACCAACCTTGGCCTCCCAAGGTGCTGAGATTATAGGTGTGAGCCACTGTGCCTGGCCTGTGGCTATTTATAACAGTAGAAAAATTGGAAACAGAAATAACATAAATGTCTAGCAGGGAACTGGCTAAATAAATGGAGAAAACATCCTTCACTGGCCGGGCTCAGGGGTGGGGCTCATGTCTATAATCCCAGCAGTTTGGGAGGATGAGGCAGGCGGATCACCTGAGGTCAGGAGTTTGAGAGCCTGGCCAACACGGTGAAACCCCGTTTCTATTAAAAATAAAAAAAAATTAGCTAGGTGTGGTGGCACGTGCCTGTAATCCCAGCTACTTGAGAGGCTGAGGCAGGAGAATCACTTGAACCTGGGAGGTGGAGGTTGCAGTGAACCGAGATCGGGCCATTGCACTCTGGCCTGGGCAACAGAGTGAGACTCTGTCTCAAAAAAAAAAAACTTGTAACCACACTTTGGGAGGCCAAGGCGGCGGATCATGAGGTCAGGATTCAAACCACCTGGCCAAACATAATAAAACCCCATCCCTACTAAAAAACAGCGTGGCAGCATGAGCCTGTAATCCCAGCTACTCAGGAGGCTGAAGCAGGAGAATCGCTTGAACATGGGAGGCAGAGGTTGCAGTGAGCCAAGATCGCACCACTGTACTCCAGCCTGGGCGATAGAGTGAGACTCCATCTCAAAACAAACAAACAACAAAAAAAACCCTTCACTTTATAGGATTGTTGCAAAGGATACATTAATTAAGTGAGAAAAAGCACTTAAGATAATGCCTGACATACATGTGTGTAATAAATTACAGCCAATATTACAGCAAATTTATAAGAAGAAATATATAGCCATTAAAATTATATTGCTGATGACATAATACAGTAAAATAAAAAGCAGGTTACAACAGAGTATAAAGACCCAACATTTGTTTTCACTATATACATGAACACATAAACACTTATGCAAAGTATCGGTCTATATGTGTGTTAAGAAACTGAAGAATTAGGCCGGGCGCGGTGGCTCACGCCTGTAATCCCAGCACTTTCGGAGTCCGAGGCGGGCGGATCACAAGGTCAGGAGATCCAGACCATCCTGGCTAACATGGTGAAACTCCGTCTCTACTAAAAATACAAAAAAAATTAGCCGGGCGTGGTGGCGGGCGCCTGTAGTCCCAGCTCCTGGGGAGGCTGAGGCAGAAGAATGGCGTGAACCCGGGAGGCGGAGCTTGCAGTGAGCCGAGATCGCGCCACTGCACTCCAGCCTGGGCGACAGAGCGAGACTCGTCTCAAAAAAAATAAACAGAAGAATTTTTTTTAATGTGTATATGCCAAAATGTTAAGAGTGGTGATCTCTTGGTGGTATGATTTTACTTTGTTTGCAATTTTCATAGTTTCTCATATATTTTAATAAGTATTTGTTACTCTTTTTTGGTTTGTTTGTTTTGTTTTTTGAGACCAGGTCTTGCTCTGTTGCCCAGGCTGGAGTGACACAATCACAGCTCACTGCAGCCTCGATCTCCTGGGGTCAAATAATCCTCCCTGCCTCAGCCTCCCAAGTAGCTGGGACCACAAGCACATGTCACTACCCCTGCCTAACTTTTGTATTTTTGCAGAGATGGGGTTTTGCCATGTTGCCCAGGCTGGTCTCGAACCTCTGGGCTCAAGAGATCCACCTGCCTTGGCCTCCCAAAATGCTGGGATTACAGGTATGAGCCACCATGTCCAGGTGTATATGAATTACACTTTTAATGAGAAAGATAAAAATTTGGGGGACTGGGCATGGTGGCTCACGCCTGTAATCCTAGCACTTTGGGAAGCCGAGGTAGGTGGATCACCTGAGGTCAGGAGTTCAAGACCAGCCTGGCCAACATGGTGAAACCCCATCTCTATTAAAAATACAAAAATCAGCCAGGCACGGTGGTGCGCACCTGTAGTCCCAACTACTCGGGAGGTTCAGGCCGGAAAATTGTTTGAACCTGGGAGGTGGAGGCTGCAGTAAGTGGAGGTCACACCACTGCACTCCAGCCTGGGTGACAGAGCAATACTCCGTCTCAAAAAAAAAAAAAAAAAAGCTTTTGTGGGAATGGGAATTTAGGTAGTTGTATTCCTTTAGAAGAAACAAGAAGTATTCAGTTTGCCTATTTGGTCAAAGACGAATACTCAACATAAATTTATACAACTAAAATGATCACGAAAGAAACACTTCAGTTTCACATTATGAACATTTAAGGGTCTAAAAAAAATGACAAAGAAGAAGAAACAAAGAAATACAGGAGAAAGAGGGAGGAAGGAATGGGGAGAAAAACACACAGGGAGACCGGCAGGGAAGATAAGGGGGATGCAGAGGCAGAGACTTAAGTGTTAGAGGTTCCTTTCAATTCTGTGACAGTTACCAAGAATCTATGTGCCAAGTAGTGTGTGTGAATATGACACAACTTCCGCCTTCACAAAAAACTTATGTTCTGGCCAGGGGTGGTGGCTCACGCCTGTAATCCCAGCACTTTGGGAGGCTGAGGCAGGTGGATCATTTGAGGTCAGGAGTTCTAGATCGACCTCATCAATACAGTGAAACCCTGTCTCTACTAAAAATTAAAAAAATAAAAAAAAAATTAGCCGGGCGTGGTGGTGAACTCGCGTAATCTCAGCTACTAGGGAGGCTGGGGCAGGAGAATCACTTGAACCCCGGGAGGTGGAGGCTGCAGCGAGCCAAGACTGTGCCACTGCATTCAGTCTGGGTGATGGAGTGAGACTCCATCTCGGAAAAAAAAAAAAAAAAAAGAAAACCAAAAAACCCCCAAAACTTATGCTCTGTTTAGTTCCATGTTTTCTTGCCATATCACACACAAAAAAACCTGAACCCTAAAAATGACATTAGAACTAAGAGCCTATCCAAGAGCCACCAAATTATAAGGAGAATCTGCTAACTATTCTGATGTATTCTGCTATCCACTTGGCTATATCTTCAAAGTTATCATTTTTTTTTTCAGGTCTAATTTAACTAATAAAACCGCTCTCATGACTCTTCATCTAGACTAACTTAAAATCTGAGGGTGCTTTGTTCTGAATGAGAAAGAAGCCCACTAGGTAAGCATTTTTCTTTGGGCTTCAACAGAGAACTAGGAACTAAAGAGATCCAGCCATGGGCAGAATTTCCTCACCACTAGTTAAGCAAAAAGAACAGCAGGCTAAGCAAGATAATCTCTGTTGTTCTTTTTTTTTTTTTTTTGAGATGTAGTCTTGATCTGTCACCTAGGCTGGAGTGCAGTGGCGCGATCTTGGCTCACTGCAAGCTCTGCCTCCCGGGTTCATGCCATTCTCCTGCCTCAGCCTCCTGAGTAGCTGGGACCACAGGCGCCCGCCACCATGCCCGGCTAATTTTTTTTTTTTTTTTGAGACGGAGTCTCGCTCTGTCGCCCAGGCTGGAGTGCAGTGGCGCAATCTCCGCTCACTGCAAGCTCCGCCTCCCAGGTTCACGACATTCTCCTGCCTCAGCCTCCCAAGTAGCTGGGACTACAGGCGCCCGCCACTACGCCCGGCTAATTTTTCTGTATTTTTAGTAGAGACGGGGTTTCACCTGTTAGCCAGGATGGTCTTGATCTCCTGACCTCGTGATCCGCCCGCCTCGGCCTCCCAAAGTGCTGGGATTACAGGCGTGAGCCACCGCGCCCGGCCCATGCCCGGCTAATTTTTTGTATTTTTTTTAGGGGTTGAAGTTCTCGGTCACTGTGCAATTCAGCCCTCCTCCTTCTCCTGCCTCCACCTCTCCGGTAACGGGACCGGCCAATTTTTTTTTTGTATTTTTAGTAGAGACGGAGTTTCACCATGTTAGCCAGGATGGTCTCGATCTCCTGACCTCGTGACCTGCCTGACTTGGCCTCCCAAAGTGCTGGGATTACAGGCGTGAGCCACGGCACCCGGCCCTCTGCTGTTCTTTCTAGCTCCACTACTCTGTAGACTAATGGAACCTGGAATCCTGTGATCAGATTTAGAAACCTGAAAAATGTTTCATCCTGTTCAATTTATGCAAAGATGGCTAATCCCAGAACATCAAGTTTAGACTGAGATACAATGATAGTGTTTATAGGGGAGCTATTATTTTAGCCAGTTCCCTGGAAGCAGGATAATCAAATACTTGTAAGACTCAAATCCATGCTATGGAACGTATGCTCCTAAAACCACAAAGTGGTTAAAATATTAATTAACCTCATGGAACAGATGTGTTCCTGAAAAGTAGTGAATTTTGGTAAATCATATCAAATCAAACTTAAAGAACAAAGAGAGGGGCTGGGCTTGGTGGCTCACACCTGTAATCCCAGCACTTTGGGAGACGGAGGCAGGCAGATCGCTTGAGCCCAGGAGATCGAGACCAGCCTGGGCAACATGGTGAAACTCTGTCTCTACAAAAAATACAAAAATTAGCCAGGCATGGTGGCACGCACCTGTGGTCCCAGCTACTTGGTAGGCTAAGGTGGGAGGATGGCTTGAGCCTGGGAGGCGGAGGCTGCAGTGAGCTGAGATCACGCCACTGCCCTCCAGCCTGGGTAATGGAAACGAGACCCTGTCTTAAAACAAAACAAAACAAAAACAGAGAGAGAGGGGTATTCTATTAAAGCAGTCAGTGTACTCCATCCTTTTAAGGTCCAGAACCCTTTCCTTAGGAAAATAACATGCGCATACGCAAAAGAAGTTTCATACAATTTCAGGAGTTCCTGAACCCTACATAAAGACCCCATTGTCTTAAAAGAGCTCAAAGTGCTAAAAGGCACTCACAAATAATTCTTTTTTAAACAATCAGTCATTAAAGTTAAATTTTTCGGTATCACCAATCTATATTTCTACATAGTAGGTTTATTTAAAGTGGGATTTTTGCTTTGAATGCAAATTTGTGGTTTTGATTTTTTTAAAAAACAGACCCACAGATGATCAACAAGTGCTTGAGACATTATCTGTACCTTTTCCAAGAAATTCTTACCAGTGTGTGTTTTCATGTGTTCGTCGAAGTACTGCTTCATGTTGAAATCCTTTCCACACCACTGGCACATAAACTGTTTGTGCCCAATATGAATGCTCATGTGGGAGCGTAGCTGGTACTTGTACTGAAACCTTTCGTCACAGTTCTGCATTGGACACAGTGGAGATTTTTGAATGCCAAGCATAGTAGCTTTACCTGAGCCCACCCTAACACAGTCTCTGATACTAGGCTTATTTTTCATACTCAAAATAAAACCTGCTTGTGTCAGCTATTTGGCTTTGCTATATTTCTGCAGGTGAGTTACTAATAAAAGAGAAATTTCCTCACAAAATTATCATTGAAGTATACTCGACTTCTCAGAATCACTGAGAAAAGAAAAGTAAGTCATTATGTGTTATTTCCAAGTTAACCTAATCTAAGAGAGTTAACAGTGTGTTAAAAGTGACATTTTTCTACCTTGCAGTGACAGCACACACAAGAGCTCAGAACACATCTGAAAGTCCTGTGGAAGGCAGCCTTGTGCCTCCTGCTCCAGCACACCTCTCTCTCAGTGGTCCGCCATCTATGCAAACACTAGCCCCTAGGCCTGGGCCTGTAGGTAGCACATTCCTTACCTCGCATCTAAAGGGCTTCTCTCCAGAATGCTGCAAGGAGTGCACCTTGAGTGACATACTGCGTTTGAATGATTTTCCACAGGTTTCGCATGTAAATGGCATGTCTTTTGTGTGTGCTGCAACACAGAATGTACTTAGTGTCAAAACAAAATCCACCAAAAAGCTCAAACTAAAAAGGTATGCTACTGTAAAGCAATTATGCCATCCTAATTTTCTACACTGATTTGTGAGGCTTTTTTTTTTTTTGAGATGGAGTCTTGCTCTGTCGCACAGGCTGGAGTGCAATGGCGCAATCTTGGCTCACTGCAACCTCCGCCCCCTGGGTTCAAGTGATTATCCTGCCTCAGCCTCCCGAGTAGCTGGGATTACAGGCATGCGCCACCACGCCCAGCTAATTTTTGTATTTTTAGTAGAGACAGGGTTTTACCACGTTGGCCAGGCTGGTTTTGAACTCCTGACTTAAAGTGATTTGCCTACCTCAGCCTCCCAAAGTGCTGGGATTACAGGCGTGAGCCACCACACCTGGCCTTTGTGAGGCTCTAATAGTAATGTCTGAAGAGAAAATAATGTTGAAAAGAAAGCTGGGTGTGGAAGACTATACCATCCAATTTGGTGATACTTACTGAAGACATATTGCATTCAGTTTCAACACGTCAAAACAGAAGAACAAGGGAAAATTATAGGTATAAGAGAAAAGCAGAAAAACTTACCAACCATGTGTTTCCGCACATGAGCCATGGTATAGAATTTCTTCTCACAAATTTCACAGGAAAATTTCTTTTCTGCATATCCATGGACGATCTTGATATGCTCATGAAGGGACCAGAGTTTCTTGAACGATTTGTTACAGGAAACACACTGAGCAGGATAAATAGAAATAATATTTATAGGGGCTTACAGCATGCCATACCAGCCTACTGGCAGATGAAACGGATGTGCTTTAGGTTCATGGCACAAGGCCAGAATCCAGATGAGTGCTATTCTTCCACAGAGCCCAGATTCCAACACCAACATCTGTATGTTCTCTTTTCTAAGATGCATCTTTTAGACACTCTTTGGGAGTATGAAAACAATGGCAAAAACTAAGATAAAAAGTGGAAAGTTCCACTAACATCAAAGAATTCACTGCTATTATGAAGTTAGTATTGTACCTATGAAAAGAAACTTCAAGTTTGTTTATTTATTTATTTTGAGACAGAGCCTCGCTCTATTGCCCAGGCTGGAGTTCAGTGGCACGATCTAGGCTCACTGCAACCTCCACCTCCTGGGTTCAAGCGATTCTCCTGCCTCAGCCTCCCAAGTAGCTGGAATTACAGGCGGGCGTCACCATTCCCGGCTAATTTTTTTTGTATTTTTAGTAGAGACAGGGTTTCACCGTGTTGGCCAGGGTGATCTCGATCTTCTGGCCTCGTGATCCATCCGCCTTGGCCTCCCAAAGTACTGTGATTACAGGCATGAGTCACCACGCCCAGTCAAGTTTTTTTTATTTTTATTTATTTTATTTTATTTTTTTGAGACGGAGTCTCGCTCTGTCGCCCAGGCTGGAGTGCAGTGGCGCAATCTCGGCTCACTGCAAGCTCCGCCTCCCGGGTTCACGCCATTCTCCTGCCTCAGCCTCTCCGAGTAGCTGGGACTACAGGCGCCCGCCACCACGCCCGGCTAATTTTTTTGTATTTTTAGTAGAGACGGGGTTTCACCGTGGTCTCGATCTCCTGACCTTGTGATCCGCCCGCCTCAGCCTCCCAAAGTGCTGGGATTACAAGCGTGAGCCACCGCGCCCGGCCGTTTTTTTTATTTTTAAACAGAAGTTGCAAGACATTCAAGTTTTAAAAATATATGTATTAAGCAAGTGTGGCTGCCTCCTCCACATCAGTTAGTAAGGGTTTGCCAGAGAATATAAACTAATTTTAAATTAGTGTAATAAAAACAAGATTAAATAAAATACATATTAGTGGTATAGGTATTATAGGTATGTAGAAATATAAAAATGTTTTTATGCCTTAGAAAATGCATTTGGAGCCAGGCGCAGTGGCTCACGCCTGTAATCCCAGCACTTTGGGAGGCCAAGACAGGCAGATCACCTGAGGTCAGGAGTTTGAGATCAGCCTGACCAACATGGAGAAACCCCATCTCTACTAAAAATATAAAATTAGCCAGGCGTGGTGGCACATGCCTGTAATCCCAGCTACTTGGGAGGCTGAGGCAGGAGAATCTCTTGAACCGGGAGGTGGAGGTTGTGGTGAGCCGAGATTGCGCCATTGCATTCCAGCCTGGGCAACAAAGAGCAAAACTCCATCTCAAAAAAAAAAAAGAAAAGAAAAAAAGAAAATGCATTTGGCACATTTATTAATATGAATAATTGAAATGTTATATTTCCCCAAATCTAATTTATACTTTCAAATACATCCCTTGGGCAGAATATACCCTCTGAACTCTTAGTATCACTCTCTCTCTTTTTTAAAATTATTATTATTATTTTTTGAGATGGAGTCTCACTCTGTTGCCCAGGCTGGAGTGCAGTGGTACGATCTCGGCTCACCACAACCTCCACCTCCTGGGTTCAAGCAATTCTCCTGCCTCAGCCTCCCAAGTAGCTGGGACTACAGGTGCGTGCCATCATGCCTGGCTAATTTTTGTATTTTTAGCAGAGACGAGGTTTCACTATGTTGGCCAGGCTGGTCTCGAACTCCTGACCTTGTGATCTGCCCACCTCAGCCTCCCAAAGTGCTGGGATTACAGGTGTGAGCTACTGCACCCAGCCTCACTATCTCTTTCTTAAAAAAATTGGCCGGGCGCGGTGGCTCACGCTTGTAATCCCAGCACCTTGGGAGGCCGAGGTGGGCGGATCACGAGGTCAGGAGATCGAGACCACGGTGAAACCCCGTCTCTACTAAAAAAATACAAAAAATTAGCCGGGCATGGTGGCGGGCGCCTGTAATCCCAGCTACTCAGAGAGGCTGAGGCAGGAGAATGGCGTGAACCCGGGAGGAGGAGCTTGCAGTGAGCCGAGATTGCGTCACTGCACTCCAGCATGGGCGACAGAGTGAGACTCCGTCTCAAAAAAAAAAAAAAAAAATTAAAAAAAATTTTTTTTTAGTTGAAACTTTAATTAACTAAAGCCTATCCCTTTTCCCTTACAGATCAGTTCCAGAGCTCTCTTGCAAGAATCTGTAGAAAACACACGCCACACTGCCTAGTTCCTTGTATTATGAATCATTAATAGCCTGGAATATTAGGCATAATGTGTATCAAAGTATTTCTGGTTAAAGCAAAACAATACTAGAAAGCTCTTGGTAATCATTAGACCCTTGGATACTTAAGGGAACATGTTAATATTCACTATAAATAAAGATCTCTAAACATCATTGTCACTTCAGGTAACAAGATAAACCTCTGGTTGGAAAATGCTCTAGAGAAGGACAGACTACTACTATCAGCCATTTTGTAGGGCAGGTTTTTTGTTTTGTTTTTAAACAGTCTCACTCTGTTGCTCAAGCTGGAATGCAGTGGTGCTATCATGGCTTACTGCATGATCAATCTCCTGGGCTCAGGCAACCCTCCCAAAGTGCTGAGATTACAGGCGTGAGCCACTGCACCTGGCCTTAGGGGAGGGTTTTAGTTGTTTTTTTTTTTTTTTTTGAGATGGAGCTTCATTCTTCTTGCTCAGGCTGGAGTGCAATGGCACAATCTCAGCTCACTGCAACCTCCGCCTCCCGGGTTCAAGCGATTCTCCTGCCTCAGCCTCCTGAGTAGCTGGGATTACAGGCATGTGCCACCACACCTGGCTAATTTTGTATTTTTAACAGAGACAGGGTTTCTCCATGTTCGTCAGGCTGGTCTCAAACTCCTGACCTCAGGTGATCCACCTGCCTTGGCCTCCCAAAGTGCTAGGATTACAGGTGTGAGCCACTTTTTTTTTTTTTTTTTTTTTTTTTTTTTGAGATGGAGTCTTGCTCTGTTCCCCAGGCTAGAGTGCAGTGGCGCGATCTCGGCTCACTGCAAGCTCCGCCTCCCGGGTTCACGCCATTCTCCTGCCTCAGCCTCCCGAGTAGCTGGGACTACAGGCGCCCGCCAACACGCCCGGCTAATTTTTTTTTGTATTTTTAGTAGAGACGGGGTTTCACCGTGTTAGCCAGGATGGTCTCGATCTCCTGACCTCGTGATCCGCCCGCCTCGGCCTCCCAAAGTGCTGGGATTACAGGCTTGAGCCACCGCGCCCGGCCGGGGTTTTAGTTTTTACTTGTTACCAGGTCATCAGGATTATTAGGATCTATACATAAGAACAAAGTACAGTGTTCTTTAGGAATGTGAATAAAGTTCATTTAGCAGAATCCACAAAACTTAAACACAAATTTAAAAGTAGTATGATGAAGAATCGTGAGGAAAGTCACACACAAAAAGTATTTATTAAATGTTTTCTTTTCTGTAACTTAAACAGATTTAAGTTAAAAAAAAAAAAAACCCACAAAACCTACATATAAAGATCAAGAACACTTTCAGTAATGGATCATTACAGAATCCAAGTTTGACCCCTAGAGTGCAGCAGTGCACCATACTCCCTTTGGCTTGAAGTGCTGCAAACAATTCATACCCAAGCCAGGGCACTGGCAGTTACCAGAGGATATGGGCTCCATGACTCAGTCTTCTTTTATTTACCCAGCGTGTCGGAGATCAAGTCACAATTGATGAATCAAAAGCGGTGAATTTTTAGCAAATGCAATTTCCATTTTTTAAAACTCTTTAAAGTAGAGCAATGATCTCAGATGTTGATTAAAAGCAGCAGAAGAAAAGTGAAACTTAAAAAGTGACTACCAATATTAGAAGCACACCAAAAAACAAACCAAACGAACACAATTTATCCTTTATAAGTTTAGCTTAAATATGGTACAAAATATTTCTGTTACATATCTTATGGAGACATGAATAGACTTACCTCTTATGAATATTCATTAATATGCATTCACATGTGCAAACCAATATAACTGCAATCCACTTGACATAATATAATTAGCATACCTCTTTAACCTATCACAATATAGTCCTTTCACGACACCAGCCTGGTTTGAATACCATTATTTTGTTACCTTAACAATACTGTACAGTGGCATTATGTAACCCTACTGCCAGGTGGGCAACATTTTCAACCAGCTCAGCCTCTGCTTAAAGTTTGCATATTCCCATGGGCTCAGCCTCTTGACAAATTTAGTGTTGTCATCTCTCCAATGGTAAAAGCAAACTCACTGCTGAAGATCTTCCATTTCCACCGGTCTGAGTCATTATGGTTTTTGTCCCCATCAGCTGTACTAGAATCTGGCATCCTTGTAAACCCAGAAAGGGACCTTTCTCTACTCCTAACCTTTAATCAGTAACTCCTACCTCCACAGAGAAGATGCCAGAATGAATTCTATTACACGTCCTACGACAGTGAATCTCAGTGCAAAGTTGGTGTTGATTTTAACCTCCTGGTCAATCAACTATAACAGATCCCCCTTCCAGTGTGCCTGGGTTCCCACTAGTCCAGCGTCAAATTTAATGCTTTTGAAATAAAAGCCTTGGTTTAGAAAAGACCAAAGCAGGAGCTTTTCAAATGATAAATTGGTGAAATCTGTCCCTTCAGCCTCTATTGTATTTATTCTCTTGGGCGGATACCAGATGAATCTGAACAGCCAGGTTCTATCCTGAAAAGTTTGCCCTCTTGGTGATGAAACCTACCTGAATGTTTTTTTCACAGTCTGTTTGCTGGTGAAGGGACAGCTCACTTTCCAGGACAAACTTCTTGCCACATTTATCACAAATCTGCATGCGCCTATGAGTAACGTTCATGTGCTTCTCCAGGTACCAGCGAGTGTTAAATACCCTGGGGCACTTCTCACAGGTCAGAGTCTCTTTCTCTTCACACTTAGCTTTCTGGACTGGTGCTTTGGGCTCCTTTGTGGCCCGCTTCTTACGCTTAGGTGGCTCTACACTCTTCCTACGACCTCTTGTAGTTCTGGGAGTAGGGGAAGTGGTAGCTGCGGCAACAGAGGCAGCTCTCCTGGTTCTCCTTTGTGTAACGCTGACTTTCTCTACTATCTTCTCCTTTTTCTTCTGCTTTTCATTCTCTCCATAGTCATTGCTGTCATCTGTGGCCTCTTCCTCACTCTCTTCCTCTTCCTCCTCACTGCTTGTCTTAAGAACAGGAGTCTCTTTGGACTGAGAAGAGACACCCTTTTCCCCTTTAGATACATTTAATGTTTGATTATTAAGGTTTACCTCCACTATGATCTGCTCCCTTTTGTAAGAGACTTCTTCCTCTTCCTCTTCTGTGTCATCAGAATTCTCCCGGTCTTCCTTAACAGCATGCACGTCAGACACTGCTCTTGTCTCCCTGAAATATGGCTGTTCTTCTGTTTCATGGAGATGTGGTTTGCTCATCTTGGTGTCCACTAACACAGAATAAGGACTTCCTGATTCCCTTTTGTACACTTTGGTGGACAGGTCAAGTTCTTGGTTGGCACCATGATAAAAGGAAGATGGCACTTGACCACGACAGCTATCTTCTTGTGCCATTCCTGCTACATGCACAGCACAGTTTTCAACCAGCTCCTGACAAGAACTGGCTGTGTGGCTCATTGGTAAGTGGCCCAATTTATTAAACAGTTCAGACTATAAAGAAAATAGCTTTAAAACAAGGTAATTATTAAGACTCAAATCTTTTCTCATCCACAAAGAATCACTCAAATGAAAAAAAGATATTCCTTGAAACTGTGTGCAATTCTTCCAGTGTTGCAGCACCAAAGCATGAGTCAAAAAGGTTTGGTATTATGGCAAGAGCAGAGCACTAGTGATTTTTCTTCTGAAGAGAGCTGCAAGGGACTTGTGAGCATCTTATCTACAAAGAAAAGCAAAGAGGAAAAAAAATCAGGTAATACCACTATTTCCTTTTTATAGCATGCATTTGAACCACAAGAAACATGGCTTAAATAATAATAATAATTATTATTATTATTTTGAGATGGAGTCTCACTCTGTCACCCAGGCTAGAATGCAGTATGCAATCTTGGCTCACTGCAACCTCTGCTGCCTGGGTTCAAGCGATTGCCCTGCCTTAGCCTCCCGAGTAGCTGGGATTACAGGCGCCCGCCACCACGCCTGGCTAATTTTTGTATTTTTAGTAGAGACGGGGTTTTGCCATCTGGGCCAGGCTGGTGTTGAACTCTTGACCTTGTGATTCACCAGCCTGGGGCTCCCAAAGTGCTGGGATTACAAGCATGAGCCACCACGCCTGGCCAAAATTATTAAACTCTTTACATATACAATGCTTTTAACTGCTTAAATGTTTCAGTATAAGCCATTATTTTACTGGATTACAGGAATTCATAAACATTTTCTGTTAGACTATAAATTTTACAACAGCAAAAGCCACATCTGTCCAGTTCACTGAGATATCCTCAGAGCTTAGCACAGTGTCTAGCATACAGTATATATTTGATGAATAAAATAATATTGCACAGCATTCATTTTCCTAGATACTACGGAATATGCTGATATGGCAAAATATACGGTCTCTATCCACAAGACCTTTACAGTCTAGTTTACAACGTGTTGGGCATGAAACACGCAAGAGCTTTATATTGGCTGACTTTCTTTCAACATCAATCACCATGTCCACCACAGTGAGAGCTCGCAGAACAAAGGTGGTAGTGGAGCAGGCATTGTGGTCTCCGGAAATAAAACAGCTAATTGACATAACTATAGAAGAGAAGAAAAATGTCCTTGGCCTTAAATAATTTATAATCTAGGTTTAAATACAATTGTTTTCAGGTTTATTGGAGTAATTTCAAAGTTGCCAAATATTTTAACATTTGTTCTGTGCATAGCTCACTACATCCACTAAGTGGGTGATTTTTTATATGTCAGTTGCACAGGAGTCTAAATTCTAAGAAACCATAACCATGAGGTTGATATGGTTCCAAGAAAAATAAAACCATCCAATATTAATTTTTAAAAAGCTTAGAAGGGCATACAATTTGCTTTGTGACATAACTCACATTGCTGTTTAGCCAACCCACCTATCCTCTGAGTCATATGAATATTACTGTAAACACATACCCTGTCTAGTTGACAAAAGGAAGGAAATGAGTATTTATTAAATGCCTGCTATGGACATAGGCACTATGATAGTTTTTACTGTTCATTATTTATGTTTAATACCCACCACAAAACTGCAGGGCTGAATTTTTTTTTTTTTTTTTTTTAAGACAGTGTCTCGGACCAGGCGCAGTGGCTCATGCCTGTAATCCCAGCACTTTAGGAGGCCAAGGTAGTCGGATCACGAGGTCAGGAGATCGAGACCATCCTGGCCAACATGGTGAAACCCCATCTCTACTGAAAACACAAAAATTAGCTGAGTATAGTGGCGCGTGCCTGTAATCCCAGCTACTCAGGAGGCGGAGGCAGGAGAATCGCTTGAACCCAGGAGGTGGAGGCTGTAGTGAGCTGAGATCGCGCCACTACACTCCAGCCTGGCGACAGGGCTAGACTCTGTCTCAAAAAAAAAAGACAGGGTCTCACTCCGTTGCCTAGGCTGGAGTGCAGTAGTGCAATCATGGCTCACTGCAGCTTCAACCTTCTGGGCTCAAGTGATCCTCCCACCTCAGCCTCCTGAACAGCTAGGACCACAGGCATGCACCACCACACCGGCTAATTTTTAAAAAAATTTTTATAGATGGGGTCTCCCTATGTTACCCAGGCTGGTGGGACTGATTTTTAAATACATTTTTTATCAAAATAATTATTTTAAAAATTCATAGTTTTACGATTCAAATGTATTGGCTGTACTCCAATTTATCTCAGTCCCATTCCTTGGAGGCAATAATGCTGTTTTAGCTGCCCCCCTCTCCATTTAATTCTATATTTCTACATAATTTGATTATATTTCTGTTTCTGGACTTTTTATTTCAATTTCAGATACTACCTTGTCTTTCTCTATAGTTTTCTTACCTTATTGTTCCCAACTCTTCCCTCATGCTCCCAATACAGTTATATCACAACTTTGAAAAAATCAGTATTTATGACTAACATTATTACTATGAGTAGTTCACAATTATTTCTATCACTCCTATGCTAGTCCTTTGTCTTCTCTTCCATTTTCTCTTCCATTTCCTTTTTCCTTGTGAATTTATTCTTTTTAAAAAAAATTATTTTACTTTTGCTTTCATGGAATTTCAGGAATGAGTAGTAACAAATGCTACCATGTTTTACTTGACATCTGAATAGATATATTCCTACTTTCTTGTATTTACAAATGGTAAAATTATGGCTCAGAGAGGCAACATAATTTGTCTAAGATCACAAGTCGTTCAAACGACAGAGGTAGTATTTGACTCCAGGCCTGCCTGACTCCAAAGCTCATGGTCTATTTCTACTATGACAAATGACACCTTGAAATAATTTAAACTCAATTATTCTTTTAACTGCTTATCTTTTTGTACCAGTTTAATGCCTCATATTTTAAGTAGGAAAATCCTAGCAACCTTATTCTACTTGTGCCAAAACTTCTCACCCATGGAAATAATGTGAACTACTATGAGTATCATTTAAATAAACTCATATTATCTCAAATTAAGTAAGGGAGGAATGATGATAAAATTCAATTAACTAGCAAAAGTAGGAGTTAAACAAAAATCAGAAAGTCAAAGAAAAAATAAAGAGTAATCATTAATTCATTTTCCAAATATTTCTGGCTCTTGGCTTTCTGGGCACATGGTAGGCTATTTTTTTTTTTTTTTTTTTTTTGGAGACTTGCTCTGTCACCCAGGCTGGAGTGCAGTGGTGCGATCTCGGCTCACTGCAACCACGCCTCTTGTGTTCAAGCAATTCTCCTGTCTCAGCCTCTGGAGTAGCTGGGGCTATAGGCGCATACCACCATGCCCAGCTCATTTTTTTTTTTTTTTTTTTGAGACAGTCTTGCTCTGTCACCCAGGCTAGAGTGCAGTGGCACAATCTTGGCTCACTGCAAACTCCGCCTCCTGGGTTCAAGCAATTCTCCTGCTTCAGCCTCCCAAAGTGCTGGGATTACAGGTGTGAGCCACTGCACCCAACCTAGGCTACACTTTTAAAACCACGCCCACAACTCCTATTCCCTGTAGTTAGATGGGGCCCTGTGACTACTTCTGGTCAGCATATTATGAGAAGTGACAGGGAGAGGCAGGGCATTTATTAACCAATAAGAAATCCTTAAGACCTCTTTTCCTTCTGGCACAGTGGCTAGCAATCTTCCAGGTGATGGTTGCTCTAAGCTTGGTCCCCTAAATAAGATGACCTACTGGATATATGTATTTTCTTGGTGTTTTTTGTTTTGTTTTGTTTTGAGACAGAGTCTCACTCTGTCACCCAGGCTGGAGTGCTGTGGCACAATCTCGGCTCACTGCAACCTCTGCCTCCCGGGTTCAAGTGATTCTCCTGTCTCAGACTCCTGAACAGCTGGGACTACAGGCGCCCACCACCACGCCTATTTTTTTTTTTGTATTTTTAGTAGAGACAGGGTTTCACCATGTTGGTCAGGCTGGTCTCGAACTCCTGACCACAGGTGATCCACCCACCTTGGCCTCCCAAAGTGCTGGAATTACCAGTGTGAGCCACCGCACCCAGCCACACAGTGTGTCTTCAAAGCCACTGAGATCTTGCATTGTTTATTATGACAGCATAGTTTGGCTTATCCAAGCTGCTACGAGTAGAAACCAGAAGTGGGGTGCTGCCTTACCAAAAAGCTTAAAATATATGACGAAGCCTTAGGAGCTGGGTGGAAGGAGGCAAGGAAAGTTATTGGAGGCTAAAAGATTAGCAACTTATATTATGCAGTGGTGAAATGATCAGTGAAACTATCAGCTATCGCAGAAGGTAGATATTATACCACAAGAGCTAGCAGCTCTAGTGGGAAAACGGACTATTACAAGTGTGTTGTACTGTAACACTGTTAGTTGTATTTAACAAATTATTACATGAAAAGGATGAATTCAGAAAATAATGATCAGTTTATAATCAAGAATAAAAGAAATCCAGAAAGTCAGGGATTTGCAGAGTAAGAACAGACAAGTGCTTAATGTAAAACTGAAGTCTTTGAGCTACAAAGCCTGAATATAATTCAGTCTCGAGGCAAGGATCAAATCAAATATTTGGCTTTCACCATCACTGATTAAGATGGTACTCAATAAAATAGCTTTTCTAAAGAGACTAAAGATGAGTTCTGCTACAAAGCATATTTCTCTAATGTGAATTAATTCAAATGCTATTAGTAAATAGGGAAATGATAGCAGAATAACTCAGAAATGATGTTCGTTTATACAAGATTTTCCCAAGTTAAATGTCTGAAGTGATCAGGAGCAAGCTTTCTCAAAATTACAGAGAAAGCAAGCCTTAGCAATACACGAAGACCTCAAGAAAAAAGCTAAACACTCTATTTCTGTACCTTCCTTTAACGCAAGCAATGGTTCATTCAGTGGCTTCATGAACAAAACTCTTTCCACTTTATACTTGATGAAGCTGAGAACAGTCACACCTCAGAGATACTGCCGGTTCGGCTCCAGACCACCGCAATAAAGCAAATACCTCAATAAAGCATGTCACACAAATTTTTTGGTTTCGTTGTGCATGTAAGTTATGTTTACATTACACTGTAGTCTATTAAGTATGCAATAGCTTTATATCTTTAAAAAAAGTACGTGCTTTAATTTAAAAATAATTTATTGTGGCCGGGCGCGGTGGCTCATGCCTGTAATCCCAGCACTTTGGAAGGCCAAGGCAGGCAGATCACGAGGTCAGGAGATCGAGACCATCCTGGCTAACATGGTGAAACCCTGTCTCTACTAAAAATACAAAAAATTAGCTGGGCGTGATGGCGGGCGCCTGTAGTCCCAGCTACTCGGAGAGGCTGAGGCAGGAGAATGGCGTGAACCCGGGAGGCGGAGCTTGCAGTGAGCCAAGATCGCGCCGCTGCACTCCAGCCTGGGTGACAGAGCAAGACTCCGGCTCAATAAATAAATAAATAAATAATTTATTGTTAAAAATGTTAGCGACTATCTGATCCTTTAGTGAATCAATCATTTTGCCGATGGGGGTTTTCTTGCTTCAATGTTAATGGCTGCTGCATGATCAGGGTGGTGGTTGCTAAAGGCTGGGGTGGCTGTGGCAATTTCTTAAAATAAGACAACAATGAAATTTGCTGCATTAACTTATTCTTCCTTTCACAAAAGATTTCTATGTAGGATGTGATGCTGTTTGATAACACTTTACCCACAGTAGAACTTCTTTCAAAATTGGAGTCAATCCTCTCAAACCCAGCCACTGCTTTATCAACTAAGTTTATGGAACGAATATTCTAAATCCTTTGTCATTCCAATAATGTTCACAACATCTTCACCAGGAGTAGATTCCGTCTCAAGAAGTAGATTCCATCTGTTTGAGTTTTATCAAAAGATGGCAGCAATTCAGTCACCTTCAGGCTCCACTTCTAATTCTAGTTCTGTTGCTATTTCCACCACATCTGCAGTGACTTCCTCCACTGAAGTGTTGAAACCCTCAAAGTCATCCATGAGGCTTGGAATCAACTCCTCTAAACTCCTGTTTATGTTGATATTTTGACCTCTTTCTATGAATCACAAATGTTCTTAATGGCATCTAGAGTTGTGAATCCTTTCTAGAAGACTTTCAAATTACTTTGCCCAGACCCATCAGAGGAATCACTATCTATGGCAGCTATAGTACAAAATCAATTTCTTAAATAATAAGACTAGGAGGTAAAAATTACTCATTGGTCCATGGGCTACAGAATGAATGTTAAATTATCATGCATGAAAACAACATTCATCCCCTTGTACATCTCCATCAGAGCTCTTGGGTAACTAGGTACACTGTCAATGAGCAGTAATATTTTGAAAGGAATCTTTTTTTCTGAGCAGTAGGTCTCAACAGTGGGCTTAAAATATTCAGTAAACCATGCTGTAAACAGGTGTGCTGTTATTCAGGCTTTGTTGTTTCATTTCTAGCACACAGGCTGAGTAGATTTAGCATCACTCTTAAGGGCCTCTGGATTTTTGGAATAGTAAGTGAACAAGGTGGCTTCACCTTCAAGTCACCAGCTACATTAGCCCCTAACAAGAGAGTCAGCCTATCTTTTGAAGCCAGGCATTCACTTCTATCTATGACAGTCCTAGATGGCATCTTCTTTCAATATGAGGCTATTTCGTCTACACCAGAAAATGATCTTAGCTAGGTCTGGATAACTTGCTGGAGCTTCTACATCAGCACTTGCTGCTTCCCCTTGCACTTTTACGTTATGGAGATAGCTTCTTTCCTTAAACCTCATGAACCAAACCTCTCTGCTGGCTTCCAACTTTTCTTCTGTAGCTTCCTCACTTCTCGGCCTTCAAAGAAGTGAACAGAGTTAGGACCTTGTTCTGTTGTGTTTGGCTTGATCTTCCATCCAGACCACTAAAACCTTCTCCATCTCAGCAATAAGGCTGTTTCACCTTTTTTATTTTATTTATTTATTTTTTTGAGATGGAGTCTCACCTGTCACCCAGGCTGGAGTGCAGTGGCATGATCTCAGCTCACTGCAACCTCCGCCTCCTGGGTTCAAGTGATTCTCCTGCCTCAGCCTCCCAAGTAGCTGGGATTACACCTGTGTACCACCACGTCTTGCTAATTGTGTATTTTTAGTACAGATGATGTTTCACTATGTTGACCAGGCTGGTCTCGAACTCCTGACCTCAGGTGATCGGCCCACTTTGGACTCCCAAAGTGCTAGGATTACAGGCGTGAGCTACCACACCCAGCCAGCTGTTTCATTTTCTTATCATTCATGTGTTCACTGGGGTAGCACTTTTTTTTTTTTTTTTTTGAGATGGAGTTTCACTCTTGTCACCCAGGCTGTTTTTTTTTTTTTTTGAGATGGAGTTTCACTCTTGTCACCCAGGCTGGAGTGCAGTGGTGCAACCTCAGCTCACGGCAACCTCCACCTCCTGGGTTCAAGCATTTCTCCTGCCTCAGCCTACTGAGTAGCTGGGATTACAGACACGCAGCACCATGCCCAGCTAATTTTTGTATTTTTAATAGAGACTAGGTTTTACCATGTTGGCCAGGCTGGTCTCGAACTCCTGATCTCAGGTGGTCCGCCCACCTTGGCCTCCCAAACTGCTGGGATTACAGGTGTGAGCCACCGCGCCCAGCCCATTGGGGTAGCACTTTTAAATTTCCTTCAAAAACTTTTCCTTTGCATTCACGACTTGATAGTCTGGCACAAGAGGCCTACATTTTGGCCTGTCTTGGCTTTTGACATGCGTTCCTCACTAAGCTTAATTATTTCTAGCTTTTGATTTAAAATTAGAGAGGGGTGACTCTTCCTTTCACTTGACCACTGAGAGGCCACTGTAGAGTTATTAATTGGCCTAATTTCAATATTGTTGTGTCTCAGGGAATAGGAAGGCTTGAGGAGAGGGAGAGAGATGGGGTAACAGCTGGTCTGTGGAACAGTAAGAACACATATAACATTTATCAATTAAGTTTGCCATCTTATTATGGTTTATAGCACCCCAAAACAATTATAACAGTAACATCAAAGATCATTTATCACAGATCACTGTTAACAGATATCAAAGAAAATGTTTGAAATATTGGCAGAATCACCAAAATGTGACACAGAGACACAAAGTGAGCACATGCTGGAAAAATGATACTGATAGACTTGCTCCATGGATGGTTACAACAAACCTTCAATTTGTTAGCAAAGTGCAATAAAACAAGGTAGGCCTTCAGCCTGGGCAACATGGTGAGATCTCGTCTCTACAAAAAAAAAAAAAAAAAAAAAAAAAATACAAATTACCCAGGCATGGTGCTGCATGCCCATGGTCCCAGCTACTTGGAAGGTTGAGGCACAACAATTGCTTGAACCCAGAAGGTGGAGGCTGTAGTGGGCCAAGATTGTGCCACTGCACTCCAGCCTGGGTGACAGAGTGGAGACCCTGTCTCAAAAGAAAACGAAAAAAACTTATTTTGATGAAACTGGTCTATATTGGAAGCAAATGTCCTGATGGCCCAAAATCTCAGAAAAGGAAACAACCACCCAAGGAATTAAATCTGTAAACACTGAAATATGTGCCAGTGGAGATTTAATATGCTACTGTTTTTATTATGGTTAATTTTATTTTCTTTAATTTTTTTATTTTTGGGGGTTTTTCCACAAAGACCAGAAAACCTGCTAGACAAACTCTAACAGAGTTGTAACATTTATTTTTGTTTTTATTAGTGCAAAGACTATGGTGTTCCACAGATTTAGAGTGGTTTGCCTCAACTGTATTTTTCCCATAAGTCCCGTTTACTTTAGTGCACAATTTTGCAGAATGGGGGCTTTTCGGAAAAGCATATATGGCAGTATAGCAGAAACATCTGTAGTCAAAATTAAGTCAAGGAAGAAGTATAAAGCAGAGCTATGTAGCAAACATAAGTATGGGCCAGGTACAGTGGCTCATGCCTGTAATCTCAGTACTGTGGGAGGCCAAGGTAGGAGAATTGTTTGAGCCCAGGAGACCAGCCTGGGCAACATAGCAAGACCTCATCTCTAAAAAAAAAAAAAAAAAAAAAAAAAAAAAGAAGTATGGTAAGAAAAGAACTGTGGACGTGGCCAGAGAACCTGGAGCTGACAGGAGACAAGCAAAAAGCCAACTCAGTTCTGAAAGTTATACTGCCAAAAGAACAACCAGCTTGGGCTAAGAGAGACTGTCACTGTTCAAGACCAAAGTGATCTTTGGGTTCTCAAGTGTCAATGACAGAAAGTAGGCTAGGAAAGGTATTCATCCTCCTAAGGGGGTATATCCCCCATTGTATATTTTGGACACAGCCAAGAAAGGTAATAGAAACAAAAAAGAAAAAGATGGTCCATGAAGATGAACCTAGGGACCAAAGAAAAAACTGACATGTGAACTACTCCTCAGGGGCAAAATCAAGGCTTGTCCAAGAATATTCCCCACCCCTGGAGAGGGCCTTCTCAATGACAGCACAGAGGGATTTCAGAATTTGTTGCAGCTCATCAACTGCTCTATGTCTCCTATTCATACTCCTTTCAAACAGGAGTATTTATTTTTATTATCTTTTCACTATTCACTATTGTAATGTATACTGTATTGGGGGCAGCAGATCACTTGTCAATTTCTTTCACGGATCTCTGGATCAAGAAGAGCAACGTCTGGACCCAATGTAGAGACTGCTATGTATCACCTTCTCTTGGTGATGCCACCAAGCATCACACTATTGCATCACTGAGGTCCTAGACTTTGAGCCTGATGCCATGATTTGATATTGTCAATCCGTAAATTTTACCAATCTATACACCTTAGTAAACTCCCAGTCTGAAAAGTTGGGGCCAAGAAACTGTACTACAAAACTGAAACGCTTGGTAAATTCTACTCTGATTTACAAAATGCATATGGTAGTGGTTATAATTTGCATTTATATGATGCTTTACAGTTTACATAAAGCATATATATATATATATATTTTTTTTTTTTTTCCCCCAAGATGGAGTCTAGCTCTGTTGCCTGGGTTGGAGTGCAGTGGCACAATCTCAGCTCACTGCAACCTCTGCCTCCTGGGTTCAAGCGATTCTCCTGCCTCAGCCTCCCTAGTAGCTGGGATTACAGGCACCTGTCACCACACCCAGTTAATTTTTGTATTTTTAGTACAGACGGGCTTTCACTGTGTTTGCCAGCTGGTCTCGAACTCCTGACCTCGTGATCCGCCACCTCAGCCTCCCAAAGTGCTGGCATTACAAGCGTGAGCCACTGTGCCTGGCCTACCTAAGGCATATTTATCATATAATTGTTAAACATTTATGAAGTGCCTACTATGTGTTAGGTATTGTAGGAGTTGGAACCATCAAGGTGCTCAAAGATCTACCTGGGGAGACAGACATGAAAATATAGCATAGCAGACCAGGAACAGTGGCTCATGCCCATAATCTCAGCACTTTGGGAGGCTGAGGCAGGAGGATCGCTTGAAGCAAGGGAGTTCAAGACTAACCTGAGCAACATAACGAGACCTTGTGTCTACTTTTAAATAAATAAATAAATATATATATATATATATTTTTTTTTTTTTTTTAGTAGAGACAGGGTTTCACCATGTTGTCCAGGCTGGTCTCGAAGTCCTGGCCTCATGTAATCTGCCAGCCTCGGCCTCCCAAAGAGTTGGAATTACAGGCATGAGCCATCACACCTGTAATTTTTTAAAAAGTAAAAACACAGTATAGCAGTTAAGAGCACAAACTCTGAAACCAGACTGCCTGCATTAGAAATCTGGCTCTAAAACCTCATAGGTGGGTCATGACCTTGGGTAAGTTACTTCTTTATGTCTCATTTTCTGTATATGTACAATGGAGATAGTAGTAGTTCTACCTCATGGATTACTGGTATAAATGCTTATGAAAATACTTAGCAATAGTAAGCACTATTATAAGTATTTGCTAAATATACTCGCCTATACACATAACATACAGTGGCAGTGTGTGAAGGGAGGTGGTGAACAGGCCACAGAAAGTTTCAGGGATGAGATAAAGCTGGGGCTGGTCTTGAAGGACAAGCAGAAGTCAGATGGAGAAGGGGGAAGGTAAGAATGTTGCACACAAAAAACACCACAGGAAAATGACAGGAATGAAACCATGTGGGTTTTTTTTTACCTACTTATGCATGATTACCCTATAATAACCTGGAATGCTGATATGGTTTGGATGTTTTGTCCTCTCCAAATTTCATGTTGAAATGTAATCCTCAATGTTGGAGGTGAGGCCTGGTGGGAGGTGTTTGGGCCATGGGGGTAGATCCCTCATGAATGGCCCAGTGCTGTCCTCGAAGGAATGAGTTATTTCTTGCTCTGAGTTTACATGAGATCTGGTTAAGACTGTGGCACTTCCCCCCTCGCTATCCCTTGCTTGCTCTTTCACCATGTGATACACCTGCTTCCCGCTTTGCATTCTGCCATGATTGTACACTTTCTGAGGCCCTTAACAGAAGCCGAGCAGATGTTGGTGCCAGGCTTGTACAGCCTGCAGAACCACGAGCCCAAATAAACCTCTTTTCTTTACAAATTACCCAGCCTCAGGTATTCCTTTATAGCAATGCAAACAGACTAACACAAATGCTGCTCCCATTTTACAGCTGAGGCTCAACTTTCCCGTTGTCATTGCTGGTAAGTGATGGAACAAGTGTTTGAATTCTGCTTTTCTAACTCCTAGTCCAAGTTTACCACACTGCCTCCTACTGAGTTAATGGTAAACAACAGTCTCAAAAGATGTACTTAGGTTTTTGAACAACAAAATACCTTTACAATACAAAGCAAATAACACAAATAACAGAATTCTGGACTTGTGTTTGAGGGTGTAAATTTTATCCTTAGCTGGTGAAACTCATACCTTCCTTCAGAATGTCCAGAATGTTAGGTTAATTCATATGGATACATTTCAATTTTCAAATTGATCCACCTGTAGTCTGGGTTTCACAGTAACCACTTTTAACAAACTAAAGACTCAAAATTTAAAGTATATTTTTAGTTCATCTTCTTGCAACAAAATGGTAAGCTTTCAAATGGGTAAAACCTAAATAAATTTGTCAACTTTGAATTTTGTATGTAAAGTAGAAGTTATAGAAACAAAATTTATATTGAAAAGGGTTTTGTTATTACAGTATCAATGCATCAATTACAGTATCAATTACATTCCTTCATTTCCAAAGGTGCTCACAATATCCACCTGAAATACAATAGAAAAGCTACCAACATTAACTTGTAACAGTCATCTTCACAACAAACAAAAACATCAAATGTCATATATCACTGGGCCTTATTTTAGATAAGCACTACTACAAGCTGTTCTCAGATGCATATATTTTATATGGTCAAGAAACAGAATTGCAGTCTCATCTAATAAAAATGTAATATGTCAAACAATTTTTAAGAAGTCCATCTAATCCACTCTCTGTAAGAAGTGAAATTGAGAAATGCTTGTCACCTTCAGTTTTAGACAAAGCTTTTATAAAAATAAAATTTCACTGTAGTTTTTTTACACACGCATTTAAACGAGACTGCCATTGTGTTTCCTCAACAATATGCAAGTGCAACTAGTAAAAGAGGACAAAGGAGAGACGCACTCTTCCTAGGTACTACCTAATTACCTTCAAGCATCAACAGTTTCTACATTTCCATATAAGATAATACAAACTAATGTGCATTAGTCATTACACAAGTCAGCTGAAGCAATCTTAACTTTCACCAATAACCACCACGCCCAGGGCCAAAGAAGAAATCAAATGCTAATTAAGCTATACCACAGGACTGACATGATCACAATGTATATTCAGAATATTTTCCCATTATTCAATTCCATTCACAAATGTCATCTACAGATAGGAGAATATAACTTAAAGAAGCAATTTTTAAAAAGAAGGTAAGTTTCGTGTGTACTATTGCCATCTTTTCTGTCAGAATCGGACAAAGTACTGGCTCAAATAAAATTCAGTGCCCTTAAAACCAACCAGAAGAACATATTTACAAGATATATAACCTTGGAAGGTCTCAGTCTAGCCTTAACCAAAGGTCGCTTTATGGAATGCAATTATTTTTATTTTTGCAAAAACGTGGGCTATGTTATTATTTTGAGATGGGAGTCTCGCTCTGCCACCCAGGCTGGAGTGCAGTGGCAGGATCTCAGCTCACTGCAATCTCTACCTCCCAGGTTAAAGTGATTCTCCTGTCTCAGCCTCCTGAGTAGCTAGAACTACAGGCGCACACCACAGCTAATGTTTAATTTTAATTTTAATTTTTAGCATGACTAATTTTTAATTAGGTGCATGCCTGGCTCGTTTTTTGTGTTTTTAATAGAGATGGGGTTTCACTATGTTGCCCAGGCTGGTCTCAAACTCCTGGTCTCAGGTGATCCACCCGCCTCGGCCTCCCAAAGCGTTAGGTTTACAGGTGTGAGCCACCACACCTGGCCAAAATACAATTATTAAATGGAGTAGTCCATTTTTAAAACGGCAACTATGTCAGTATCTTCATCGTTATTAACTGATATCCTGCCTATTAACTTTATTAAGAAAAATCAGAGGCCGAGCACAGTGTCTGACACCTGTAATCCCAGCACTTTGGGAAGCTGAGGCAGGTGGATCACCTGAGATTGGGAGTTCGCGACCAGCCTGACCAACAATGGAGAAACCCTGTCTCTGCTAAAACAAACAAACAAACAAAAACCAAAAAACAAAATTAGCTGGGCGTGGTGACACATGCCTGTAATCCCAGCTACTCCAGAGGCTGAGGCTGGAGAATCGCTTGAACCCAGGGAGGCGGAGGTTGTGGTGAGCCAAGATTGCATCCAGCCTGGGCAATAAGAGCAAAACTCCATCTCAAAAAAAAAAAGAAAAAAGAAAAGGCTTATGAATGTGCCCCCTTTTTTTTTTTTTTTTTGACACGGAGCCTCGCTCTGTCACCCAGGCTGGAGTGCAGTGACGCGATCTCAGCTCACTGCAAGCTCCGCCCCCCAGGTTCACACCATTCTCCTGCCTCAGCCTCCCGAGTAGCTGGGACTACAGGTGCCCGCTACCACGCCCGGCTAATTTTTTGTATTTTTAGTAGAGATGGGGTTTCACCGTGTTAGCCAGGATGGTCTCGATCTCCTGACCTCATGATCCACCCACCTCGGCCTCCCAAAGTGCTGGGATTACAGGCCTGAGCCACCACGCTTGGCCAAATGTGCCTTTTCTTAAACTCCTAAAGTTAACATCTCAAATTAGAACTGAGGTATATTTATCAGGTATAAGTATAGGTACAGATGTTCACATTGTGGCTACCTATAATATAATCCACTATGAGAGATGTCAAATTGGCTAGATCATTGTGAACCTGAATTTAAAACTCATTTAGAAAATGAAAATAACTCAGAAATGCCTTTATTACATTCTTGTATTTTATAAAAATAAAAATCACAAATATTTTAGATTTGTGGATAACATCAGAAAATGCTGGGAATTTATTTTATACATTTGGCCTACAAAAAGAGGAGTGTTATTGCATTAACAAAAAATTTTTGACACTTCAAAAATTAACATTTTGTATAAAAATTAGCCATGCATGGTAGTGCATGCCTGTAGTCCCAGCTATTTGGGAGGCTGAGGCAGGAGAATCGGTTGAACCAGGGAGGCGGAGCTTGCAGTGAGCTGAGATCACAGCACTGCACTCCAGCCTGGGTGAGAGACTAAGACTTAGTCTCAAAAACTAAACTAAAATAAAATATAAAATAAAAGGCTGGGTATGGTGGCTCACACCTGTAATCCCAGCATTTTGGGAGGCCAAGGTGGGTGGATCACCTGAAGTCAGGAGTTCAAGACCAGCTTGGCCAGCGTGGCGAAACCCTGTCTCTACTGAAAATACAAAAACTTAGCTGGTGGTGGGCACCTGTAATCCCAGCTACTCGGGAGGCTGAGGCAGGATAATTGCTTGAACACAGCAGACTGAGGTTGCAGTGAGCTGAGATCGCACCACTGCACTACAGCCTGGGGACACTGCCTCAAAATAAATAAATAAATATAACATTTTGAAAACATCTTAACTGAACTAGTCTTAAACCAAGAGGTATGAATAGTCTAAAACAAAAATATTTGAAACCAGGTAGGAAGTTTTAACCCAAACCATAGTGTATGCAAAAAATAGCCAACAGAAAAAGACAAATTGCTATCATACCTTCTGCCTTTTCCTTCCCATAAGCCTGTATATTCCCTCTCCGATTCTTTTGAAATATACAAATCCTCTCCCTCCCAAAAGGAACACACACAATTTTACAAACAATTTCAAAGGATCCGCCTATTTCCAGAAATTCATCCATGGATTCTCTAGGGGTCCCAAAACCCCAGGCTAAAAACTCTCATCACAGAGCAGATTTTACCTTTCCTTGTGATATATATTTAAATTTTTTTGAAGACAGGGGTCTTGCTATGTTGCCCAGGCTGGTCTCAAACTCCTGGCCTCAAATGATCCTCCTGCCTTGGACTCCCAAAGTGCTGAGATTACAGGTGTGAGCCGCTGCACCCAGCCTGTAGCATATATTTACTTAGATGAAGTTTGTAAATTAAATTTTTCTCTACATCTTTCCTTCTTCTCTCTACCCCCTTTTCTCCCAATTTCTCCAGCATATCTATGGTCAGAAATGAATTAACAAGACTCATGCCTATAGTCTTAGCACTTTGGGAGGCTAAGGCAGGAGGATCATTTGAACCCAGATGGTTGAGGCTACAGTGAATTATAACTGCACCACTGCACTCCGGCCTGGGCAACAGAGCAAGAAGACCCTGTCTGAAAAAAATAATAATTTTTTTTTTTTTTGAGACGGAGTCTTGCTCTGTCGCCCAGGCTGGAGTGCAGTGGCGTGATCTCAGCTCACTGCAAGCTCCACCTCCTGGGTTCACGCCATTCTCCTGCCTCAGCCTCCTGAGTAGCTGGGACTACAGGTGCCTGTCACCACGCCCAGCTGATATTTTGTATTTTTAGTAGAGACGGGGTTTCACCTTGTTAGCCAGGGTGGTCTCGATCTCCTGACCTCGTGATTCGCCCGCCTCGGCCTCCCAAAGTGCTGGGATTACAGGCGTGAGCCACCGTGCCCGGCCAAAATAAAATAATTTAAAAAATTAAAACGGAAAGGATATCAAGACATTTCTCTAAAGAAGATATACAAATGGGCCAGATGCCGTGGCTCACGCCTATAATCCCAGCACTTTGGGAGGCCAAGGTGGGTGGATCACAAGGTCAGGAGATCGAGACCATCCTGGCTAACACTGTGAAACCCTGTCTCTACCAAAAAAAAAAAAAAAAAAAAAAAATTAGCCGGGTGTGGTGGCGGGTGCCTGTAGTCCCAGCTACTCAGGAGGCTGAGGCAGGAGAATGGCGTGAACCCGGGAGGCGGAGCTTGCAGTAAGCCGAGATCGTGCCACTGCACTCCAGCCTGGGCGACAGAAAGAGACTCTGTCTCAAGAAAAAAAAAAAAAAAAGATACACAAATGGCCAATGCGTAAAGGAAAAGATGCTTAACATTATTCGGCATTAGTGAGATGCAAATCAAAATCTCAGTGAGATACCATTTCACACCTACTAGGATGGCTATAATAAAAAATTGGAACACAGCAAGTGTTGGTGAGGATGTGAAGATATTGGAAGCCTCATATGTTACTGGTAGGAATATAAAATGGTACACTGGAGAACAGTTTGGCAGTTCCTTAAAAAATTAAACAGAGTTAACATATGACTCAGCAATTCCAGTTCTAGGCATAAACTCAGGAGAACCAAAAACATATGTTCATACGAAAACTTGTAAACAAATGTTCACAGCAGCATTATTTATAATAGCCAAAAGGTGAAAACAATCCAAATATGCGTCAACTGATGCGTGGATAAACAAAATATATAATCATACAATGGAATATTATCTGCTAAAAAAAAAATTGTATGTATATAATCATACAATGGAATATTATCTCCTGAATGAAGAAGTCAGGTGTAGTGGCTCATGCCTGTAATCCCAGCACTTTGGGAGGCTGTGGTGGGATGATCACTTGAGCCCAGGAGTTTGCAACCAGCCTGGTCAACATAGCAAGACCTCGTCTCTACAAAAAGTTTTTCAAAAATTAGCTGGGTCTAGCGGTGCACATTTGTAGTCCTAGCCACTCAGGAGGCTAAGGTGGGAATATTGCTTGAGCCTGGGAGGTTGAGGCTGCAGTGAGCCATGATCGTTCCACTATACTCCAGTCTGGGCAACAGAGAGAGACCCTGTCTCAAAAAGAAGAAATGGCCGGGCATGGTGACTTATGCCTGTAATCCCAGAACTACAGGAGGCTAAGGCGGGCAAATTGCTAGAGCTCAGGAGTTCGAGACTAGCGTGGGCAACCTGGTGAAACCCCATCTCTACCAAAAATACAAAATTTAGCTGAGAGTGGTGGCATGCACCTGTGGTTCCAACTACTTGAGAGGCTGAAGCAGGAGAATTGCTTGAACTCAGGAGACAGAGGTTGCAGTGAGCTGAGATCTTGCCACTGCACTCCAGCCTGGGCAACACAGCAAGACTTGATCTCCAAAAAAAAAAAAAAAAAAAAAAAGGGGAATGTAGTACTGATATGTGGTACAAGATGGAAAAACCCTGAAAGCATTATGCTAAGTGAAAGAAGCCAGACATAACAGGCTACATAGTTGTATGACTCTATTTATATGAAACAGCCAGAATAAGCAAATAGAGACAGAAAGTAAATCGTCATTAACAGGAGCTGGGAGTAGCGAGGAGTGAGGAGTGACTGCTGATGGGCTCCAGGTTTCTTTTAGGGGCAATGAAAATGTTCTGGAATTAGATATAGGTGATGGTTGCACAATCTTGTGAATATACTAAAAACTGCAGACTTGTATGCTTTAAAGTGATAAATTTTATAGTAAATGAATTATATTTCAATAACAAAATCAAATAGCTATTTGGATATAAATAGTTCAAATGTGATCTGAAGTAATAAGATCATGTGAAAATAAATTAGGATATTTTGTATAAAATGACATTATCGATTTACCGGATAGCTCATAAACTGTAACCTGGTCACAGTGCTGAGAGTCAACAGATCTGGATGGGCTCTATTTGGAACTCTTCCATACTGCTGGGCAGGTTATTTCACCTTTCTAGCTCTCAGTTTTTTCAGCCACGAACTTACGGGATTCCCTTCCATGACTGACATTTAATGTTCTACAAGTTTGTGCTGATTATTTGTGTCTATTCTGTTACCTAATTCCTCTGGTCACCTACTGCCACATAGGTAATTCCCAACCTTTCAATATTAAGGGTTATCACACACCCCTTACCCCACCCTACCCCACCATGTTCTCTCTTATTATTAAAAAAAAACTGTGTCTAAGAATTTGCATTGAGGTCATACTTTGTTACTAATCAAATATATATATATAACAGCCAGTTATGATATTTTGGTTATACTGTAAAGTGTTACCATAATTTCAATTCGACTCTTTGAACACAAAAATTAGCTTATGAATCTCAGTTTGGAGATACTTGGGTTAAGAAAACAGTCCACAGTCTTTAAATAAATATGATGCTTGATGGAAATGACCCTACAACTCTAACCATGGAATAGGTAGGTTTTTCTAAACACAACACAGAGTCCACCACACTTTCTTAGGGTAGACAGAGACATGAGCACACTTAACACCATTCCTTGGATGATTCTATTCATAATCCTCTGCCTAAGTCAGAAAGCATTTAAGGCAATATGCAAAAAAGGATGTAGAAGAAATCCATGAAGCCGAAGACCTGTCATATCTATTGTTACCTTTACTTTTTTTTTTTTTTTTTTTTGATATGGAGTCTCCCACCATCACCCAGGCTAGATTGCAGTGGCGCAATCTTGGCTCACTGCAACCTCTGCCTCCTGGGTTCAAGCAATTCTCCTGCCTCAGCCTCCTGAGTAGCTGGGATTACAGGCATGCGCCACCATGCCCAGTTAATTTTTGTATTTTTAGTAGAGACGAGGTTTCACCATGTTGGTCAGGCTGGTCTTGAACCCCTGACCTCATGATCTGTCTGCCTTGGCCTCCCAGAGTGCTGGGATTACAGGCATGAACCACCACGCCCAGCCATTTTTTTTTTTTTTTTTTTTTGGAGACAGAGTCTCACTCTGTCATCTAGGCCCAGGCTGGAATGCAATGGCATGATCTCAGCTCACTGCAACCTCTACCTCCCAGGTTCAAGTGATTCTGCTGCCTCAGCCTCACAAGTAGCTGGGATTACAGGCATGTACCACCACGCCCAGCTAACTTTTGTATTTTTATTAGAGACGGGGTTTCACCATGTTGGCCAGGCTGATCTTGAACCTCTGACCTCAAGTGATCTGCCTGCCTCAGCCTCCCAAAATGCTGGGATTATGTGAGCCACGGTGCCCGGCCTTTTTTTTGAGACAGAGTCTTGCTCTGTCACCCAGGCTGGAGTACAATGACGCAATCTTGGCTTACTGCAACCTCCACCTACCTGAGTTCAAGTGATTCTCCTGCTTCAGCCTCCTGAGTTGCTGGGATTACAGGCACACGCCACCACACCCAGCTAGTTTTTGTATTTTTTTTTAGTAGAGATGGAGTTTCATCATGTTGGATCACGAGGTCAGGAGTTCGAGAACAGCCCACCTCAGCCTCCCAAAATGCTGGGATTACAGGCGTGAGCCACCACGCCCGGCCCCTGCCTACTTTTCTTAATGGTGTTTTGTTTTTTTTAAGTATGTAAGTCACAGGTTGAGTGAAATAAAATCTGGTAACAATGCCACAACTGTTAAATTTTAACACAACTTGTTAAAATTAAAGGTGACCAGGCATGGTGGCTCATGCCTGTAATCCCAGCACTGGGAGCTGAGGTGGGAGGATCAGTTGAGGCTGGGAGTTTGAGATCAGCCTGGGCAACATGGCGAGACCCCATGTCTACAGAAATTTTTTAAAAATTAGCCAGGTGTGGTGGTGCATGCCTATAATCTTAGCTATTCAAGAGGCTGAGATGGGAGGATCACTCAAGCCCGAGAGTTCCAGGCTATGGTGAGCTATGATCATGCTGCTGCCCTCCAGCATGGGCAACAGACCAATAACCTCTCTCTTAAAAAAAAAAAAAAAAAAAAGAAAGAAAAAAGAAAAATTAAAGGCAAAAATGCCTAACAACTTCGTAGGTAGCTTACTTAGAACAAAATTTAACTCAATAGAGGTTTTCTACACTGGATGTTGGCAAACTGATCCAGTGGATCCTTCCTCCCTTTTGGGAGGTATAGTTGAACACAGAGAAGAGACTGATTAATAGGGTTTGAGTTGTTACCCTAAATACACTGAGTTACGCTTTATGAATCTTCAAGAGACATCCAGTATATCAGTCTTAGAAGTAATGGGACTCTGTGTTACTAAAACTACTGCTACTGAAACAAGGGATTTATTTTTTATCTAGAGGTAAATAATAAACAAGGAACCTATGTCTCCTTTTTTCCCTGAATGCAGAAATTCCTTTTTCTTTTCTAATTAAAATGTGAAGTTTATAGGTCTCATGGGTTTACACACTAAGCGCTGTCTGTCCAATTCCTACATTCTATTCATGCATTCACAAGCTTTGATTATTATCTACATGCAAAGTACCAAGAGGCTAATATAAAGAGAAAATATTTATTTATTCTTTAAAATAGTCATTGCATTGACCCTCACCTTCACAAGCTTAAAATTAGGTTGAGAAGCAAGACCTATGCACAAAAAATAAGTCATGATTGCCAAATACAACAATTTTTTGTTTTTGAGACAGAGTCTCGCTTCATCACTCAGGCTGGAGTGCAGTGGCGCAATCGTGGCTCACTTCAGCCTCGACCTCCCAGGCTCAAGTAATCCTCCCACCTCATCCTCCTGAGTAGCTGGCACACGCCACCATGCCTGGCTAATTTTTTTTTTTTTTTGGTAGAGACGGAGTCTTACAGTGTTGGTCTGCCCATGTTGGTCTTAAACTCCTTGCTTCAAGTGATCCTCCTGCCTCAGCCTCCCAAAGTGCTGGGATTACAGCGTGAGCCACTGCACTCCACCAGTTTCTGAACTCTTAAAAAGCATAAGAACGAGAACCAACACCTTCTGCTAGATGTCACCTTGTCTGGATGTGATGCATGGAACTGTGGTACCCATCTTGCATCTATAATGTGTGTTGGCCAAAAGACAAGGCAGAAATGTTCAAGCTGGCAGAGCAGAAGGGCGAAAAGAAGAGGGGTCCTGACTGATGTCACTAAACCACAGATTTAAACCAACCCTAGACTGAGGCATCTTGTTACTTGTAAGGATATATTTTCCTTATTTTGAATTATTTTGAATTGGATTTTCTATTACTTGAAGTCTACAGCATACTAATAATGCATACAATCACGTTTGAGATGCAAATTAGACAATTAAGTAGAGTTGTCCGATGGCCAACTGGATAGAAGCACCTGATCAAAGGAAAAGTCAACGCTGTAGCTATACATTTAGGAGATATCAGCAAACAGAAATAATTTACATTTGGGGGCTGAGGAGACAGTATAAACAGAAAAGAAGGGGCTGAGCACCAAGCCTTAGGGCACCCCAAGGGCAGAGAAGAAAAGGATAACAATGAAGAAAGAAGAAATTAACAGTGAGGTAAAACAAAAACACTAAAGTGCAGTGCACAGAAGCCAAGAGATTAAAAAAGACAGAGAAAAATGACCACTGAATTCAGTGACTTAATAATTCCTTAACATGAAGGTCCCCTTGTCCTTCCACCAGCCTCCTCCTCTCTGAAAAAACACCAGACTTCATTAGCATAATGGTTAAGGGCTCAGACTTGGGCTGACTTCTGGAGCTATCACTCACTAGCTGTGGGTGATACTTAACCAGCCACACTAGTTGAAAGTGTGATCAGGAGGGGAATGGAAGCTGAGGAACAGAGCTGGAGTAGAACTCAAAACAAAGAAAAGGTCTGAGTTTCGGATTTTTTTTTTTTTTTTTTTGAGACGTAGTCTCACTCTGTCGCCTAGGCTTGGAGTGCAGTGGCGTGATCTCGGCTCACTGCAATCTCTGCCTCCCGGGTTCAAGCGATTCTTTTTTTTTTTTTTTTAAGTGGATTTTCCATTTAATGCCCCCATGTTATTTCAGGACCTATTTAAAAGTAATAACAAAAAGCAACATAATCCAGATGGTTTTCTTATCAGCTTTTCACACAACAGTCAAGTAAACCTCCTGGCACTAGCCAGAAATCGTTGCAACTTTGGAACTTCCAAGACAACCTGGCCTCTATCAATGGGCAGACAGCGACCCTCATTCAAAATGAAGCTGCTAGTCAGTGACATCCGACATTATCTTCACTGGCTACTCGTCCACACTCAGAATGCTGTGAAGTGTCACGTTTTAACCAAGCGGTTTTCCATTAAATATTCTCCCAGATGTTCTGGAATTTTTTTCGTGTATCTTTGCATCTTCACAGAGCTGCTCCGCCGTCCACTGAAGACAGCGCCATTGTTCCTGCCACACGACCAAACGATCACGGAGACCAATGTAAAAGCCAAGCAATTCTTCTGCCTCAGCCTCTGGAGTATCTGGGACAACAGGCACATGCCACCACACCCGGCTAGTTTTTGTATTTTTACTAGAGATGGGGTTTCACCATATCAGCCAGGCTGGTCTTGAACTCCTGACCTCGTGATCCACCTGCTTCTGCTTCTCAAAGTGCTGGGATTACAGGCGTGAGCCACCACGCCCAGCCTTGAGTTTGGACTTTTAAAGATGGGAGAAACAGCATGTTTAAATGCTGAAGGGGAAGATCACCTCTGATTACAAAA